>NC_088402.1:26144287-26452412 GCF_034236695.1 Oncorhynchus nerka
GAATCCCATATGGCACCATATATTAAAAATGGTCTCCCCTGTTTTGAAAGCAACGGGATGGCGCTGGCACCCGTGTCTCTAAATCAGCTGAGGCTTCATAGTGGCAGCACCTTAGCGAAGCCTCAATGAAAATGTCATGCCTCAGGTTGTGCCCCAGGTTTGGTCCAGTTGGAGCATGAAAGCAGAGCTCCCTCATGAGTCTTTTCAAGTACCCCTATGTGTAGGCCAAGTACCTAGTACCCCTGGTTGGGAAACACTATTCTATGTCATCAAAAGGAACATACATTTCGACATACCAATTATGATCTGGCTAAAAATACTTGAATTAGTTATAGAACCCATTGCCCTTTATGGTTGAGGTCTGGGGTTCGCTCACCAACCAAGAATTCACAAAATGTGAAAAACACCAAATTGAGACTGTATGCAACATTCTGCAAAAACATCCTCTGTGTACAACGTAAAACCCCAGATAATGCATATAAAGCAGAATTAGGCCGATACACGCTAATGATAAAAATCCAGAAAAGAGCTGTTAAATTCTACAACCAGCTAAAAGGAATGGATTCCCAAACCTGAGCAGGGAGACATCACCAACAGAGAGATGAACCTGGAGAAGAGTCCCCTAAGGAAGCTGGTCCTAGGGCTCTGTTCACAAACACACCCTACAGAGAGATGAACCTGGAGAAGAGTCCCCTAAGGAAGCTGGTCCTAGGGCTCTGTTCACAAACACACCCTACAGAGAGATGAACCTGGAGAAGAGTCCCCTAAGGAAGCTGGTCCTAGGGCTCTGTTCACAAACACAAACAGACCCCAAGACAGCAACACAATTAGACCCAACCAAATCATGAGAAAACAAAAAGAGAATTACTTGACACATTGGAAATAATTGACAAAAAAACAGAGCAAACTAGAAAGTTATTTGGCCCTAAACAGAGAGTACACAGTGGCAGAGTACCTGACCACTGTGACTGGCCCACAATTAAGGAAAGCTTTGACTATTTACAGGCTCAGTGAGCATAATCTTGCTATTGAGAGATGCTACCGGCAGACCTGGCTCTCAAGAGAAGACAGGCTGTGTGCACACTGCCCACAAAATGTGGTGGAAACTGAGCTGCACTTCCTAACCTCCTGCCAAATGTATGACCATATTGGAGACACATGCAGTGCATTCGGAAAAGTTTTCAGACCACTTGACTTTTTCCATATTTTGTTACGTTACAGCTTTATTCTAAAATGGATTCAATAGTCCCCCCCCCCCCATCTACACACAATACACCATAATGACAAACCAAAAACAGGTTTAGACATTTTTGCTAATTTATTTAACATAAAAAGAGAAATATTACATTTACATTAGTATTCAGACCCTTTACGTAGTACTTTGAAGCACCTTTGGCAGCAATTACAGCCTTGAGTCTTCTTGGGTCTGACACTACACGTGTCACACCTGTATATGGGGATCTTCTCCTATTCTTCTCTGCTGATCATCTCAAGCTCTGTCAGTCCCGAATCCACTCCTCCGTTGTCCTGGCTGTGTGCTTAGGGTCGTTGTCCTGTTGGAAGGTGAACCTTCGTCCCGGTCTGAGGTCCTGAGCAGGTTTTCATCAAGGATCTCTCTGTACTTTGCTCCGTTGATCTTTCCCTCGATCCTGACTAGTCTCCTAGTCCCTGCCGCTGAAAAACATCCCCAGAGCATGACGCTGGTTCAACCATGTTTCACCGTGGGGATGGTGCCAGGTTTCTTTCAGATGGGATGCTTTCATACAGACCAAAGAGTTCAATCTTGGTTTCATCAGACCAGAGAATCGTGTTTCTCATGGTCTGAGAGTCTGTAGGTGCCTGTTGGCAAACTCCAAGTAGGCTGTCATGTGTATTTTACTGAGGAGTGGCTTGCGTCTGGCCACTCTACCATAAAGGCCTGATTGGTGGTGCTGCAGAGATGGTTGTCCTTCTGAAAGGTTCTCCAATCTCCACAGACGAACTCTGGAGCTTTGTCAGAGTGACCATTGGGTTTTTGGTCACCTCCCTAACCAAGGCCTTTCGATTGCTCAGTTTGGCTGTGCAGCCAGTCACTGAAGAGTCTTGGCGGTTCCAAACTTCTTCCATTGAAGAATGATGGAGGCCACTGTGTTCTTGGGGACCTTCAATGCTGCAGAAATGTTTTAGTATCTGTGCCTCGACACAATCGACACAGTTGTGTCTCGAAGCTCTACTGACAATTCCTTCAACCTCATGGCTTTGTTTTTGCTCTGAAATGCACTGTCAACTGTGGGACCTTACATAGACAGGCGTGTGCCTTTCCAAAGCATGTCCAATCAATTGAATTTACCACAGGTGGACTCCAATCAAGTTGTAGAAACAAGGATGATCAATGGAAACAGGATACACCTGAACTCAATTTGGAGTCTCATAGCAAAGGGTCTGAATAATTATGTAAATAAGGTGTCTGTTTTTTATACATTTGCAAAAATGTCTAAAAACCTGTTTCACTTTGTCATTATGGGGTATTGTGTGTAGATTGATGAGAATTTTTTAAATATAAACAAATATATGTTGAAGTCAGAAGTTTACATGCACCTTAGCCAAACACATTTAAACTCAGTTTTTCACAATTCCTGACATTTAATCCAAGCAAAAATTCCCTGTCTTAGGTCAGTTAGGATCACCACTTTATTTTAAGAATGTGAAATGTCAGAATAATAGTAGAGAAGGATTTATTTCAGCTTTTATTTCATTCATCACATTCCCAGTGGGTCAGAAGTTTATTACACTCAATTAGTATTTGGTAGCATTGCCTTTAAATTGTTTAACTTGGGTCAAGTGTTTCGGGTAGCCTTCCACAAGCTTCCCACAATAAGTTGGGTGAATTTTGGCCCATTCCTCCTGACAGCTGGTGTAACTGAGTCAGGTTTGTAGGCCTCCTTGCTTGCACACACTTTTTCAGTTCTGCCCACAAATCTTCTATAGGATTGAGGTCAGGGCTTTGTGATGGCCACTCCAATACCTTGACTTTGTTGTCCTTAAGCCATTTTGCCACAACTTTGGAAGTATGCTTGGGGTCATTGTCCATTTGGAAGACCCATTTGCGACCAAGCTATAACTTCCTGACTAATGTCTTGAGATGTTGCTTCAATATATCCACATAATTTTCCTCCCCATGATGCCATTTATTTTGTGAAGTGCACCAGTCCCTCCTGCAGTAATGCACCCACATAACATGATGCTGCCACGGATGGGATGGTGTTCTTCGGCTTACAAGCCTCTCACTTTTTCCTCCAAACATAGCGATGATCAGTTCCATTTTTGTTTCATCAGACCAGAGGATATTTCTCCAAAAAGGTACGATCTTTGTCCAAATGTGCAGTTGCAAACCGTAGTCTGGCTTTTATGTGGCTGTTCTGGAGCATTGGCTTCTTCCTTGCTGAGCGGCCTTTCAGGTTATGTCGATATAGGACTCGTTTTACTGTGGATATAGATACTTGTGTACCTGTTTTCTCCAGCATCTTCACAAGGTCCTTTGCTGTTGTACTGGGATTGATTTGCACTTCTCGCACCAAAGTACGTTAATCTCTAGGAGACAGAACGCGTCTCCTTCCTGAGCGGTATGACGGCTGCATGGTCCCATGGTGTTTATACTTGCGTACTATTGTTTGGACAGATGAACATGTACCTTCAGGCGTTTGGAAATTGCTCCCAAGGATGAACCAGACTTGTGGAGGTCTACCATTTTTTTCTGAGGTCTTGGCTGATTTGTTTTCAAGGTAGGCCTTGAAATACATCCACAGGTACACCTCCAATTGACTCAAATTATGTAAATTTGCCTATCAGAAGCTTCTAAAGCCATGACATCATTTTCTGGAATTTTCCAAGCTGTTTAAAGGCACAGTCAACTTAATGTATGGAAACTTCTGACCCACTAGAATTGTGATACAGTGAATAAGTCTGTTAACAATTGTTGGAAAAATTACTTGTGTCATGCACAAAGTAGATGTCCTAACTGACTTGCCAAAACTATAGTTTGTTAACAAGAAATTTGTGGAGTGCTTGAAAAATGAGTTTTAATGACTCCAACCTAAGTGTATGTAAACTTCCGACAACTGTATATTTTTAGAATAAGGCCATAACGTAACAAATTGTGGAAAAAGTCAAGGGGTCTGAATACTTTCAGAATGCACTGTATCTCCCTCATTACACAGACCCACAAAGAATTCAAAAACAAATCTAATTTTGATAACCTCCCATACCTATTATGTGAAATAT
This sequence comes from Oncorhynchus nerka, assembly GCF_034236695.1. NCBI lineage: Eukaryota > Metazoa > Chordata > Actinopteri > Salmoniformes > Salmonidae > Oncorhynchus > Oncorhynchus nerka. The sequence continues at coordinate 26,148,548 of NC_088402.1, forward strand.
CAGTGTGCCATCACAGCAGCGAGATCTGTGTCATGTTGCAACAAGAAAAGGGAAACCAGTGAAGATTGTAAATACAACCCATATTTCTGTTTATTTATTTTCCTTTTTGTACTTTAACTATTTGCACGTCGTTACAACACTGTATATAGACATAATATGGCATTTGAAATGTCTCTATTCCTTTAGAACATTTGTGAGTGTAATGTTAACTGTTCATTTTATATTGTTTATTATCTATTTCACATGCTTTGCCAATGTAAAATGTAAACATATGTTTCCCATGCCAATATTGCCCCTTGAATTGAGAGAGAGAGAGAGAGAGAGAGAGAGAGAGAGAGAGAGAGAGAGAGAGGAGAGAGAGAGAGAGAGCTTAATCAGTGATCAAGTGGAGGCGTCAGAAAGACATTGAAACGCAGGTCTCTTCCTCTCTGCAGGCAGACCAGGCTGCGCCCCAAATGGCAACCTTTTCTTTATTTAGTGCACTAATTTTGACCAGGTTCCATATGGAAATCTCATAGTGCTCTGGTCAAAAGTAATGCACTAAATAGGGAATAGGGTTCCATTTGGGACGCAGGCCAGTCATGTGCCGCGCCACTGCTCCCCAGGGCCCCGGCCCAGCAACACAGAGGACCAGCTAGTGACACTGCAGCCTGCATGAGGAGGATTACTAAGTGGTGTGGGGAGCTCATAAATCATCTGATGTATGATCTACCAGGGGCCCTGCATCTGGCACCACCACCACCTCACCCCTCAGCTCCCCACAAATTGAGCTTTTCAAACGCTTTTCAAGTGTGTAGACAAAGAGAGGTGTCTGAAAGAAGGGTGATAAAGGTTGCGCTTGGGGTAGGTAGGGCTTTTCTTTCCAGTGATGGCTCAAAAAAGGAGTGGCCGCACAGTCAGAGCTTTTCGATGACTTGGATTTTCCTTGTTTTTTTCCAGAGATATTTTTTCCACTGCAGCCATTTCAGACTGTATGTGCTTTGCAGTCTTCTATATTAAAACAGCTTCAGTAGTGTTTTCTCATAACCATGCGTATGTGTATGCAGTAGCATTGTTATCTGAGACTTTATATAAAAGCAATGGAATAAAAGTGATTGGAATAACAATATGATTTTGCTTTCCTCAGCTCTCCTCCTCAGACTGCTCTATTAAAATGACTTGTCTCATGGTGCCTACTTGGGCATGTCTTCTAGCCTTCTTAATATAGACCTCTCCTCAGGGACTTGCCTTACCAACAACCCAAGCAGCTTTTTCCCTCAAATAATGTCACTGGAAATGTTGACAAAATATCAAGCTTCTCCCGAGTCCCAAAACACACCAAGCATCCAGGTTTCCAGTCTCCCTTCTCTCCCCCTGGGTGAGGTTCCCTCTCTTCCCTCTCTCATCCCACTGTGGATCATTGCTGAATTGTTGCCACAACGTTGCCATAACATCGTCTCAGTTGTGCCCTGCTGGCCTGGCTGGTCTTCAGTTGAACCGTTGCAGGAAAATGGACTGTAGTAATCCACTCGCACCATGACCGGGTCAGTGACTCTTAGTTTAAATAGGCCCAACAAAAATCCCTAATAATCTGGCCCCACTTGAAAGAAGTGCCCTTAAAAATGCATCTTTCTCTTGAATTCCTCCCCTGGCCAGGTCACATAGACACAATTAAATATGGGATTTATTTTTCCTCAAGCCTCGTTTTGTGGAGAGAGAAAGCAGAGAGCTGGACCCAGCCAGGCAGCCGTAGGTCGAAGGGAGCACAGAATCAGGGTTTACCGCAGGCAGGCAGCAATGTTAGTTTTCCGAGAAATGCTCTGCTTAAAGCTGATGCAGGGCAGAGTGATTTTCTCACCAGGGATTAGTATTAGGGTGTAAGAATATTTTTTAGACTTCTCTCTCAGTGGACGTCATAACGTTATATTCCATTACAGTGGCAACACTGATGAGGGAAGTTTGCATTAAATGCCAAATTCAAACACTGCCTTTTTCAAATCAATGGTTGCTACCTACTTTCATGTCTACAAACCCAGAGAAAATGTCCCATTTGAGAAGGCACATGCTATGCACCCTGTGTAAGGTAAGGTCATGGTGATATCATTGCTTTATTCATAAGAATTCTACAGCATCCAGTTTGAGCTACAAACTAATAATACCCTACTATGGAAAAGGGAGAATCGCATGAACACAATGCTGTTCTACATTTTTTTCCACAACCCCCACAAATGTCACAGGATTAATTTGAGGTCGGTAATGCTGATATGCCAACTTCTGACTGTAGCAATTTCTGTCTTTGTGTTATTCAAAGCGGTTCCCCCGTTTTAGAGGTTTTTAATTCAGTTGCACAAAACATTAAGGTGAACTTCCCCCTTAAATCAAGTGAAAAAGTTAAGGTTGCTCTTGAGGTCCCTTAATAAATGCTTCATTCAGTATGGATAATGTAAACAGCATTTGTGGAGGTGAATTTCCTCTGCCCTGGTTTCAAAAACAAAACATCCACCAGCTAGCTACTTAGCTAAACAATGGAAGGTGCACAATCCATGGCTATAAGGCCAAAGTTAACTAAAAAGTAATAGAAACAAGTTGAGAAAAAGTAGCTAAAATAAGTGTTTTGTTATCTTCTGACTCAATTTGTTTCTCTTGAATGTAGAAGTTCCATTTGCAATCTCCCAAAATAAATGAGATCTCTTTGATAAGACATTCAGTGAATCAGGTTATCTCCATGGTAACCAGAGACTCTTTCTGTCTTACATGCCTCCAAACTATTGCAAAACCTTAAACGTTTTACTTCAGTGGGCTAAATCAGGGTCACACAGAGTGTTTCTTGGTAGTCTTAAACAAATCTACTTTGAAGCAAAAGTATATACCTCACACACATGGTTATGGGCTTAAAAAAAGACAACTCAAATCAAATTTTATTTGTCACATACACATGGTTAGCAGATGTTAATGCGAGTGTAGCGAAATGCTTGTGCTTCTAGTTCCGACAATGCAGTAGTAACCAACGAGTAATCTAACCTAACAATTTCACACCAACTACCTTTTACACACAAGTGTAAAGGGATGAAGAATATGTACATAAAGATATATGAATGAGTGATGGTACAGAACGGCATAGGCAAGATGCAGTAGATGGTATCAGATGGACACATACACGTGTCACACTCTGACCATGTTTTGCGTTGTTTGTTTCTATGTTTTGTTTGGTCAGGGTGTGATATGAATGGGCATTCTATGTTCTATGTTGTATGTCTAGTTTGTCTATTTCTATGTGTTTTGGCCTGATATGGTTCTCAATCAGTGGCAGGTGTTTGTTGTTGTCTCTGATTGGGAACCATATTTAGGTAGCCTGTTTTGTATTGTGGTTGGTGGGTTATTGTCTATGTTACGTTGCATGTTAGCACAGTGTTTTGATAGCAGTCACGTTCGTCTTGTTAGTTTGTTTGTTTGTTTAGTGTACTTCGTATTTTTTCGTCTTTCATTAAAAATATGTATTCACATCACGCTGCGCTTTGGTCTACTCACTACGACGATCGTGGCAGAATAACCCACCAACAACGGACCAAGCAGTGTGGTAATGGCCAGCAGCAACAGCGGCAAAGAACACAGGACTCATGGGAGGAGATTCTGGACGGCGAAGGACCCTGGGCACAGCCAGGGGAATATTGCCGCCCCAAAGCAGAGCTGGAGGCAGCAAAAGCAGAGAGGCGCCGGTATGAGGAGGCAGCACGGCAGCGTGGCTGGAAGCCCGAGAGGCAGCCCCAAAAATGTATTGGGGGGGGCACAGGGAGAGTGTGGCAAAGTCAGGAGTCAGACCTGAGCCAACTCCCTCTGCTTACCGTAAGGAGCCAAGGATGGAACCAGAGCCAGTTAGGGCGGTATTGGAGGTGAGCGAAGCAGAGACAGTGAAGGAGTTAATGGGGAGATTGGAGGAGAGAGTTATGAGGGAGGTGCTGTGTTGGTGCCTGAGGCACGACATCCGCCCGACAGAGCGTGTCAGGGATTTGATGTCACCTGGGTCAGCTCTCCATACTCGTCCTGAGGTGCGTGCTAGCCGTCTGGTGAAGACTGTGCCAGCCCCAAGCACCAGGCCTCCTGTGCACATCCCTAGCCCTGCACGTCCTGTGCCAGCTCGGCGTTACAGTTCTCCGAGCCGTGCTTACCGTGGCGGGCGTTGTACTGGTCAGGCACCGTGTTATGCGGTGGAGCGCACGGTGTCCCCAGTACGCGTGCTTAGCCCGGTGCGCTACATCCCAGCTCCCCGCATCTGCCGGGCTAGGGTGAGGATCCAGCCAGGGCGGATGGTGCCAGCCCTGCTCTCAAGATCTCCAGTACACCTTCACGGTCCGGTCTATCTGGTGCCCCCTCCACGCACCAGCCCTCCGGTGGCAGCCCCCAGCACCAGGCTGTCTCTCCGTCTCATCCCTACAGGTGCTCCCGCCTGTCCAGCGCCGCCAGTGCCTTCCTCCTGCCCAGCGCCGCCAGAGTCTCCCGTCTGTCCTGAGCCGCCAGAGTCTCCCGTCTGTCCTGAGCCGCCAGAGTCTCCCATCTGTCCTGAGCCGCTACAGTCTCCTGTCTGTCCTGAGCCGCCAGAGCCGCCAGTCAGCCAGGAGCCGCCAGAGCCGTCAGCCAGCCAGGAACCGCCAGAGCCATCAACCAGACAGGAGCCGACAGAGCCGTCAGCCAGCCAGGAGCCGCCAGAGCCGTCAGCCAGCCAGGAGCCGTCAGAGCCGTCAACCAGCCAGGAGCTGCCAGAGCCGTCAGCCAGCCAGGAGCTGCCAGAGCTGTCAATCAGTCCGGAGCTGCCCCTTAGTCCGGAGCTGTCCCTCAGTCCGGAGCTGCCCCTCAGTCTGGAGCTGCTCCTCAGTCCGGAGCTGCCCCTCAGTTTGGAGCTGCCCCTCAGTTTGGAGCTGGCCCTCAGTTTGGAGCTGCCCCTCAATCCGGAGCTGCCCCTCAGTCCAGAGCTGCCCCTCAGTCTGGAGCTGCCCCTCAGTCCAGAGGCGCTCCTCAGTCCAGTGGGGCCTTTAATTAGGGTCTTAGGCCCAAGGTCGGAGGCGAGAGTCGTCACTCTAAAGAGGCCCTTGAAGAGGGCAATGACTATGGTGGAGTGGGGTCCACGTCCCGCGCCAGAGCCTCCAACGCGGCCAGATGCCCACCCAGACCCTCCCCTATAGGTTTAAGTTTTGCGGCCAGAGTCCGCACCTTAAGGGGGAGTACTGTCACACTCTGACCATGATTTGCGTTGTTTGTTTCTATGTTTTGTTTGGTCAGGGTGTGATATGAATGGGTAATCTATGTTGTATGTCTAGTTTGTCTATTTCTATGTGTTTTGGCCTGATATGGTTCTCAATCAGTGGCAGGTGATTGTCGTTGTCTCTGATTGGGAACCATATTTGGGTAGCCTGTTTTGTATTGTGGTTGGTGTGTTATTGTCTATGTTACGTTGCATGTTAGCACAGTGTTTTGATAGCAGTCACGTTCGTCATGTTAGTTTGTTTGTTTGTTTAGTGTACTTCGTGTTTTTTTGTCTTTCATTAAAAATATGTATTCACATCACACTGCGCTTTGGTCTACTCACTACGATGATCGTGGCAATATGAGATGAGTAATGTAGGGTATGTAAACATATAAAAGTGGCATTGTTTAAAGTGGCCAGTGATACATGTATTACATAAAGATGGCAAGATGCAGTAGATCACATCAAATCAAATCAAATTTTATTTGTCACATACACATGGTTAGCAGATGTTAATGCGAGTGTAGCGAAATGCTTGTGCTTCTAGTTCCGACAATGCAGTAATAACCAACAAGTAATCTAACTAACAATTCCAAAACTACTGTCTTATACACAGTGTAAGGGGATAAAGAATATGTACATAAGGATATATGAATGAGTGATGGTACAGAGCAGCATAGGCAAGATACAGTAGATGGTATCGAGTACAGTATATACATATGAGATGAGTATGTAAACAAAGTGGCATAGTTAAAGTGGCTAGTGATACATGTATTACATAAGGATGCAGTCGATGATATAGAGTACAGTATATACGTATGCATATGAGATGAATAATGTAGGGTAAGTAACATTATATAAGGTATGATTGTTTAAAGTGGCTAGTGATATATATCTCTCTCTTCATCACTCAATACCTAGGTTTACCTCCACTGTATTCACATCCTACCATACCTTTGTCTGTACATTATACCTTGATGCTATTTTATCGCCCCCAGAAACCTCCCTTTACTCTCTGTTCCAGACGTTCTAGACGACCAATTCTTATTGCTTTTAGCCGTACCCTTATTCTTCTCCTCCTATGTTCCTCTCGCGATGTAGAGGTGAATCCAGGCCCTGCAGTGCCTAGCTCCACTCCTATTCCCCAGGCGCTCTCTTTTGATGACTTCTGTAACCGTAATAGCCTTGGTTTCATGCATGTTAACATTAGAAGCCTCCTCCCTAAGTTTGTTCTATTCACTGCTTTAGCACACTCTGCCAACCCGGATGTTCTAGCTGTGTCTGAATCCTGGCTTAGGAAGACCACCAAAAATTCAGAAATTTTAATTCCAAACTACAACATTTTCAGACAAGATAGAACTGCCAAAGGGGGCGGTGTTGCAATCTACTGCAAAGATAGCCTGCAGAGTTCTGTCCTACTATCCAGGTCTGTACCCAAACAATTTGAACTTCTACTTTTAAAATCCACCTCTCTAAAAACAAGTCTCTCACCGTTGCCGCCTGCTATAGACCACCCTCTGCCCCCAGCTGTGCTCTGGACACCATATGTGAACTGATTGCCCCCCATCTATCTTCAGAGCTTGTGCTGCTAGGCGACCTAAACTGGAACATGCTTAACACCCCAGCCATCCTACAATCTAAACTTGATGCCCTCAATCTCACACAAATTATCAATGAACCTACCAGGTACCCCCCCAAAGCCTTAAACACGGGCACCCTCATAGATATCATCCTAACCAACTTCCCCTCTAAATACACCTCTGCTGTCTTCAACCAAGATCTCAGCGATCACTGCCTCATTGCCTGCATCCGTAATGGGTCAGCGGTCAAACGACCTCCACTCATCACTGTAAAACGATCCCTGAAACACTTCAGCGAGCAGGCCTTTCTAATCGACCTGGCCGGGGTATCCTGGAAGGATATTGATCTCATCCCGTCAGTAGAGGATGCCTGGATATTTAAAAAAAATGCCTTCCTAACCATCTTAAATAAACATGCCCCATTCAAGAAATTTAGAACCAGGAACAGATATAGCCCTTGGTTCTCCCCGGACCTGACTGCCCTTAACCAACACAAAAACATCCTATGGCGTTCTGCATTAGCATCGAACAGCCCCCGTGATATGCAGCTGTTCAGGGAAGCTAGAAACCGTTATACACAGGCAGTTAGAAAAGCCAAGGCTAGCTTTTTCAAGCAGAAATTTGCTTCCTGCAACACTAACTCAAAAAAGTTCTGGGACACTGTAAAGTCCATGGAGAATAAGAACACCTCCTCCCAGCTGCCCACTGCACTGAAGATAGGAAACACTGTCACCACTGATAAATCCACCATAATTGAGAATTTCAATAAGCATTTTTCTACAGCTGGCCATACTTTCCACCTGGCTACTCCTACCCCGGTCAACAGCACTGCACCCCCAACAGCAACTCGCCCAAGCCTTCCCCATTTCTCCTTCTCCCAAATCCATTCAGCTGAAGTTCTGAAAGAGCTGAAAAATCTGGACCCCTACAAATCAGCCGGGCTAGACAATCTGGACCCTTTCTTTCTAAAATTATCTGCCGAAATTGTTGCCACCCCTATTACTAGCCTGTTCAACCTCTCTTTCGTGTCGTCTGAGATTCCCAAAGATTGGAAAGCAGCTGCGGTCATCCCCTCTTCAAAGGGGGGACACTCTTGACCCAAACTGCTACAGACCTATATCTATCCTACCATGCCTTTCTAAGGTCTTCGAAAGCCAAGTCAACAAACAGATTACCGACCATTTCGAATCTCACCATACCTTCTCTGCTATGCAATCTGGTTTCAGAGCTGGTCATGGGTGCACCTCAGCCACGCTCAAGGTCCTAAACGATATCTTAACCGCCATCGATAAGAAACATTACTGTGCAGCCGTATTCATTGATCTGGCCAAGGCTTTCGACTCTGTCAACCACCACATCCTCATCGGCAGACTCGACAGCCTTGGTTTCTCAAATGATTGCCTCGCCTGGTTCACCAACTACTTCTCTGATAGAGTTCAGTGTGTCAAATCGGAGGGTCTGCTGTCCGGACCTCTGGCAGTCTCTATGGGGGTGCCACAGGGTTCAATTCTTGGACCGACTCTCTTCTCTGTATACATCAATGAGGTCGCTCTTGCTGCTGGTGAGTCTCTGATCCACCTCTACGCAGACGACACCATTCTGTATACTTCCGGCCCTTCTTTGGACACTGTGTTAACAACCCTCCAGGCAAGCTTCAATGCCATACAACTCTCCTTCCGTGGCCTCCAATTGCTCTTAAATACAAGTAAAACTAAATGCATGCTCTTCAACCGATCGCTACCTGCACCTACCCGCCTGTCGTGGACAACTACAAATACTTAGGTGTCTGGTTAGACTGTAAACTCTCCTTCCAGACCCATATCAAACATCTCCAATCCAAAGTTAAATCTAGAATTGGCGTCCTATTTCGCAACAAAGCATCCTTCACTCATGCTGCCAAACATACCCTTGTAAAACTGACCATCCTACCAATCCTCGACTTTGGCGATGTCATTTACAAAATAGCCTCCAATACCCTATTCAACAAATTGGATGCAGTCTATCACAGTGCAATCCGTTTTGTCACCAAAGCCCCATATACTACCCACCATTGCGACCTGTACGCTCTCGTTGGCTGGCCCTCGCTTCATACTCGTCGCCAAACCCACTGGCTCCATGTCATCTACAAGACCCTGCCTAGGTAAAGTCCCCCCTTATCTCAGCTCGCTGGTCACCATAGCATCTCCCACCTGTAGCACACTCTCCAGCAGGTATATCTCTCTAGTCACCCCCAAAACCAATTCTTTCTTTGGCCGCCTCTCCTTCCAGTTCTCTGCTGCCAATGACTGGAACGAACTACAAAAATCTCTGAAACTGGAAACACTTATCTCCCTCACTAGCTTTAAGCACCAACTGTCATAGCATCTTACAGATTACTGCACCTGTACATAGCCCACCTATAATTTAGCCCAAACAACTACCTCTTTCCCAACTGTATTTAATTAATTTATTTATTTTGCTCCTTTGCACCCCATAATTTTTTGCAAAACTACCATTCCAGTGTTTTACTTGCTATATTCTATTTACTTTGCCACCATGGCCTTTTTTGCCTTTACCTCCCTTCTCACCTAATTTGCTCACATTGTATATAGACTTGTTTATACTGTATTATTGACTGTATGTTTGTTTTACTCCATGTGTAACTCTGTGTCGTTGTATGTGTCGAACTGCTTTGCTTTATCTTGGCCAGGTCGCAATTGTACATGAGAACTTGTTCTCAACTTGCCTACCTGGTTAAATAAAGGTGAAATAAAAAAATAAATAAAAAAGATATATTTACATCATTTCCCATCAATTCCCATTATTAAAGTGGCTGGAGTTGAGTCAGTGTCAGTGTCAGTATGTTGGCAGCAGCCACTCAATGTTAGTGGTGGCTGTTTAACAGTCTGATGGCCTTGAGATAGAAGCTGTTTTTCAGTCTCTCGGTCCCAGCTTTGATGCACCTGTACTGACCTCGCCTTCTGGATGATAGCGGGGTGAACAGGCAGTGGCTCGGGTGGTTGATGTCCTTGATGATCTTTATGGCCTTCCTGTAACATCGGGTGGTGTAGGTGTCCTGGAGGGCAGGTAGTTTGCCCCCGGTGATGCGTTGTGCAGACCTCACTACCCTCTGGAGAGCCTTACGGTTGAGGGCGGAGCAGTTGCCGTACCAGGCGGTGATACAGCCCGCCAGGATGCTCTCGATTGTACATCTGTAGAAGTTTGTGAGTGCTTTTGGTGACAAGCCGAATTTCTTCAGCCTCCTGAGGTTGAAGAGGCGCTGCTGCGCCTTCTTCACGATGCTGTCTGTGTGAGTGGACCAATTCAGTTTGTCTGTGATGTGTATGCCGAGGAACATAAAACTTGCTACCCTCTCCACTACTGTTCCATCGATGTGGATAGGGGGGGTGTTCCCTCTGCTGTTTCCTGAAGTCCACAATCATCTCCTTAGTTTTGTTGACGTTGAGTGTGAGGTTATTTTCCTGACACCACACTCCGAGGGCCCTCACCTCCTCCCTGTAGGCCGTCTCGTCGTTGTTGGTAATCAAGCCTACCACTGTTGTGTCGTCCGCAAACTTGATGATTGAGTTGGAGGCGTGCGTGGCCACGCAGTCGTGGGTGAACAGGGAGTACAGGAGAGGGCTCAGAACGCACCCTTGTGGGGCCCCAGTGTTGAGGATCAGCGGGGAGGAGATGTTGTTGCCTACCCTCACCACCTGGGGGCGGCCCGTCAGGAAGTCCAGTACCCAGTTGCACAGGGCGGGATCGAGACCCAGGGTCTCGAGCTTGATGACGAGCTTGGAGGGTACTATGGTGTTAAATGCCGAGCTGTAGTCGATGAACAGCATTCTCACATAGGTATTCCTCTTGTCCAGATGGGTTAGGGCAGTGTGCAGTGTGGTTGAGATTGCATCGTCTGTGGACCTATTTGGGCGGTAAGCAAATTGGAGTGGGTCTAGGGTGTCAGGTAGGGTGGAGGTGATATGGTCCTTGACTAGTCTCTCAAAGCACTTCATGATGACGGAAGTAAGTGCTACGGGGCGGGGCGGTAGTCGTTTAGCTCAGTTACCTTAGCTTTCTTGGGAACAGGAACAATGGTGGCCCTCTTGAAGCATGTGGGAACAGCAGACTGGTATAGGGATTGATTGAATATGTCCGTAAACACACCGGCCAGCTGGTCTGCGCATGCTCTGAGGGCGCGGCTGGGGAGGCCGTCTGGGCCTGCAGCCTTGCGAGGGTTAACACGTTTAAATGTCTTACTCACCTCGGCTGCAGTGAAGGAGAGACCGTATGTTTTCGTTGCAGGCCGTGAGCAGTGGCACTGTATTGTCCTCAAAGCGGGCAAAAAAGTTATTTAGTCTGCCTGGGAGCAAGACATCCTGGTCCGTGACTGGGCTGGATTTCTTCCTGTAGTCCGTGATTGACTGTAGACCCTGCCACATGCCTCTTGTGTCTGAGCCGTTGAATTGAGATTCTACTTTGTCTCTGTACTGACGCTTAGCTTGTTTGATAGCCTTGCGGAGGGAATAGCTGCACTGTTTGTATTCGGTCATGTTACCAGACACCTTGCCCTGATTAAAAGCAGTGGTTCGCGCTTTCAGTTTCACGCGAATGCTGCCATCAATCCACGGTTTCTGGTTAGGGAATGTTTTAATCGTTGCTATGGGAACGACATCTTCAAAGCACGTTCTAATGAACTCGCACACCGAATCAGCGTATTCGTCAATATTGTTATCTGACGCAATACGAAACATATCCCAGTCCACGTGATGGAAGCAGTCTTGGAGTGTGAAGTCAGCTTGGTCGGACCAGCATTGGACAGACCTCAGCGTGGGAGCCTCTTGTTTTAGTTTCTGTCTGTAGGCAGGGATCAACAAAATGGAGTCGTGGTCAGCTTTTCCGAAAGGGGGGTGGGGCAGGGCCTTATATGTGTCGCGGAAGTTAGAGTAACAATGATCCAAGGTTTTTCCACCCCTGCTTGCGCAATCGATATGCTGATAAAATTTAGGGAGTCTTGTTTTCAGATTAGCCTTGTTAAAATCCCCACCTACAATGAATGCAGCCTCCGGATAAATGGTTTCCAGTTTGCAAAGAGTTAAATAAAGTTCATTCAGAGCCATCGATGTGTCTGCTTGGGGGGGATATATACGGCTGTGATTATAATCGAAGAGAATTCTCTTGGTAGATAATGCGGTCTACATTTGATTGTGAGGAATTCTAAATCAGGTGAACAGAAGGATTTGAGTTCCTGTATGTTTCTTTCATCACACCATGTCTCGTTAGCCATAAGGCATACGCCCCCGCCCCTCTTCTTACCAGAAATATGTTTGTTTCTGTCGTCGCGATGCGTGGAGAAACCCGTTGGCTGCACCGCCTCGGATAGCGTCTCTCCAGTGAGCCATGTTTCCGTGAAGCAAAGAACGTTACAGTCTCTGATGTCCCTCTGGAATGCTACCCTTGCTCGGATTTCATCAACCTTGTTGTCAAGAGACTGGACATTGGCAAGAAGAATGCTAGGGAGTGGTGCACGGTGTGCCCGTCTCCGGAGTCTGACCAGAAGACCGCCTCGTTTCCCTCTTTTTCGGAGTCGTTTCTTTGGGTCGCTGCATGGGATCCATTCCGTTGTCCTGTTTGTAAGGATCCGCGTCGCGAAAAACATATTCTTGGTCGTACTGATGGTGAGTTGTATAGAGTACAGTATATACATATGAGATGAGTAATATAGGGTATGTAAACATTATAATAAGTGACTAACATTGTTTAAAGTGGCTAGTGATACATTTTTTACATACATTTTTCCATTATTAAAGTGGCTGGAGTTGAGTCAGGATGTTGGCAGCAGCCACTCAATGTCCGTGGTGGCTGTTTAACAGTCTGATGGCCTTGAGATAGAAGCTGTTTTTCAGTCTCTCGGTCCCTGCTTTGATGCACCTGTACTGACCTCGCCTTCTGGATGATAGCGGGGTGAAAAGACAGTGGCACGGGTGGTTGTTGTCCTTGATGATCTTTATGGCCTTCCTATGACTTTGGGTGGTGTAGGTGTCCTGGAGGGCAGGCAGTTTGCCCCCGGTGATGCGGACCTCACTACCCTCTGGAGAGCCTTACAGTTGTGGGCGGAGCAGTTGCTATACCAGGCGGTGACACCTGACATGGTACAGGTAAATTGTATTCAATTGCACACTTTATATACACACACACATCACAAAAGACTGAAATATAACAAAACCGTTTGACATAGAAACACCATATTTTCGGCGGGTTTTTGAAATAGTTTATTAATTATGAAAAATATGAATAACATTACACCCATAAGGCCACTAGGTCATTAGACTGCAGGAAAATGCTTCATTAAACCCTTACCTGTAACAGTTCAGTAACCACAGACACTGGGAGACGGGAAGCAAGTACAGGGTGAAAATGTAATAATAAATAGACATGAAACTAAACAAAGAACAGCATCTGGACAAGATAAACAAAACGACATCAATGTAGACAAGGGAATGAAACTGAGGACGTGCCAGATATAGAGGAGGCAATCAATGATGTGATGAAGTCCAGGTGAGACTGATGAAGCGCTGGTGCGCGTAACAATGGTGACAGGTGTGCGTAATGATGAGCAGCCTGGCAGCCTCCAGCGCCAGAGTGGGGGAGCGGGAGCAGACGTGACACTTACCTAAGGAAATGTTTGAGGGGTTTCCTTAAGGTAAACCCTTAAAGGAAACACTTAAGTTGTTTTATGCTACCAGGCCAATGTCCTCACGTGTCATTATGTATTCACTGCACATGTAGTTGAACCTACAGCTCCATGATGGATCACATGGGGATACTGTATATTCCATATAGCTGTTCCACCAGCCTCAATTCTTCATGTGCACACTCTTAATTCTCCCCTCCATTCTCTCGATAAGAATCTCTGCATCTGTGTGGCTTAGTGCCTGTGGGTGGAGTAGTTACTTTGATTTGTGCATGTCCAGAAGCCCCTCAAATACCTTGTGAATCATAGACATTGGCTTCCTCTGCGCAAGGTGCTCTCGCAATGGCCTTTTTGGTGGGTTCGTAAAACCATATGCTCGCACACATGGACGCACGCATGCACACCAAAATGTGACTTGGAACTCATACCATCCAGGGCAAGAACACATCGTAACAGTTCTCTATATGTGGCTAAAACTGACATTCATGCTCAAGCAGAAGCCCTAGAGGTCCAATGACCATATAAAAAGATCACTGGGTTTATCTCTAATACAGACCTCTTATCGTTAGAGGGTTTTCAATTTTCATCCTCCCAAATTGATTTTATGGATGTGCGAAGAGCTGCAATGTTTCAAGCTCAAATCTATCAAGGATATTGTGGAGAGCACAGACATCAATACTCTCTAAGTGAATAGTTGAGAAGCACAGATCAGCAAAAATGTGAAGAGAAAAATGGCACTTCATTGAGTTTTTCATTGATTGCTAGAAAGGCAAAGCAAGCAAAGAATGCTCAGACTTGCCGATTGGAAACATGGAAGCTTCTACTTATTCCAGAGAGGCTGATTGATGGTAAGGACTAAAGTCACATGGTAGGCTATATGAATGGAGAAGGGAGTGGCAGTGTTGAGAGCTGAGGGAGCACTCAGTGATGTTCCCTGGAATACAAAGAGACAGCGTCTTCTGTGGGGAAGCCGGGTGCTGTTATTGCACGGCTCAGGAGGACCAGAGTGCCTGTGACCTTGAGTCCATCTTCTAGAGGGGATTACACCCACAAAGTAATGAGAATCACTCTCATTGTTACCAGTGATACTGCGTGTTTGTATGTGACTTGAACAGGAAGTAGCCTCCTTACATTTCTCTCAAAGGTAAGGCTACCTAGGGGTTTGCTTTTTTGTACAACAATATGTTTGACATTTGATACTTTGGGGTAAATTAAATTGTGAAGGACCAAGGCTGGTTCAGATGTATACGATAAAATGCCATAAAAAAAAACATTTTAATATATTGTACTATTCCTACTACACAGATGCAACATGAGATCCCCTCATGATGAAAAATGCATTCATAATTCCTTCATCATCAATCCCCTCCCTCAAATCCCCTTTAAAAACCTCTAAAGGTCTAAGCCGTTAGAATGTGGGGGGTTCTAATAAGTTAACATATGGAGGGCTTCCTGAGTGGCACAGTGGTCTAATACACTGGCCCAGCGTCGTCCTGGTTAGGGTAGGGTTTGGCCGGCCGGGATTTTCTTGTCCCATGGCGCTCTAGCAAAATCCTAGTGGCGGGCCAGGCACCTGCAAGCTGACTACTGTCGCCAGCTGGCCAGCTGTACGGTGTTTCCTCCGACATAATGGTGCGGCTGGCTTCCGGGTTAAGAAGTGTGTCAAGAAGCAGTGCGGCTTGGCAAGGTTGTGTTTCGGGGTACGCATGGCTCTCGACCTTCACCTCTCCCGAGTCCATAGGGGAGATCCAGTGATGGGACAAGACTGTAACTACTAATTGGATATCATGAAAAAAGGGGTAAAAACAAGTTAACATATGGATTTTTTTAAGATGGTCATACCATGGATCATTTAGCTATTTGAACACTATTAAACATTATTTGATCAAATATTGAATGTGGCCTTTACTACTATAGCCCATAGAAACGCATTGAATTAAAAAAAGACAGTCAAAAATGTAATCATAAGGAATAAGGTTTTGAAATGTCAGTCCTATATCTAGGATGTATTTGTATTTGTATTTGACACAAATTTAACCTCTTATTTTTGTTGGCACAAAACTACCTCCATACTTACATTAATTTGTATGGGTTACATTCAGACGAGTCCCGTGGGGCTTGTGGGGGTCGGAGAGAAAAACGAAAAATACTATCATGTTTGTGAGAGTCTCATCTTTCCATATTATACCGTTTGGATGCTATAGACATTTTCGTGAGAATACTGATTTTCAGGATGTCTCATGGTCTGACAAACATCGTTGTAGCTTGGCCACCTCCACCACAGATGCATAAGGCAAACAACAAAAACAGATTCTCTAGCTTAAACTGACAGATTTTGATGGGGATTTGTTTATTACAGGTGCATCACTAGACTCTTCATTAATGTGGCTATTTAATTTGTGTGCATCTCAGCCCCAAGGTATCTATTTAGGCCCTCTTAGAAATACCATTTCAGGGCACCAGAGAGAAAGAGAGACAGCTAGCCATCTCATTACGGGGTGTATATCTATCGGTGAGTGTAGCACATGGGGATGTGTGAAACTTGCTCCTCAGCCTAAAGTGTCCCACTTGTGTTGCTTCATTAGCTAGCTTATGAGGTGGTGCGATCGGCAGACACTTGGGTAAGAAGTCATGTGTGTTTGGGAGGCAGAGGTCCTGAGTTCACTCTAGGTATGGGCCAAATCGGGAGGAAATGGTACTCCCTAAGCAAGCAGCGTGAAGTCTTTTACATGAGCAGCATTAAATCAGTCAGTCACTCATGTGGCCACAGAATGTCCTCTCTCTCTCATGAGCAGGGGGCCTTGGAGTGGAGTCAGAGTCAGTGTTGCCGGGGCAACAGCCTCAGTTATGTAACATCATATGGCAAGGTGTAAACAAAGCGCCCCAGCAGTGTTCCCTCTTTCCCTCCCTTTAACGCTTGCATACAATAATAGGAGCATTTTAACAGCAATGCGTGGTAGCCCTAACAGAAAATACTGAAATATAGTTCGCTTGGGGACTTACCAGCTGTTTGCTCTGTGGCTTCAGATATATAATAGCATTTCATTAGAAAAACTGTCTTGTGTGATATGTGTATATAGTAGCGCTTATCACTGGAAGACAGCTCCTTGTAGTGAAGGAAAAATTAAAGAATTTATGTTACGGTGTTCAAGTGAGCCAAATCCTTTTAATCTCTATAGCACTGTAAAATGGATGGTGGAAATAAATGAAAGCACTTCAACCTATATACTTCAATAAGGACATAAATCTATACTCTATGAAGAACAAATGTGCTAAGAGGAATATGTGCAGCCTACATGCAAGCATGCCCCTGAGAAAAGCTTGCTTAATCTGTGGGCTTGTTTCTGTATTCAATGAATATTTATCCATCCCGCCAAGAAAAACATACCAGAACGCAATAAAAAAAACACTTAAACTTGCCCAAATGGCACCCTATTCCCTACATTCTTCAATCTCAAGAAAATGAAGGCAACCTGCTGAAATGATTACCGCCCCGTAGCACTCACGTCGGTAGCCATGAATGCTTTGAAAGGCTGGTCATGGCTCACATCATCAACACCATCATGTCGGAAATCCTAGACCCACTCCAATTCGCATACCACCACAACAGATCCGCAGATGACACAATCTCAATCGCACTCCACTCTGCCCTTTCCCACCTGGACAAAAAGGACACCTATGTGAGAATGCTACTCACTGAATACTGATCAGCATTCAACACCATAGTGCCCACAAAGCTCATCCTTAAGCTAAGGACCCTGGGACTAAACACCTCCCTCTACAACTGGACCCTGAACTTTTTGACGGGCTGGCCCCATGTGGTAAGGGTGGGCTGATCCTCAACACTGGGACCCTCACGGGTGTGTGCATAGTCACCCACGACTGCTTGGCCAAACACGACTCCAACACCATCATTAAGTTTGCTGATGACACAACAGTGGTAGGCCTGGTCACCGACAACGATGAGACAGCTTATATTATAAGGAGGAGGTCAGGGACCTGGCAGTGTGGTGCCAGGACAACAACTTCTCCCTCAATATGAGCAAGACAGAGTTGATCGTGGACTATAGGAAAAGATTGACGGGGCTGAAGTGGAGAGGTTCGAGAGTTTCAAGTTCCTTGGTGTCCACATCACCAACGCACTATCATGGTCCAAACACACCAAGACAGTTGTGAAGAGGGCATGACAACACCTTTTCACCATCGGGAGACTGAAAAGATTTGGCATGGGTCCCCAGATCCTCAAAAAGTTCTGAAGCTGCCCCGTCGAGAGCATCCTAACCGGTTGCATTGGTATGCAGTTGATATGGCAACTGCTCGGCATCTGACCGTAAGGCGCTACAGAGGGTAGTGCTTACAGTCTAGTATATTACTGGGGCCAAGCTTCCTGACATCCAGGACCTACAGTTGAAGTCGGAAGTTTACATACACTTAAGTTGGAGTCATTAAAACATATTTTTCAACCACTCCACAAATTCTTGTTAACAAACTATAGTTTTGTCAAGTCTGTTAGGACATTTACTTTGTGCATGACACAAGTAATTTCTCCAACAATTGTTCACAGACAGATTACTTAACTTATAATTCACTGTTTCACAATTCCAGTGGGTCAGAAGTTTACTACATACACCAAGTTGACTGTGCCTTTAAAAAGCTTGGAAAATTCCAGAAAATTATGTCATGGCTTTAGAAGTTCTGACATCATTTGAGTCAATTGGAGGTGTACCTGTGGATGTATTTCAAGGCCTACCTTCAAACTCAGTGCCTCTTTGCTTGACATCTTGGGAAAATCAAAAGAAATCAGCCAAGACCTCGGAAATAAATTGTACAAATATGGTTCATCATTGGGAGCAATTTCCAAATGCCTGAAGGTACTATGTTTATCTGTACAAGCAATAGCATGCAAGAATAAACACCATGGGACCACGCTGCCGTCATACCACTCAGGAAGGAGTCTCCTAGAGATGAACGTACTTTGGTGCGAGAAGTGAAAATCAATCCCAGAACAGCAAAGGACCTTGTGAACATGCTGGAGGAAACAGGTACAAAAGTATCTATATCCACAGTAAAACGAGTCCTATATCGACATAACCTGAAAGGCCGCTCAGCAAGGAAGAAGCCACTGCTCCAAAACCACCATAAAAAAGCCAGACTACGGATTGCAACTGCACATGGGGGCAAAGATCAAACTTTTGGAGAATTTTCCTCTGGTCTGATGAAACAAAAATAGAACTGTTTGGCTATAATGACCATCGTTATGTTTGGAGGACAAAGGGGGAGGTTTGCAAGCCGAAAAACATCATCCCAACCATGAAGCACGGGGGTGGCAGCATCATGTTGTAGGGGTGCTTTGCTGCAAGAGGGACTGGTGCACTTCACAAAATAGATGGCTTCATGAGGATGGAAAATGATGTGGATATATTGAAACAACATCTCAAGACATCAGTCAGGAAGTTGTAGCTTGGTCGCAAATGGGTCTTCCAAATGGACAATGACCCCAAGCATACTTCCAAAGTTGAGGCAAAATGGCTTAAGGACAACAAAGTCAAGGTATTGGAGTGGCCATCACAAACCATGACCTCAATGACCTCAATCCTATGGAAGATTTGTGGGCAGAACTGAAAAAGTGTGTGCCAGCACAGAGGCCTACAAACCTGACTCCGTTACACCAGCTCTGTCAGGAAAAATTGACCAAAATTCACTCAACTTATTGTGGGAGGCTTGTGGAAGGCTACCCGAAACGTTTGACCCAAGTTAAACTATTTAAAGGCAATGCTACCAAATACTAATTGAGTGTATATAAACCTCTGACCCACTGGGAATGTGATGAAAGAAATAAAAGCTGAAATAAATAATTCTCTCTACTATTATTCTGGCATTTCACATTCTTAAAATAAAGTGGTGATCCTAACTGACCTAAGGCAGGGAATTTTTGCTTGGATTAAATGTCAGGAATTGTGGAAAAACTGAGTTTAAATGTGTTTGGCTAAGGTGCATGTAAACTTCCGACTTCAACTGTATATACTAGGCGGTGTCAGAGGAAGGCCCAAAAAATTGTCAAAGACTCCAGTCACCGAAGTCATAGACTGTTCTCTCTGCTCCCGGACGGCAAGCGTTACCGGAGCGCCAAGTCTCGGACCAAAAGGCTCTCCCAAACCATATGACTGCTGAACAGTCTGTCTATTTATATTGACCCCGCCTTGTTTTTACCCTTCTGCAACTCGCTGTTTATTATCTATAAATAGTCACTTTACAAATTACCTCATCTAACCTGTACCACCGCACGTTGACTTGGTACCGGTACCTCCTGTATATAGCCCCCTTATTGTTATGTAATTTTCTTGTGTTACTTTTTGATATATATATAATTATTATTATTTTATTTTTAATCACTTTAGTTTATTTCGTAAATATTTTATTAACTCTATTTCTTGAACTGTATTGTTGGTTAAGGGATGGAAAGTAAGCATTTCACAGTAAGGTGAAATACAACAGTACCTGTTGTATTCGGCGTATGTGACAAATAAAATTTGATTTGATAGTGCATAATCAAAAGTAGTGCACTATGTAGGGAATAGGGTGCCATTTGGGACAGAGCTATGGTAGGGGATAATATGCCCCAACCAGAAGCGACCTCCTTCCTCTCAACCCAGTCACATAAGAGGCCATTGTTCAGCAGGACAGTTCTGGAGGGCAGCTGTGCTTATTTACTGAAACCACCCAGATTATTAATAGCCATTCGCTGGTGGAGCCATTGGCTATGACTGCTGTGGAGGCAGTTCCCCTCTTGTAATGTGACCAAAATGTTATTTTATTGGAACATTGTCACAGGTTTAGGTGGCATTGGCCAAGTGTTGGAAACCTGGGGTTTCTCGGCTTGAGGAAGGTTAGGGTTATCCTTGTGGACCCGATAGGAGCCCATAAGTGGAGGTGTATCGCATTATTTGATACTCACACAGCTCTTAATGCAGGTATGACAGTGTTGACAAGCAGAAGTGGCTTTTCGTAGCAGGTTAGGAGAACTTACTTAGTATGTTAAGAGAATTAGGTAAGGAAAAATGTTAGGGTTAGCTAAAATGCTAAAATCGTCCCCGACATGACTCAAAAATATCTAGCTACAAACAGGCCTGCCAGGCCTGAGAATAGTATTGGTTAACACAACAACCAGGCCTGTGAACAGTATTGGTTTACACTAATGCGAATCAGCTAAGGGGAGGAGGGATGACTCGCCATTATTCAAATTAGACTGTGGTTGTGTCCAAAATGGCACCTTCCCTGTAAATTGACACTCAGGTCTATTTCAAGATGGCGCCGAAGAACATGGTTGACGTTTTACATTCTCCCAACCAATTGCGCTATTTAGTCATTTTTTTGTATTATGCTTAACTTATTTTTTAAACTTATTGTGTATATAATGTTTCTGCTACCATCTCTTATGACAGAAAATAAATTCTGGACATCAGAAAAGTGATTACTCAGCGCGGACTGGAAGAATCTTTTTCCTTTAATGAGTCTGACGAGAAGGATATCCTGCTTTCACTGGAACAGGCCCAGGTCCACGACTTTTGCATGTAGAAAGACACCGGAAAAGGGGCTGCAGATCGGGCGGCCTTCTGAGAATCGGGAGGTGAGTGAGTAAACTCCCACTGCCATCCATTCTTCTTGCCAACCTGCAATCATTGGAAAATAAAATGAATAACCAACGATTAAGATTATCCTAGCAACGGGACATTAAAAACTGTGTTTGTCTATTTGTCAACAGCTGGTACGGGATATCTAATATTAAAGAAGTCTCGAGGTATTGCTCGCCTGAGGTAGAGTAGCTTATGATAAGCTGTGGACCACACTATCTACCAGGAGAGTTCTCATCTATATTATTTGTAGTCTTCTATTTACCACCACAGAATGAAGCTGGCACTAAGACTGCTCTCAACCAACTCTATAAGGCCATAGTGAAAGAAGAAAATGCTCACCCAGAAGTGGCGCTCCTAGTGGCCGGGTACTTTAATGCAGGCAAACTTAAATCAGTTTTAACACATTTTTACCAGCAAGTCACATGTGCAAGCAGGGGGAAAAAATCCAAGACCCCCTTTACTCCACACACAGAGATGCATATAAAGTTCTCCCACGCCCTCCATTTCGCAAATCTGAGCATGAGTCTATCCTCCTGATTCATGCTTACAAGAAAAAACTAAAGCAGGAAGTACCAGTGACTTGCTCAATACGTAAGTGGTCAGGTGACGTGGATGCTACACTACAGGACTGTTCTGCTAGCACAGACTGGAATATGTTCTGGGATTCATTTAATGGAATTGAGGAGTACACCACCTCAGTCATCGGCTTCATCAATAAGTGCATCGATGACGTCATCTCCACAGTGACTGTACGTACATATCCCAACCAGACGCCATGAATTACAGGCAACATCAGCATTGAGCTAAAGGCTAGAGCTGCCGCTTTCAAGGAGTGGGAGACTAATCCGGATGCTTATAAGAATCCCGCTATGCCCTCAGACGAATCATCAAACAAGCAAAGTGTCAATACGGGATTAAGATTGAATCCTACTACACCGACTCTGACGCTCGTCGGATATGGCAAGGCTTGAAAACTATTACGGACAACAAATCCAAACCCAGACGTGAGCTGCCCAGTGACGCGAGCCTGCTAGATGTGCTAAATGCCTTTTATGCTCGCTACGAGGCAAGCATCAATGAAGCATGCACGAGAGCACCAGCTGTTCTGGATGACTGTGTGATAACGCTCGCATTAGCCGATGTGAACAAAACATTTAAACAGGTCAACATTAACAAAGCTGCTGGGTCAGACAGATTACCAGGACGTGTCCTCAAAGCATGCGCGGACCAACTGTCAAGTGTCTTCACTGACATTTTCAACCTCTCCTTGACCGAGTCTGTAATACCTACATTTTTCAAGAAGACCACCATAGTCCCTGTGCCCAAGGAAGCAAAGGTAACTTGTCTTAAAGATTACCTCCCCGTGGCACGCACTCGGACCCACTCCAATTCACATACCACCCCAAAAGATCCACAGATTACGCAATCTAAGTCGCACTCCACACTGCCCTTTCTCACCTGGACAAAAGGAACATCTGTTCTTTGACTACAGCTCAGCGTTCAACACCATAGTGCCCACGAAGCGCATCACTAAGCTAAGGACTCTGGGACTAAACACCTCCCTCTGTAACTGGATCCTGGACTCCAAGACGGGCCACCCCCAGGTGGTAATAGTAGGCAACAACACATCTGCCATGCTGATCCTTAACCCTGGGGGCCCTCAGGGATGTATACTTAGTCCCCTCCTGTATTCCCTGTTCACCCACGCCTGCGTGGCCAAACACGACTCCAACACCATCATTAAGTTTGCTGATGACACAACAGTGATCACCGACAACGATGAGACGGCCTATAGGGAGGAGGTCAGAGAACTGGCAGTGTGGTGCCAGGGCAACATCCTCTCCCTTGGTGTGAGAAAGACAAAGGAGCTAATCGTGGACTACAGGAAAAGGCGGGCTGAACAGGCCCCCATTAATATCGACGGGGCTGTAGTGGAGCGGGTCGAGAGTTTCAAGTTCCTTGGTGTCCACATCACCAACGAACTATCATGGTCCAAACATACCAAGACAGTTGTGAAGAGGGCACGACAAAACCTTTTTACCCTCAGGAGACTTAATAGATTTGGCATGGGTCCCCAGTTCCTCAAAAGGTTCTACAGCTCCTGACCGGTTGCATCACCGCATGGTATGGCAACTGCTCGGCATTTGACCATAAGGCGCTACAGAGGGTAGTGCGAATGGCCCAGTACATCACTGGGGCCAAGCTTCCTGCCACCCAGGACCTATATAATAGGCGGTGTCAGAGGAAAGCCCATAAAATTGTCAGAGACTCCAGTCACCCAAGTTATAGACTGTTTTCTCTGCTACCGCACGGCAAGTGGTACCGGAGTGCCAAGTCTAGGACCAAAAGGCTCCTCAACAGTTTCTACCTCAAGCCATAAGACTGCTGAAGAAATCATAAAATCGCTACCAGACAATTTACATTGACCCCCCACCCCCTCCCTTTTGTACACTGCTGCTACTCGCTGTTTGTTTTTTATCTATGCATTGTCATTACGCCCCCACCTACATGTACAGATTACCTCAACTAGCCTATACCCCCCACACTGACTCGGTACCGGTGCCCACCTGTATATAGTCTCGTTATTGTTATTGTGTTACTTTTTATTATTACAGTCTACTTGGTAAATATTTTCTTAACTCTTCTTGAACTGCACTGTTGGTTCAAGGCTTATTACACTTACTGTGTAGACTTTACACAAAAGTAAAGTTTTATTTAATTTGATCTACTGAACAAAAACACAAATGCAACATGTAACAATATCAACGATTTTACCGAGTTACAGTTCAATTCAAGAAACCAGTCAATTGAAATAAATTCATTAGCCCCTAATCTATGGATTTCACATGACTAGACAGGGGCACAGCCATGGATGGGCCTGGGAGGGCATGGGCCCACCCATTGGGGAGCTAGGCCCAGCCAATCAGAATTAGTTTTTCCACACAAAATGGCTTTATTACAGACAGCAATACTCCTCAGTTTCTTCAGCTGTCTGGTGGCTGGTCTCAGACCATCCCGCAGGTGACGAAGCCGGATGTGGAGGTCCTGGGCTGGCGTGGTTACACGTGGTCTGCGGTTGTGAGGCCGGCTGGACGTACTGCCAAATTCTCTAAAACGACGTTGGAGGCGGCCTATGGTAGAGTAATTAACATTAAATTCTCTGGCAAACGCTCTGGTGGACATTCGTGCAGTTAACATGCCAATTGCACGCTCCCTCAAAACTTGAGACATCTGTGGCATTGTGTTGTGTGACAAAACTGCACATTTTAGAGTGACCTTTTATTGTCCCCAGCATAAGATGCACCGGTATAATGATGATCCTGTTCAATCATCTTCTTGATATGCCACACATGTCAGGTGGATGGATTATCTTGGCAAAGGAGAAATGCTCACTACAGGGATGTAAACAAATTTGTGCACAACATTTGAGAGAAAACATTTGCGTATGGAACATTTCTGGAATATTTTATTTCAGCTCATGAAACATGGGACTAACACTTTACATGTGTTTCTATTTTTGTTCAGTATAGAAGAGGTAGGGGTTTATCGGGACATGCAGATTGCTTCTCTGTGGCTTGGCTAAACCAATAGCATGCTAAACCAATAGCATGCTAAACCAATAGCATCATAAACCAATAGCATCCTAAACCAAGACTGTTCCCAAAAAGACCTACAATTTCTGCTGAGAAGCAGTTATGACATGCCAATGCTTCTGTTGAAAGCATTGGCTACTCTCAAGTCCAAACATGATCTTGCCCTTACCTTGGCTGACAAGAGCCGGAGCTTTTACAGGTATTAACTTCTGGGGTAATGTGGTAGTTCTTCAGATTTTTATTCCTTTTACAGGCCCACGCTGCAGAGACATCAGTTCAACATCTAGTTTTGATTTACATTGAGGTTGAGGTATCAACTATTGTGAATTCAACGTGAAATCCACAAAATATGTCACCATGTCATGAATTTCGGTTAAAAGTTGGATGAAAAAAAGATGATATGCCCTTTTGTTGATGACTTTTTGCAAATCCAACCAGTTTTCCACGTTGAATCAACATCCTCACATGAATTTGTTGGGTTGAAATGACGTGGAAATGATGTTGATTCAACCAGTTTTTGCCCAGTGGGAAGTCTTCAACTTCTGGCATATTGCAGTAGCTCCCCAATTCAACTCATTATGGATGGACCAAAATGTAAAGAATGATTACCTGGAGGAAAATATCTAGTCCAGGGGAGGGTTGTGTAATTTTTAATTGATGAAATGTCTTTATTTCTCTGTGTTTTAGAAGTAGTTGCTTATTAGGCTATATATCGATGTGTGCCCCTTATCTCTGATTCTCTGCTGGGCGCACAATATCAAGTGTGCCCATATGCTATTTAGTGTGGTCTCAATCAAATGATCCATAGCCTTTAGGCTATGCAATATGCAAATTACACTACATCTCTCCTTTTCAGAGAACAAAGTATCCCACCGTACCTTCTCCGCTATGCAATCTGGTTTCCGAGCGGGTCAAGGGTGCACCTCAGCCACGCTCATGGTCCTAAACGATATCATAACCGCCATCGATAAAAGACAGTACTGAGCAGCCGTATTCATCGACCTGGCCAAGGCTTTCGACTCTGTCAATCACCGCATTCTTATTGGAAGACTTAACAGCCTTGGTTTGACTGCCTCGCCTGCTTCACCAACTACTTCTCAGATATAGTTCAGTGTGTCAAATCGGAAGGCCTGTTGTCCGGACTTCTAGCAGTCTCTATGGGGGTGCCACAGGGTTAAATTCTCAGGCCGACTCTTTTCTCTGTATATATCTATGATGTCGCTCTTGCTGCTGGTTATTCTCTGATCCACCTCTGCGCAGACGACAACATTCTGTATAGTTCTGGCCCTTCTTTTGACACTGTGTAAACAATCCTTCAGACTAGCTCCAATTCATACAACACTCCTTCCATGGCCTCCAACTGCTCTTAAATGCAAGTAAAACTAAATGCATGCTCTTCAACCAATTGCTGCCCGCAACCGCTCGCCCGTCAAGCATCACTACTCTGGACTAGAGGCCGATTAATTAGGGCCAATTTCAAGTTTTCATAACAATCGGAAATCGTCATTTTTGGACGCCGAATATGGCCGATTACATTGCATTCCACGAGGAAACTGCGTGGCAGGCTGACCACCTGTTACGCAATTGCAGCAAGGAGCCAAGGTAAGTTGTTAGCTAGCATTAAACTTATCTTATAAAAAAACAATCAATCTTCACATAATCACTAGTTAACTACACATGGTTGATGATATTACCAGGTTAACTAGCTTGTCCTGCGTTGCATATAATCAATGCGTTGCCTGTTAATTTATCATCGAATCAGCCAAATGGGGGATGATTTAAGTGCATTCACGAAAAAAGTACAATCGTTGCACGAATGTACCTAACCATAAACATCCATTTCTTTCTTAAAATCAATACACAGAAGTATATTTTTTTAATCTCCATATTTAGTTCAAATAAATTCATGTTAGCAGGCAATATTAACTCGGGAAATTGTGTCACTTCTCTTGCGTTCATTGCATGCAGAGTCAGGGTATATGCAACAGTTTGGGCCGCCTGGTTCGTTGCCAACTAATTTGCCAGAATTTTGAATAATTTTGACATAACATTGAAGGTTGTGCAATGAAACAGCAATATTTAGACTTAGGGTTGCAAATACGGAACGGTTGTCACACCCTGACTATAGAAAGCCTTTTTATTCTCTATTTTGGTTAGGGAGGGGTGTGACTAGGGAGGGTGTTCCTATCTAGGTTGTTTAAATCTATGTTGGCCTGGTATGGTTTCCAATCAGAGGCAGCTGTTTATCGTTGTCTCTGATTGGGGATCATATTTAGGCAGCCATTTCCCCACTGTGTTTTGTGGGATCTTGTTTTTGTGTTGTTGCCTTTGAGCACTGCATTTACATCACGTTTTGTTGTTTCTTTATTTTGTCTTGTTCAAAGTTCCACTTCAATAAATATGTGGAACCCAGATCACGCTGCGCTTTGGTCCGAGTATGCTTCCAACGACGATCGTGACAGAAGATCCCACCACAACAGGACCAAGCAGCGTGCCCAGGAGGAGAGGGTATCCTGGACTTGGGAGGAGATATTGGATGAGAAGAGATCCTGGACTTGGGAGGAAATCCTAGCAAGACAGGATCACCTTCCTTGGCGGCAGACGCAAGGAGAGAAGGGAGGACAGCATCGACGCCGGGGTTTGCGGCCACTTTGAAAGCCCAAAAAACAGCCCCATTTTTTTGGGGGGGGGCACGCGGGTTTGTCGGAGGAGCCGGGAGTGAGCCAGAGCCTGTGTGGGAGTCGTTATGAGGAAGGTAATGAGAGATACCGGAAAGTGGTTTTGGCAAAGAGTATGCTGCAGCACAGGCGTGCTGAAGAGCGCCTTCTCAACCCGGCACCATCTGTGCCAACTCCATGCACCAAGTCTCCAGTACGCCTTCACAGCCTAGTCGTCCTGTGCCTGCTCCCCGCACTCGCCGTGCGAAGTGTGTCATCATTCCGGTACAATTTGTGCCGGCTCTACGCACCAGGTCTCCAGTGCGCCTCCACAGCCCAGTACGTCCTGTGCTAGCTCCCCACACTCACCGTGCGGAGTGTGTCATCGTTGCGGTACAATTTGTGCCGCCTCTACGCACCAGGTCTCCAGTGGCCTCCACAGCCCAGTACGTCCTGTGCTTGGTCCTCGCACTTGCCCTGAAGTGTGTGTCACCAGTCCGGTACCACCTGTGCCGGCTCCACGCACTAGGCCTCCAGTGCGCCTTCCCAGTCCGGTACGTCCTGTGTCTCCTCCTCGCACTTGCCCTGAAGTGCGTGTCACCAGTCCGGTGTCACCTGTGCCGGCTCCACGCACCAGGCTTCCGGCGACGGTCCCCAGTCCAGAGCTTCCGGCGATGGTCCACAGTCTGGAACCTCTGCGACGGTCCACAGTCCAGAACGTCCTGCGACGGTCCACAGTACGGAACCTCCTGCGACGGTCCACAGTCCGGAACCTCCTGCGACGGTCCACGGTCCAGAACATCCAGCTCCAGGGCAGGAGTCTCCCTCTGCGCCGGTGCCCAGTCCAGGCACCGTATCCAGTCCCGCTTCATGGCAGGAGCCTCCCTCTGTGCCGATGTCCAGTCCAAGCACGGCGTCCAGTCCCGCTCCAAGGCCGGAGCCTTCCTTGGCACCGGTGCCCAGTCCGGGTGCGGCGTCCAAACCAGCTCCATGGCCGGGGCCCTCTTCTGCGCCGATGCTTAGTCCGGGCACGGCGTTCTACCCGGCTCCAAAGGCCCCGCACCGGAGCCGCCAGTGACACTAGTCCTCCCCCCTAACCTCTCCAGTTGGTTTCAGGTTTTGCGGCCGGAGTCCGCACCTTTGAGGGGGACTATTTTGTCTTGTTCAAAGTTCCACTTCAATAAATATGTGGAACCCAGATCACGCTGCGCTTTGGTTCGAGTATGCTTCCAATGACGATCGTGACAACGGTTCCGTATTTCACTAAAAAAATTAACGTTTTGTTTTCGAAATGATAGTTTCCGGATTTGACCATATTAATGACCAACGGCTCGTATTTCTCTGTTTATTGTATTAGAATTAGGTATATGATTTGATCGAGCAGTGGTAGGCGGCAGCAGGCTCGTAAGCATTCATTCAAACTTTATTGCGTTTGCCAGCAGCTCTTAGCAATGCTTGCTTCACAGCGCTGTTTCTGACTTCAAGCCTATCAACTCCTGATATTAGGCTGGCAATACTAAAGTGCCTATTAGAACATCAAATAGTCAAAGGTATATGAAATACAAATGGTATAGAGAGAAATAGTAGACGCATCATAATTCCTATAATAACTACAACCTAAAACTTCTTACCTGGGAATATTGAAGAACTGGGAATATTCAACCACCAGCTTTCATATGTTCTCATGTTCTGAGCACGGAATTTAAACGTTAGCTTTTTTACAGGGCACATATTGCTCTTTTACTTTATTCTCCAACACTGTGTTTTTGCATTATTTAAACCAAATTGAGCATGTTTCATTCAATATTTTTGTAATTGTCATTAGAACAAATATGGAGTGTGGAGTGAGTAGGGCTCTGTGCCAGGTTTCTGCCTGATGGTATATGGTTGTTGTAAGCGGTGTGTAGATCTCTGATCTCTGACTTGCTAGTTCCTGCAAACATGTGATTGAACACATTGCCTGGGATTAACAGTCACATCGGCACCAGTGTCTACTTTGAATTTCACATTTCTGTCCATCACTTGAATGTCAATCATCGATGGGTCACCTCCTGCTGTTATTGTTCCTAGGATAATGCTATCATCCTCTTCTTGAACCTCATTTATAGCTCTTGATGACATACACACATGTTGATAATGTCCTTTTTTCCAACAGGAGCGACACACTACTTCATTAGCTGTACACTGTGCTCTTGGATGTGTAGGGATTTTGCCACAGTTTCAACACTTTGACTGCTTTTTGTCATTAGCATTTTCATGGCTAGCTTTCTCATGCTGGACTTTCTGTTTCTAGTGGCTGCCTTTCTCCATAACTCTATGCACTGAGCATGCCTATTTGTTGTTACTGTGTCACCTCGCAATCAATTTAGCTGCTTTTTCACTTCAGTTTGCCTTACCATCTCAATGACTCTCTCTAGCATGAGATCTTTATCTAGCTTGATAGTTTCTGACAGACGCATGTCTGCTAACCAAAAGACTAGCCTGTCTCTAATTAGTTGTCCACAGTGCTCTGGAAACCCACAACCTTCTGGCCCGCAGCCCTGTGTGCAAATGTATGCTTGATACGAAAATGTGGTTGGGGGTGCCGTATGGATAGTGTGACGCAATTGCAAAGCCTCTGGAGGCATGCTGAGCTCTGTAATTGAGCTCTGTACCGCATCACCGTGTGCCTTTCAACATTTTTAACAATGCAGAGGTCTCTGTATAGCTCCGCATTGACATGATTGGTTGACAGTAGGTGAGGGCGGGAGTTCCTGTATAAACACAAAATGTATTCCTTGACAACTTCCTTCACAATAGCTCTTTGCCTCTCTGCGAAGCTCAAGAAGTATGAATGCTCTGACTTCTGCAGAGGTCATATCACCATAAACGCCGCACGGCCAATGCAGATGTCGGATTGACCGGGCAGAGACTTTAAAAAGGCACTGCATGGTCAATCCGACATCTGAAGTGGCCATACAACATTTACTTTGATGCAGCCTCGGGGCTTTCATACTTCTTGTGCTTAGCGGAGCAGAGCAATTGTTAAGGAAGTTGTCAAGGAAGTGAGTGTGTGTTTATACAGGATGTACTGCCCCCACCTACATTTTAGAGGTGGACGGCGATTCAGTAAGGAGCTTAATTTGGCCTCTGCATGCCTCCGGAGGCTCCGCAATTGCTTCACATCTTCCAGACGAAGCCTCTGTCTGACCACATATTCGGATCAAGCATAAATTGGCTTTAAGGCTCTGGTCTGTCCAAGAAGTGAGGGTAAACGGAAGACATGTTCTCTGCTATCCACTTTGTTTTAATTATTATTTTGGTTATAGGGAAGGGTCACTTGTTTTTTTTTTTTCAAGCATTCAGGGAGGGTTTAGATCAAATATTTTTTTTGTTGAAGGGAAGTCCATCCATTTTAATTTCAGAAAAATCAGATATTCTCCATGTAACCCTTATTATAAATAATGTTAATTCCCTTACCTGTCTGCATGGAAGAAAAGCAGTTACATAAAATATTTCATATCACACCCTCATGTGCTCTCTTTCTCTGCAATAATAAAAGATCTAGCTCTGTGGGTGGGAAGACAGTGGTGAATGCAAATGAGGTTATGTCTCTTTGAGAAAATGAGACGGATGTGTGGGAGAGTGCCCTTTAGATCATATCTGTGCTGCATTATCGTCTTCTGTAGGCTTTGTTATGTAACTGAACTTCTAAAAAGCATATACTTTTTAATATTAGAGAGAGATCAGTCCCTTATTTTTTCCCTAATTATAAAAAATATATTGCATTTGCTCAAGGTCAACATACATACTGAATACATGTACCTATGTGAATATATTCACTCAAATAAACTGACCTACACCAACATAAACTTGATATATTTAGCAAAACTTCTTCTTTGTCAAAATGTACTAATATCACATACTGTATTACATAGGCTATGTTCTGTGTGGTACTGTAGGATGCAGTTGAAAAAGGTTAGTCACAATGGGTGAGTGGGCTATTAGTTCAACTCTACAGGTAGCCTGAGATGTGATGGTGGGCAGCTTTCACAATGGACCTTTCCATGGAAGATTGACCACAGTCTGTGACTAATGACACCGGTGTAGTGTCAGAAAGTGTACCAGTGCATTGAATGTAGAAGGAGCATGTGCTTTCTTACTTCTTTCTGTACCCTTTGACAGAAAACACAAATTGGCCACCATTATGGACATGACATTTAATTAGAATTTTAAATGGGATTAATTTGTAAATCTTAACTGCCTTGTTGAGTTTTCTAAGACCAGTCCTTCTGACTTCAGAGTCTGGAATGGCTCTCTGGTTGGCACTCTGTGTCCTTCTCAAACACCCACAGCCACACAGCCCCTGAGTGCCGCCCCCTTCTATTACAACGGTTGGATTTTCAAATCAGAACAACGAGAGGTCTCAACATTTGAGAGAACCAATCAAACGCGTCACACAATTTCTGAGCGACTATTGCATTAACTAACACCCTCTTATCCAGAGCAGTGTGGTCACAGCTCTTTTGAGATGTGTAACTTGGTGAAAAAAAGTGCATGTTCTAATTAATTTAAAAAAGAGAGAAAAAACCTATAGAAAGTGCCTATTAAGTGCCAAATAAAGTAACAGCGTTGACCATAACAGCTTTGAGATTTAATCTGAAATCAGGCATAAATGGGCAGCAGGTAGCCTAGCGGTTAAGAGCTTTGGGCCAGTAGACTAATAGTCGCTGGTTTAAATCCCCAAACTGAATAGGTGATAGATCTCCTGATGTGCACTTGAGAAAGGTATTTAACCCTAATTGCTACAGGGTTGCCATCAATAATGTCTGATCCCTGACTATGACCCCAGTCTCAGAGGGTGTCTCAGGGGGAGTGGGATATGCAAAAAACACATTTCCAATCCACACATGTATAATAAACACAAATAAGACAAATGTAAGCACCCAACTAATTATACATCTATTATTATTATACATCTATTTGTGGCAGGGGAAATGGAAGCTTGTTATGTGCAACAGGAAGGGGCAACTGAATTTACGCTTCACAATTGTTTTTGTAATTGTTGAAACATTTCTAGCATGTCTATCTATGCGTACCAGGGTTGACGTGTTGTGCTCGACCCACTCAGTTTTCCACCAGAAAACACCAGACATTTTCCAAAAAGAGTAGGACCAGCTCACCTGCTTTTACATTATAATTTGACAATTAGATGTTCAATGTTTCTTTTGAAAATAATATTAAAAAGGAATAGTTTCACCATTTTAAAACTAGTCCAGTTCACCTAACAGAGTTGAAAAATGTTGGGGTTAAGTGAATTACAATCTTCCTGGAAGTCAAAGGAGGTACATGGAGAGACATGTCAAAATGCTGCATTTTGGCACTTTAGCAAGTCTTTATTCATAATAAAACCGTATTCATTGAATTCTCCATGTGGTCTATATTAAAGGGCACTTCATTGAATATAACAGGCATTTGGTTTCTATTTCTACTTAAAATATTGAAGGGACGCAAAAGTCCCTCATTTCGTGGAACAACCCAGCAGATATTCACACAGTTAACATATTATATAAATGAATACATTTCGCAATGACTGAAGATGGAATTAGGTTTAGTACAGAAAACATTTATCACAGTGGGCTATTTCCTCCAACAAAAATAGCTTGGCCTGGCAATATGCCCCTAAAAATAGTACATTCATGTGATGCTATTTTGTTTCCATTCGTTATCTCCGTCCCTCAAATATGCATGTTAGTACACATACAGTTGAAGTCGGAAGTTTACATACACTTAGGTTGGAGTCATTAAAACTTGTTTTTCAACCACTCCACAAATTTCTTGTTAACAAACTATAGTTTTGGCAAGTTGGTTAGGACATCTACTTTGTGCATGACACAAGTAATTTTTCCAACAATTGTTTACAGACAGATTATTTCACGTATAATTCACTGTATCACAATTCCAGTGGGTCAGAAGTTTACATACACTAAGTTGACTGTGGCTTTAAACAGCTTGGAAAATTACAGAAAATGATGTCATGCCTTGAGAAGCTTCTGATAGGCTAATAGGCTAATTGACATAATTTCAGTCAACCTGTGGATGTATTTCAAGGCCTACCTTCAAACTCAGTGCCTCTTTGCGTGACATCATGGGAAAATCAAAACAAATCAGCCAAGACCTCAGAAAAAAATGGTAGACCTCCACAAGTCTGGTTCATCCCTGGGAGCAATTTCCAAATGCCTGAAGGTACCACGTTCATATGTAAAAACAATAATACGCAAGTATAAACACCATGTGACCACACAGCCATCATACCGCTCAGGAAGGAGACGCGTCCTAGAGATGAACGTACTTTGGTGCGAGAAGTGCAAATCAATCCCAGTACAACAGCAAAGGACCTTGTGAAGATTCTGGAGGAAACAGGTACAAAAGTATCTATATCCACAGTAAGACAAGTCCTATATCGACATAACCTGAAAGGCCGCTCAGCAAGGAAGAAGCAATTGCTCCAAAACCGCCATAAAAAATCCAGACTAATGTTTGCAGCTGCACATGGGGACAAAGATCGTACTTTTTGGAGAAATGTCCTCTGGTCTGATGAAACAAAAACAGAACTGTTTGGCCATAATGACCATCGTTATGTTTGGAGAAAAAAGGGGGAGGCTTGCAAGCCGAAATACACCATCCCAACCATCAAGCATGGGGGTGGCAGCATCATGTTGTGGGGGTTCTTTAATGCAGGAGGGCCTGGTGCACTTCACAAAATAGATGGCAACACGAGGAAGGAAAATTATGTGGATATATTGAAGCATCAGTTGGGGAGTTAAAGCTTGGTCGTAAATGGGTCTTCCAAATGGACAATGACCCCAAGCATACTTCCAAAGTTGTGGCAAAATGGCTTAAGGACAACAAAGTTAAGGTATTGGAGTGGCCATCACAAAGCCCTGACCTCAAACCCATTGCACATTTGTCTGCAGAACTGAAAAAGCATGCGCGAGCAAGGAGGCCTACAAACCTGACTCAGTTACAACAGCTCTGCCAGGAGGAACGGGCCAAAATTCACCCAACTTATTGTGGGAAGCTTGTGGAAGGCTACCCGAAACGTTCGACCCAAGTTAAACTATTTAAAGGTAATGGTATCAAATACTAATTGAGTGTATGTAAACTTCTGACCCACTGGGAATGTGATGAAAGAAATAAAAGCTGAAATAAATCAATCATTCTCTCTACTATTATTCTGACATTTCACATTCTTAAAATAAAGTGGTGAACCTAACTGACCTAAGACAGGTAATTTTTGCTTGGATTAAATGTCAGGAATTGTGAAAAACAGAGTTTAAATGTATTCGGCTAAAGTGTATGTAAACTTTCGACTTCAACTGTAGGTTGCATCCCAAATGGCACCCCATTCCCTACATAGTGCATTACTTTTGATCAGGTTGTTGACCATTGTGTGGGGAATCTGTTCCACATAGAAAAACTGCCACTTCTGCCACCCATGTTCATTAGTGAGGTATTTCTGTTCACAATGACAAAAATATACCTTGACCTTTTTCATTAGGTGATGTGTCATAGCTGAACACAGTGGTAGCCATCATGATTTTAGGCGCACAGGCATGGGTTAAAAATAACCCACACGCAGCATCATATGAATTCACATGTATCTTCTCTTAGCAGACAATGGGGTGCTGTGACTCAATTTATTGCAGTAGCAAGAATTCCAACTACTGTACAGTATGTTGAGTATATCTCCATTAGATAAAACTCCCATAGATACAATTCCCATAGTAGCTTATCTTACTTAACCTGATGTGAACCTCAAATAGCCAAACACATTTTTTTTAAAATTAGAAACATGTAGTATTTAGAAATGTAGGAACCTGGAAACTTGGAACCTGGAAAATAATAAGGAAGTAGAAGGCAGACTCTATCCAAAGTCAAGATTTACAGGATACAATTCCATTGGGAATAGGCCTTTCTTAGTTCGCATAAATGCAATTCAGTAACAATCAAATATGGAGTATTCTGCAGGGTGCATCTTATACAATTTACGATAGAAGACCAGTATGCAATTTCATGTTTCGTTTTCATTAAAATGGGTTAGGGTTGGAAATTGGATTTATACTCTATGGATGGGGGAAAAAAAATAATGCAGGCTATGCAAAACATGACTGCAATCACCCTAGTGTAGCTTTGAACTATGCTATATAATCTTCGATTTTCAAACTCATCCTGCCTCAATACCCCAGGCAAGTTCAAAGTCTGTTTGGCTTGAAAATAAATGGTTTAGTAATTGCAATGGGAGATCTGCATGGGAAAGCCCAGTCGGCAGTGGATGGGCGCAACGTGACCTGACAACAAGGAACCTCCGGGAAAACTGTCAGTCCCAAACTATGTGCAAAGGAAAGATCTTTAGGGGGTGCACGACAAACGACGCTTAAAATATATACTATTTTAGACACGGTTTCAGTTGTAAATATGGTCTAAACTTACTTAATATACGTTTGAAATATATTTTAATAAATATGGTAAAAAATAAGGCCCTGGTGATGTTGTTTTTAGTAATTTATTTGGTCGTAGTTTAATCGTCGCATACCTCCCGGAGATGACATCCTGTGGTTGGGAGGCGGAGACGGGACCCCCGTTGACGTCAGTTGGCCTGTCTGTTTCCTGCAATAGAAAGTGAGAGAGGGAGAAGCGACAAAAACAGACCTTTACCCTTAAGGTGTGTTACACCAGAAATCCTTGACAACTATTAAGACCTCACTTGTAAGTATATATATATATATATATATATATATATATATATATATATATATATATATATATATATATATATATATATGTATGTGAATTTAGTTTGTGGATATTTTTTTGTCGTAAATGTGGTTGAAACTTTGGGCTGCATGCATGTGGAAGTGTTCTGGGGTAGTACTCTCACTGGGCGATCGTGTACGCTACAACGCCTGACGCCTGTCGGGGACGTTCTTGCTGGTTCGGCTAGTTATTTGTATTCAATGTATTCACCGTTGTGTTTCTTTTAGCTCACGCCTGTGCTTTCACGTTTGCAAAGAAGGAATGTCAATTTTTGGGATCAAACAAGTTAAGCTTTCAGAACCGTCGTTGCTTACCATAGAATCGTTGTTTTTGTGTAACGTTATACGTCTGCAGCATTCGAATGTAATGTTGCTGTCTTGCTTGCTACTGAATGT
The DNA here is from genome assembly GCF_034236695.1 of Oncorhynchus nerka. Classification (NCBI taxonomy): domain Eukaryota; kingdom Metazoa; phylum Chordata; class Actinopteri; order Salmoniformes; family Salmonidae; genus Oncorhynchus; species Oncorhynchus nerka. The sequence continues at coordinate 26,185,094 of NC_088402.1, forward strand.
GCCTGTCTATTGCGCCAATAGGTAAGCCTGATCTATTGCCATTTATCTGATACATTAGCCATTTTTCTGATACATAGATATTGCGCAACAGATGAGAAAGTGTTCAAAAATACTGTCGCATATTTGTTGTATTAGGGAAGTGCCGCCGTAGTGTTGCAGAGAGCGAGGGGTTTTCCCTGACTCCTCCCTCAGTTAAAGCGCGTTCATGTGTTGCTTGTGCTACAGGCATAACATACGCTATAACCCAGTCATTGTTTTTTATTTAGACTGCATTCCCTCACAATAAGATGCGACTGTTGTGATGTAACATGTATTGTATAAAGACATTGATGCATGGCTACAAGGAAACAATGTTGTTCACCTGTCTTAGATGTGTCACTTGAAGCCACCGTTATTGGTTGGATAGATAGAGGCATTTGATTATGTCACAGGGGTTTGGCTATTCAGTGTTCATATTTCACAATGAAGGACATCATGTCCATTGTTTTTTTACATGTTACAATGTTGCTGTAAATGTTGTTACAATGTTGCTGTAAAATGCTGCAAGGTGACTGGAAGGAATCCTCCTAGGTGTGTGTTGAATGAGGCGTAAGTCTGTCGTCAGGGATTTAGAGAGAACATTCTTTTCGGACAGCTATAGGACTAGGCCTACTGCAACATTTACTCCGCCGCTTATTGTGGCATCCTCATCAAGCTGTCAGTTTCGGGGTGTTTCCTCAAAAAATGCTCAGCTGACACGCGCGCCGCACACGCACGTCTCGCTCTTCTCCAAATCACCAGCATCGTCTGAACTTAAGGTATTCGACCTGTCCTTCGTTCTCCCTGGGAGGCAGGTGGGAGCTTATGAACATGTTTGATTGTATGACTTTCATTGTCGTTCTTACTGGGCTCTGTGACCTGGTGCATGCGCTGTGTACATTACTGCCGATATATTTTGCGAGCTCAATGATGTCATTGCTGTAGCAGCGCACGTGTACCAGTATATGGTAAAAAAAAAAATCCTACGGCTGTAGTAACGGACTGTTATGTAACATTGGCAAACGGAACAGACTGGATGTTGGAACAAAATGTACAGTGGAAGGGATTGATCTAGGAAGATCATGTAGGGAATTATCTATAAGCATAATACAGTATATGCTATGTAAAATGCTTAGTCATTTTCAATACATTTATTGTTATGTATAGATAATGTATAGACTAGAGCAATGTATGTGAATTTCTATAGATCATGTCTATAGAAATGTATCGGGAGGGACTGAGGGAGCTCTGCTGATCATTCATTCTGCTTGTTCTTTTCTTTGCCTTGGGTTTTTGAAAGGTCAAGATTTGATATAATATAGCTTCAACATACTGCTGATGGTGTCTGCTGATGTTTTTTTTGCAGAGCTCAGATTTGCATGAAGTCTAAAATTAGTCCATTTTCATCCACTGTTAAAAGGGTATCATTAGCAGCAATACAATAAGATTAAACAGATACTATACAGCTATGAGATCAAGATGCCCTTTCAGTGTTTGCTTATGTCGGATGGTGATGCAATGATCTAATGCATGTCCACTTTTATAAGAAGATCCGTCTGATTGTAGCCCGCTGCCCGCGTAAGCACCCTGGAGCGCTGACTACCCGTAGCCAGACACAAGGCCTTATTGTTTGCGTCTTTCGTCATCTGAAACGTGTGTGTCATCAAAGCGAAGGGCAGGGCAGTGTATCTGACCATCAACTTGTCAATCAGTTGTGTACCAAAAAAACAGCCATCTCCTCTTGGTTTAGATCAGATTATAGATAGCCACTCCAGGTTTATATTTATATGGAGAGAGATGCATTCACATCTCAGTTGCTCCAGAACTCACCTGATATCGGTAGAGGAGCACCCTGTCAGTGGTGCTGTATTGGATATTATGCCATGCCATCAAACTTAGCAGGAGCCTCCCTATGGGTAACATATGTTGACAAGACGTTGATAACCTTCTTTTCAATGTATTGTGCTCACTGGGCTTTGTTTTGTGTACGTTTGGACTGGAACAAGAATGTAAGCCTTGTACGTTTGGACTGGAACAAGAATGTAAGCCTTGTACGTTTGGACTGGAACAAGAATGTAAGCCTTGTACGTTTGAACTGGAACAAGAATGTAAGCCTTGTACGTTTGGACTGGAACAAGAATGTAAGCCTTGTACGTTTGGACTGGAACAAGAATGTAAGCCTTGTAGGTTTGAACTGGAATTAGAATTTATACTGTGTACGTTTGGGCTGGAATAAGAATGTAAGCCTTGTACGTTTGAACTGGAATTAGAATTTATACTGTGTACGTTTGGACTGGAATAAGAATGTAAGCCTTGTACGTTTGGACTGGTACAAGAATGTAAGCCTTGTACGTTTGGACTGGAACAAGAATGTAAGCCTTGTACGTTTGAACTGGAATTAGAATTTATACTGTGTACGTTTGGACTGGAATAAGAATGTAAGCCTTGTACGTTTGAACTGGAATTAGAATTTATACTGTGTATGTTTGGACTGGAATAAGAATGTAAGCCTTGTACGTTTGAACTGGAATTAGAATTTATACTGTGTATGTTTGGACTGGAATAAGAATGTAAGCCTTGTACGTTTGAACTGGAATTAGAATTTATACTGTGTACGTTTGGACTGGAACAAGAATGTAAGCCTTGTACGTTTGGACTGGAACAAGAAAGTAAGCCTTGTACGTTTGAACTGGAATTAGAGTTTATACTGTGTACGTTTGGATTGCAATAAGAATGTAAGTCTTGTACGTTTGAACTGGAATTATAATTTATACTGTGTACGTTTGGACTGGAATAAGAATTTAGACCATGTACGTTTTGACTAGAATAAAAAATTTAGACAGTGCAAGTTTGGACTGGAATTAGAATTTAGACAGGGACAACTGTTAAACTGACAGACGCAACAACAGCAGTGTCCTTTCTGATTCTTGCCAAGTGAGAGGACGGGAGACTGCACACAGACAGCCATAGACACACACTCACACACACTTAGTAAGAAGATAAGGGCTGCTTAGTGTTTATTGATCTATGGTGTGTTGAGCTGACACTGACCCTCTCTATGTGTGCTTTGTAGATGAACCCAGAGAGTGTTCGTGGTCCACCTGCATTAGAGAATTGACAACCTTTCAGAAGATGTGTCAGTGAAACAACCAACAAGAAAAGATGCCGCGAACCAAGCAGAACAACCCGAAGAACCTTAAAGGTAAGTTGCCAACCCGAATTGCTGCGTTTTAAATGTCTGTGTGTGTAGGCCTATGTCATGTCATGCTACTGTGTGTTGTGTTGTTACATTTTTGGAGGGCATGTAATGTGTATGTTTTTATTGATTTGATCAAACTCAGGACTCCCTGTAAATTGTTAATAAGTGTACTATCCTGGGTAAACAAATGAAAGATCTTTAAAAAAACAAAGGTCATCTTAGTTCAGACTTTAATTTAATATTCAAAGGTGAGAGATGGAGGGAGAAATAGATCGAAGGGATCACTGAGCCATCTGTCCTCCCACAGTCCCCTAGTCCCTTACAGACTGCTGTCCACACTTGCCCCCTACCCACTTCTCTGTCCACACTTGCTGACCAAATGTCTATAGAATCTGCTGAGCTGTGGTTGTCCACTTTCCTTTTGTGATTTTTTTCGTTTTGTCTTTTGTTACACAATTGTCTTCACTATTAGTGCTTAGTTTTCCAATCTGTGTGTGCTGTGGAACCTATAGGAAACACCTAGAATCAATCTGTGTGTGCTGTGGAACCTATAGGAAACACCTAGAATCAATCTGTGTGTGCTGTGGAACCTATAGGAAACACCTAGAATCAATTGTGTCGTTCTATGGTGGAAGCTCCCTTTATGTCGTTGGGGTCCATATGTTAGTGTGTAGGCTATAACGGCTTATGTTTACAAGTGCATGACTATTAATCAAGAACAGAGCTTTTCTTCGACTTTATCATTTGCCTTTGATAGGCTAATTATCGAACAATTATGCGTTATCCCAGAGGCGAAGTGTCTGTCAGAACCTAAGGCATGTACACTAGTAATGGATTTATTTAGATGTTTGTGTGTGTTTCTATTTGTGTTGCATGCAAAGTCCATAAGAATAAAATTAGAAAGAAACGTACTTTGCCAATGTCGGCAATCAGCGACCAGTATTTGAATGTTTATTTATTATAACACCCCCACCCACAAATTTAATGCTTTGAGCTTACTTGGCCAAACAACGTAAATAATTTAGTTTTATAACAGCAGATTGCCCAAAGGAGGAGTGTGGGATAGTACATTTCCCCAGCCACATTAGGCCAGTTACTGTTTTAGAGTGAGTGGAAACGCCCAGTTTTATTAGTAGCAGGGCTAGGCAGAGGTAATGTAAATGTCATGTAATGTGGGTATATCCATGCCAACTGTCCATATGTGGTCTAAAGGGTGGGGTTGGGGCAACATCATTTTTATGAGCTGTTAGAAAGTTAGGATCAATCAATGTGAATGAGCAAATTCAGAAGAAGAAATGTCTGTCACCTAAAGGCAGGACCTAATTAAATAAGGAATGGAAGGAAGATTGATATTTCCTCCATTGTTTCCTCTGGCAAAGTATGGATTTTGTTTTGTTACACATGCAAATACTGCAGTGAACAAGGATGTCCTGTCCCGTTCTCTCTGATGCATTCCTCTGTTCGTCTTACCCCATAGTCCCCTCAAATACAGAGTAGGACCTGAATTTGATCACCCCGTTGCAGGAGAAATTTCCACTTTGAAATTTCCGACTTGATTTTCCCTTACAAAAAATGTTTCAACCCCTACAAAAATACCCATGAATTTTAATCCATATAATAATCCACATTTCCTGATGCTGCAGGATTATTTTCCTGCTGTACAAAACTGGCTCAAATTTAGATCCAACATCTGTAGTCTCGCTCTCTTTTGCCATCTGAAGTTACTCAGTGTAGTTTCAATAGGAGCTCAAGGAAATGAGATGATCAGATATATTAAAAATAATAGTTATTACTTGGTGCCTGTAGATGTAAATCCACCATTACAAATAGTATAAGAGTATTTTACAGCTTCTGGTACTTTATATTGAATAGACATGGGGTCGTTTACAGCTTCTGTATTGTGGCTTTTGACCTTTGACTTGTTTCATCACCTCTCCCCCTCTGTGCTCAGGGGTTAATTAGTCAGACAGGAAATGCTATGCTGCTTAGTGCGTGGCGTGGCATGCTATCACAGGCAAACTCACATTCTGCTGAAGTGAGAGTCATACCACTTAGATCCTTGTAACGTTCTTCTTGGGAACCCCACACACCCTCCTCCCATTCCATTAAAAAAAATTGTGTGTGATTATGAAGGCATAAGTTTCAAGTTTTAATGTCACATGCACCAGTACAGTGAAATGCCTTTCTTGCAAGCTCTAACCCCAACGATGCAGTAATCAATAACAATGTAATACTGAAAATAACAAAGTAGAACCAAAACACAAAATATATCAAAATAAGAAGAACACGATAAAATAAGTAAGCGTACTATATACAGGGTCAGTTCCAGTACCATATTTACAATGTGCAGGCATACTGGATCGATAGACGTAGCTATGTATAAGGGTAAGGTGACTAGGCATCAGAATATATGAAGAATATATATGTGTGAGCAAATGATGGAGTGAGTTTTTGTATGTATGTTGGAGTATCAGTGTGCATAGTGTGTAGGGCCCTGTGAGTGTGCATAGAGAGACTGTATTTTATTGTTATTTTTGCACTAAGTTAAACTCAGATAATCCGTGTAGCCATTTTCTTAGCTATTTAGCAGTCTTATGCCATGGGGATAGAAGCTGTTCAGGAGCCTGTTGGTATCAGACTTGCACTAGTACAGCTTGCCGTGCGAAAGCAGAGAGAACAGTCTATGGTTTGAGTGGTTTGAGAGTCACGATTTTCCAGGCCTTCCTTTCACACCGCCTGATATAAAGGTCCTGGATGGCAAGGAGCTCGGCCCCAGTGATATACTGGGCTGTCCACACCACCCTCTGTAGCACCATGCGATTGGGGGCAGTGTTCTTGCCATACCAAGCAGTGATGCAGCCAGTCAAGATGCTCTCAATGGTGCAGCTGTAAAACATTTTGAGGATTTGAGGGCCCATGATAAACCTTTTCAACCTCTTGAGGGGGAAGAGGCGCTGTTGTGCCTTCTTCACAATTGTGCGGTGTGTGTGGACCATTTAGTGATTTGGACACAGGAACTTGAAGCTCTCGACCCGCTCCACTGTTGAGGGAGAACTATGGATCTGTTGGGATCGTCTATGGATCTGTTGGGGTGGATATTGACCTGATTAAAGACTTTACTCACATCGGCCTCGGTGAGTGAGATCACCCAATCTTCTGGGTCGGTGGCAACCCTCACACCTTGCACAATGTTGTTATTGTCAAAGCATGCATAAAATGCATTGAGTTCATCTGGTAGAGAGGCATTTTTTGGCAGATCGAGGCTGGGTCTTCCTTTGTATTCCGTAATGGACTGTAGCCCCTGCCACACGCGCCAGGTGTCGAAGCCTGTGTAATATCATTCCACATTATTCCTATATTGTCCTTTTGCTCGTTTGATGACTCTGCGGTGGTCATTTCAGGATTTCTTGTACTTTTTCTATTCTCAGCCGTAGCCTCGGTTGTCTGCGATAGCCCTGTGTGGGGTAGCCCTATCTAACCTCAGTGTTAATCCATGGCTTTTGATTGGGGAAGCAGCAAAATGTAACTGTCGCCGAAGCATTTCCTAATGAAGCCGGTGATGGAGGTGGTTAGCTCGTCAATGTTATCGGCAGAATCTCGAAACATATTCCAATCAGCGCTAGAAAAGCAGTCCTGTAGCATAATCTCTGATTCTGGAGACCATTTCTCAACGGAGTGAGTCACGGGTCATTTGTGTTTCACTCTTCTGCTTGTAAACAGGAAGCAGGAATACGGAGTCATGATCTGATTTTACGAATGGCAAACGAGGGAGAGCCTTGTATACTTGCTTGTGGGTTAAACAGTGGTCTAGGACATTTTTGCCCCAAGTGGCGAGGGAGATTCGGTCAGAATTACAGAAAGAGCCCAGGGCAGATAATCCGGAATTGAGGGAAGTAAGTAGTTCTATCCTAGGGATGTAGTGTACTTGCCTACTAATGTTATGTAATATGTAATGTTTTGTGTGGACCCCAGGAAGAGTCTTTAGCAGTAGCTAATGGGGATCCTAATAAAGTACTAAAATACTCCCCAAACTGACTCTTGCCATCACATGATAATGCTCAGACCTCAAGGCAACGTTACTGTATGTAGCCTGACAGAATTTTTAATTTTTTTAATTGAACCTTTATTTAACTAGGCAAGTCAGTTAAGAACAAATTCTTATTTTCAATGAGGGCCTCGGAACTGTGGGTTAACTGCCTGTTCAGGGGCAGAACGACAGATTTGTACCTTGTCAGCTTGGGGATTTGAACTTGCAACCTTTCGGTTACAATGACGGACTACCAAAAGGCAAAAGGCCTACTGCGGGGAAGGGGTTGGGATTAAAAATAAATGAAGTAGAAACGCACGTCACGAAAGAGAGACAACACTACATAAAGAGAGACCTAAGACAACAACATAGCATGGCAGCAACACATGACAACACAGCATGGTAGCAACACAACATCAAATCAAAATCAAATGTATTTATATAGCCCTTCGTACATCAGCTGATATCTCAAAGTGCTGTACAGAAACCCAGCCTAAAACCCCAAACAGCAAGCAATGCAGGTGTAGAAGCACGGTGGCTAGGAAAAACTCCCTAGAAAGGCCAAATCCTAGGAAGAAACCTAGAGAGGAACCAGGCTATGTGGGGTGGCCAGTCCTCTTCTGGCTGTGCCGGGTGGAGATTATAACAGAACATGGCCAAGATGTTCAAATGTTCATAAATGACCAGCATGGTCAAATAATATTAAGGCAGAACAGTTGAAACTGGAGCAGCATCACGGCCAGGTGGACTGGGGACAGCAAGGAGTCATGTCAGGTAGTCCTGAGGCATGGTCCTAGGGCTCAGGTCCTCTGAGAGAGAGAAAGAAAGAGAGAATTAGAGAGAGCACACTTAAATTCACATAGGACAGGAGAAGTACTCCAGATATAACAAACTGACCCTAGCACCCCGACACATAAACTACTGCAGCATAAATACTGGAGGCTGAGACATGACAATAACATGGTAGAAACACAACATGGCAGCAGCACAACATGGTAGCAGCACAAAACAGGGTACAAACATTATCGGTCACAGACAACAGCACAAAGGGCAAGAAGGTAGAGACAACAATACATCACGCAAAGCACCCACAACTGTCAGTAAGAGTGTCCATGATTGAGTCTTTGAATGAAGAAATTGAGAAAACTGTCCAGTTTGAGTGTTTGTTGCCGCTCGTTCCAGTCGCTAGCTGCAGCGAACTGAAAAGACGAGCGACCCAGGGATTTGTGTGCTTTGGGAACCTTTAACAGAATGTGACTGGCAGAACAGGTGTTATATGTGGAGGATGAGGGCTGCAGTAGATATCTCAGATGGGGGGAGTGAGGCCTAAGAGGGTTTTATAAATAAGCGTCAACCAGTGGGTCTTGCGACGGGTATACAGAGATTACCAATTTACAGAAGAGCATAGAGTGCAGTGACGAGCACCCTTAACTGCCGATCTATAAATTATGTCTCCGTAATCTAGCATGGGTAAGATTGTCATCTGAATCAGGGTTAGTTTGGCAGCTGGGGTGAAAGAGGAGCAATTTACGATATATCTAGACTTGGTTTCCTCTAACTTTAGCTTGCATCTTTGATATGTGCTGAGAGAAGGACAGTGTACCGTCTAGCCATACTCCCAAGTATGTGTACGTGGTGACTACCTCAAGCTCTAAAACCTCAGAGGTAGTAATCACACCTGTGGGGAGAGGGGCATTCTTCTTATCAAACCACATTACCTTTGTTTTGGAGGTGTTCAGAACAAGGTTAAGGGCAGAGAAAGCTTATTGGACACCAAGAAAGTTTTGTTTTAGAGCGTTTAACACAAAATCTGAGGAGGGGCCAGCTGAGTATAAGATTGTATCATATACATATACATGGATGAGAGAGTTTACCACTGCTTGAGCTATGTTGTTGATGTAAATTGAGAAGAGCGTGGGGCCTAGGATCGAGCCCTTGGGGTACACCCTTGGTGACAGGCAGTGGCTGAGACAGCAGATGTTCTGACTTTATACACTGCACACTGTGAGAAAGGTAGTTAGCAAACCAGGCCAAAGACCCCTCAGAGACACCAATACTCCTTACCTGGCCCACAAGAATGGAATGGTCTACCATATCTAACGCTTTGGCCAAGTCAATAAAATAGCAGCACAACATTGCTTAGAATCAAGGGCAATGGTGACATCATTGAGGACCTTTAAGTTTGCAGTGACACATCCATAACCTGAGCGGAAACCAGATTGCATACCAGAGAGAATACTAAAGACATCAAGAAAGACAGTCAGTTGATTATTGACAAGTTTTTCCAACACTTTTGATTAACAGGGCAAAATAAAAAAATAGGCCTATAGCAGTTAGGATCAGCTAGATCTCACCCTTTAAATAAAGGACAAAGCGTGGCTGCCTTCCAAGCAATGGGAACCTCCCCAGAGAGGAGAGCCAGGTTAAAAAGGTCAGAGATGGTCTTGGTGATTATAGGGGTAGCAACCTTAAAGAAAACCCAGAGACGTTTAAGGAGCTCCTTTAGCACCTCGGATTCAGTGACCGCCTGCAGGGAGAAACTTTGTAGCGGGGCAGGGGAAAAAGAGAGAGGAGCATTGGAGATAGGGGATTTAGAAGGGGTGGGAGATGAGAAAATGTTGGATGGGCAACGAGACATGGCTGAGTCAAATAGGAATCCTGACTTAATGAAGTGGTGATTTTTAAAGAGCTTTAAAGAGCTCAGCCATCAGTAATAACCACATCGTCAACTTTAAGGGACATGGGCAGCTGTGAGGAGGAGGGGTTATTCTCCAGGTCTTGAACTGTTTCCAGAACTTCTTGGGGTTAGACCAACAGAGAGAGAACTGCTCGTTAAAGTAACTAACTTTGGCCTTCCGGATAGTCTGAGTGCACTTACTGTATTTCTCATTTACCTGAACGAGAGCCAGTCAGCCTGAGTATGTGTGTACCGAGCCGTTCGCCAAATGCAATTCTTTAGGTGTAGTAACTCCCAGTCGAACCAGAGGCTGAACCTGTTTTTAATTGTCATTATCATTATGGGGGCATGTTTGTTAACAATATCACTTGAAATATCAAAAACAAAGGTCCAAGCATCTTCGACAGAGGGGGGGATCAAGCTGATTCTATACCAATATACAGAGGCCAGGTCATGAAGGAAGGCTTGCTCATTGAAGTCTTTTAGCAAGCGTCTATGACAAATCAGGACAGGTCGTTTCCTTGAGCAGCCATTACGAACACAGGCTGTTAAACAGTCATCTTTATGGTCATAACAGAAAACACCAGACTGATACCTATCAGGATTATTTGTGAGGATACCATCGAGGAGAGTGGTCTTTTCTGGGTGTTTGGAGTCATACCTTGAGGGATTGGTAATAATCTGAGAAAGATTTTGGGAGTCCCATTGCTTTAGGACTAGTTCAGGTAGTTTAAGCATGTCCCAGTTTAGGTCACCTAGCAGGAGAAATTCAGACTTAGTTTAATGGGCCAGGAGAGAGCTTTTGGCAGGTAGGGTACAGGCCGGTGCTGATGGAGGACGATAACACCCAGCAACAGTCAACAAAGAGCTATTTGAAAGTTTAATGCTTAAAACCAGCAAATCAAATTGCATTGATAAGATGGCTAGTAAAGTTATTTTTAGTCTAATACAATTAGTTAAATAAATGTGAGAAAAAATATCGAACTCCAGGAAAAAAAAACAGTGGCCATTGTGGAGAGGTTAGAGTCTGTTTGATTGAGTGTGTGGACAGGTGTCTTTTATACAGGTAACGAGTTCAAACAGGTGCAGTTAATACAGGTAATGAGTGGAGAACAGGAGGGCTTCTTAAAGAAAAACTAACAGGTCTGTGAGAGCCGGAATTCTTACTGGTTGGTAGGTGATCAAATACTTATGTCATGCAATAAAATGCAAATGAATTACTTACAAATCATACAATGTGATTTTCTGGATTTTTGTTTTAGATTCCGTCTCTCACAGTTGAAGTGTACCTATGATAAAAATTACAGGCCTATACATGCTTTGTAAGTAGGAAACACAGCCGATTTTGCAGGTTATCAAATACTTGTTCTCCCCACTGTACTCAGTGCCTCTTTGCTTGACATCATGGGAAAATCGAAAGAAATCATCCAAGACCTCAGAAAAAAATATATAGACCTCCACAAGTCTGATTCATCCTTGGGAGCAATACCCAAACACCTGAAGGTACCACGTTCATCTGTACAAACAATAGTATGCAAGTATAAACACCATGGGACCACGCAGCCGTCATACCGCTCAGGAAGGAGATGCGTTCTGTCTCCTAGAGATGAACGTACTTTGGTGCGAGAAGTGCAAATCAATCCCAGAACAGCAAAGGATCTTGTGAAGATGATGGAGGAAACAGGTACAAAAGTATCTATATCCACAGTAAAACGAGTTCTATATTGACAGAAAGGCCGCTCAGCAAGGAAGAAGCCACTGCTCCAAAACCGCCATGAAAAAGCCAGACTACGGATTGCAACTGCACATGGGGACAAAGATCGTACTTTTTGGAGAAATGTCCTCTGGTCTGATGAAACAAAAATAGAACTGTTTGGCCATAATGAAAATCGTTATGTTTGCAGGAAAAAGGGGGAGGCTTGCAAGCCAAAGAACACCATCCCAACCGTGAAGCACGGGGGTGGCAGCATCATGTTGTGGGGGTAATTTGCTGCAGGAGGGACTGGTGCACTTCACAAAATAGATTGCATCATGAGGATGGAAGATTATGTGAATATATTGAAGCAACATCTCAAAACGTCAGTCAGGAAGTTAATGCTTGGTCGCAAATGGGTCTTCCAAATGGACAATGACTCCAAGCATACTTCCAAGTTGTGGCAAAACATCTTAAGGACAACAAAGTCAAGGTATTGGAGTCGCCATCACAAAGCCCTGACCTCAATTCTATAGAAAATTTGTTGGCAGAACTGAAAAAGCATGTGCGAGCAAGGAGGCCTATAAACCTGACTCAATTACACCAGCTCTGTCAGGAGGATTGGACCAACATTTACCCAACTTATTGTGGGACGCTTGTGGAAGGCTACCTGAAACGTTTGACCCAAGTGAAACAATTTAAAGGCAATGCTACGAAATACTAATTGAGTGTATGTAAACTTCTGACCCACTGGGAATGTGATGAAAGAAATACAAGCTGAAATAAATAATTCTCTCTACTATTATTCTGACCTTTCACATTCTTAAAATATAGTGGTGATCCTAACTGACCTAAAACGGGGAATTTCTTCCAGGATTAAATGTCAGGAATTGTGAAATACTGAGTTTAAATGTATTTGGCTACGGTGTATGTAAACTTCCGACTTCAACTGTAAATAGTTTTGAAAATATTAAAAATCAGTGTTTAAGGCCAAAGTTCCCTCCATTTTCTTTTTGGCTTGAAGCTCTGTACTGACTACTGGTACCATGATTACCAACAATCATGTCAGTGAGGGAACCACCCATGTGTGTATTTGTCTGTGTGTCACCATGTATTCTCTTTAGGTTCTCACATTGGTCCTGTCAAGAGATACACAAGATTCTTTGTTTTATTGACTCTCAACCCAGCTGTATGGGCAGGGTGCAAACAGGTGAAGTTAAAACAGGGTGAAGCTCCGATGTGTGTGTGTGTGTGTGTGATGTCAACATGACAGGAATGCTGTGACGCAGTTTGCGGGTAGCAAAGCAGGAAGTCAGGAACTCCGGACCCCCATCCAGGTCTTCTGTTTATTTCAAACAGCTGGTTTCCAACAGCTTTGGCTTGGCAGGCGCCAGGTCACAACAGTAGTTCCCCTTGGTCTAGCCTGCCACTTCCCCCGTCACTGGCTGACAGATTCACACTCTATGGCCATCATACATACATTCACCATTGACACACATCTCCTTGGGATCTGCTTTTTTTTCTTGATTAAAAATGCAAAGTATTTGCTGAAAATGTAATTATTCTCCTTACCAAGTGTCCGTGATCTTGGATTTTTTCTTGTGTTGGATTATTTATGTCAGTAATCTTGTAAACTTTATGATGTGCAGACTGGTACTGTTCAGTTTATGTTGTGTTTGGTCGGTGTTGACTTGCAGTAGCATAGCACCTCAGCTCACCCCCTAGCTACCCTCACCTCATATTCCTTTTTATTGTGCCCCTGAAAATGCCCAGTCTTGTTAACCACGCCAGTTTTTATTATAGCACCGAGCTTGCATTCCTCCTGTTTTATAAAAGGTTTAATCTCACCAAGACTCAGTATGTCTGGACCCCTGCTTTAGCAAACAAAACACTGTCTGCAAAATGGTGAACAATTGCTATGCAGGGGTCCACACTTTAACAAGGTTTTACATTTGACCCCTTTATAGGGAAAAATACATTCAATCTCTGCAAACTGTATAGGCTATTGCATTAACTGGGTAATAGCTTAGGTTGATATAGTGTATGCTCTGTGTGTGTATAACGGCTCTGTTAGCCAGTTGAATATTTCACAAATACGGTAGTTTCTGACCATACCAACATCACCCAATAAGCACCCTATTCCCTATATATTACTTTACCCTATGGGCCCTGGTTGAAAGTAGTGCACTACATAGTATAGAGAATAGGATGCCATTCGGGATATAGTCTGTTAATAATCAACCCATGGATCTGCAATCAATGACTTCATTGCTGCCAGTGGTTACTGGTTAGGTATTTTGGGGTCAGAGTCCCTGGTCTAACTCACACAGTAAACTAGAGATATGGGATTCTCACTTGTTTGTGGTTTCAAGACTACAATAATGTGTTTTTTTACTTCCTGCTTGGTGCGTGTATTTACTGTATTTATTTAGGCTAGTCCCTTGTCTTTTTATGGTTTCAAGACTACAATAATGTGTTTTTTTACTTCCTGCTTGGTGCGTGTATTTACTGTATTTATTTAGGCTATTCACTTGTCTTTTTATGGTTTCAAGGACACAGCTTTTTTTCTTTCTGTAATGCATTTGCTGTAGTTAACTATTTATTTATTTACAGGATTTTATTTCGTTAAACAAAACTAACACTCAGAAGGGGGAAGGGTAACACGATATCTTGTCTCGATTTGGTCAAGAGGTTAAAGAGCGACTGCCTTTAAAAAGCAATGAATCCCTTTGAAAACGTCCTATGTGGTATCGATGTGTCAGAAACAGCTATTCTAGTGTCAAAATTTAGTACAACGTGTAAATACGATAATTTTGGTCATAAAGTCAGTCTTGTCGAAAATGGGTAAATGTCACATCCATGTGTCACAACGGGTTTTGATTTGACTGTTCATTTACCCACTAACACGGGGTGGACAGCTGCGGTGATTGCTCTCTATTCAATAGCAGTCTGTTTACATAAGACAACCCGTCACACACATTTTTTACTTGAGAAATGCTGCACCACACACCTTAATTGCAAAATTGCACAACTAATGCGTCTTGAGTTATCTTAGACTAATTCTGGGGATTTTTCAGGAAGTGAAATAGGCTTCTGCGTCTACAGTGTCTCATGGGGGACAAACATCATTAACCAAACGCGGAATCGGTCAGGAAACACCTCCAAGACTGAAGTCTAGTTTTTCTAATGAGCAACAGAAAACACATGTGCCAATCGGTGTGTTCAGTGGCTCTTTAAGAGTGCTCTGTGCTGCTGGTCTGGCTCCTCTCCTCTGTTAGCTCTGCCCTACCAGGCCTCTGCTGACTGCTCCCCTGTCCTGTCCTGATGCCCAGTGAACCCCTCTGAATTCCCAGCTCAGGGCCACCGGAGGGTCAGGGTCTGAAAAGGCACTATGGGCCCAGGTCAAAAGTAGTGCACTATAAAGGGAATAGGGTGCCATTTGTGACACAGTCTGGGAGATTCCCTTTCCCTCCATACTTAGGTCCTCCTCTCAGGAGAGGACCCCCATCCTGTAAGCAGTTAGGTCAGCTTAGTAAGCACTTTACCCAGGGCTGGATTGGAGCCTGGATTGGACCCTATATGTTTGACACCAGATTCTTAATATCCTAAGTAAATAGCCCAACAAGAATGCTCTATATTACTGGCCAGGTCTCTCTTGTAAAATAGGTCTCATGACCTCAATGAGACATCCTGGATAAATAAAGGTGAAATCAATCAAACTATATGTTGTATAGCATAGTGTCTGTCTGTCTACTGTACTTTGAGTTTAGCTCAGCTAGAGTCAACGGTGCGTTGAAAGAGCTAACACCCTGACTCCTGGCATGGATTTCTACACGTTGTGTCATGCTTAGGAAGCCAGTCCCTCTGTACTGTACCTCCTCCTTCAAATGAATGTGTTAGAAACCAGCAAGATTCACACAAAGGGAACTTGTGCCCCAGAGGCAGGAAGGACACAGGGTTTTAGCAACAGTAACTAGTACAACAGACAGGCTGGGACGGGTTCACGAACGTCTGTTTAACTTAGTGTTGACCTCTGAGAACGGGAGAAGCCTTTCACTTTGAGAGGAAAGAGGAAGGGATGGAGGTGAGAAAGAC
Source organism: Oncorhynchus nerka (assembly GCF_034236695.1). Taxonomy (NCBI): domain Eukaryota; kingdom Metazoa; phylum Chordata; class Actinopteri; order Salmoniformes; family Salmonidae; genus Oncorhynchus; species Oncorhynchus nerka. Next base: position 26,200,803 of record NC_088402.1, read on the forward strand.
AGGGAGGGGACAAGGGAGACAAAATATAATTTTTATTGTCATATTTTGTGTGAATGAAATTGAATACGTTGAAAAAACACACACCGGCTGTTCACTCTGTCATCTGTAATATGGGTTAAATTCTAAGCCACCTCCTTTACAAGAGGGAAAAGGCAGTGTGTTTTACTGCTCTCTGTGTTTTCACTTCAACTGGAAGCCACCAAAGAGACCATAGCCAATGTGATAGATTTAGATTCAACAACGGAAAAGTAGACCTATGATTTCCAATATGTAGTTTAGCTGTAACTCTTGACAACATTAGAATACCTTTTTTCCCCCACCATTTGGTAGGGATTCAAACCATCAGGGGTGTCTCTCCAGTCTCCAAGAGCAGCTTGGGGGGGTGTTTTTTCTCTAAAGAGGTGGGAGTTCACTAACAAATCACCTAGCCTAGAGGAGAGGGCAGGGCAGGTCTGCTCTGATGACCTCTCCATTACCGGCAAACATATGTTCTTGAGGATGCACTTAACCAATGGCCAATTTCCAACAATCTCAGATGGCAGCAGTCCATTCAGGTAATTAGATCTTTTTGGATGTGAATTTCCAATGAAATAGGCCAGAACTCGTTGATAGTTACTTGGATAGGAACCCAACCCACGACTTGACTCTCAGGCCCTCGAGCTACGGTTGAGTTAACTTCGTACTAGTTCATTTATTAAGCTGTGGGATTGGAACGCTTGTGTTGTTTTCTTGTTCTCAGTTTTATATTTTCTCTCTCTCTCTCTCACTGTTTGAGGCCTGCTTTCTTTTATTCCTCCCACCTCCTCTCAAACCATGCACTCTTTTCAGACAGTTTCGGTTTGAATGTCTGTCAAAAACACTGCCTGTTTATCAGGCACTATATGGTGACTAATACCAGTGCTCACACCACCCACATGTCTGCGCAGAGAAGGCCCCGTGTGTGTGTGTGTGTGTGTGTGTGTGTGTGTGTCTAGTGTGTGTTGCCTGTGTCCTACTGTGAAGGCAGTGAAACATTTTATTTCTGTTCAGTCCTTCCAGTACTTCTCAGAATGTGCCATACCCTTTAAAATGGAACTCAAGACAGTTTATTAATTGATTGTCAACTGTATAATTTACTTGTCAGAGTTGAGACATCCTGTTTTGATGTTAAATCCATTTGAACTCGATCACCTTTTGACAGCACCTTTTTGGATTTGAACGAAACCTTCCATACATACTAGTGATGCACCGATATGTCATTTTTGGCCGATACCTGATATTTTCCTTGCCAAAAAAAACGATACCGATAACCGATGTAAATTTTTTTTGCAGCTTTTTAAGCGTTCTAGTACAGTTAAATAGTTAACACACACATGAATTCAGCGGTCTAAGGCACTGCATCTCATTGCAAGAGGTGTCACTACAGTCTGTATCACATCCAGCACAATTGGCCCAGTGTCGTCCGGGCCGTCACTGTAAATAAGAACGTGTTTTTAACTGACTTGCCTAGTTATATAAAGGTTACACACACACCAAAAATGTATTTTGTTGGCATTTACGTATGTCCCCATAATCAAAACCTATTTCTTTCACATTTGTTCAGTTGTTTCATTCTCAACCAGGATTTTTATGGAACACCGTTTGGGTCTTTGCATGTCAAAAAAGATACACGTCAAACAACACTATTTTGACGTGTCAAATAACCTTGTTGACCAATCAGGACATGAATATGACTGCACACCACATAATGAAACGCGTTCATACATTTTTTACGTAGTTATTACACACTGATTACACTATCACTCGTATCTCATATGTCACAACGATTCATTGCCACATGATGCTGGTAAAGTTGACTCGCGCACCTACAGTGCTGGTCACAAAATAAAGCTAGCTAGCTCATGGATGCAAACAATGTTCTTCCCCAAAAACTTAGCAAAACGACAATCTGTTTCAGTACCTCCAGTTACCTAGCTAACTATATAGCTAGGTGTCATCATCTAAAATAACCCTAATTTATAAGACAGTTTTTATTTGATTAAATGGTGGTCGGACTCATCTATGTGAAGCTAGCCACAATAAGGTTTAGCCACAATAGTGGACTTTGCGGTTAGCCGTCAAAATAAAAGTATTGCATAATTCTACTATTTGTATTAATTTGCATCACTGTCAATGACGTATTTTTACTTTTACTTTGAATGCAAACCGCAAATTCCACGATTGTGCCTAATCCTTATTGTAGCTAGTTTCACAACACAAACCCGGTCCTGTTTGAGCCTTACTAAATCAAATCAAATTTATTTGTCTCATACACATGGTTAGCAGATGTTAATGCGAGTGTAGCGAAATGCTTGTGCTTCTAGTTCCGACAATGCAGTAATAACCAAAGAGTAATCTAACCTAACAATTCCAAAACTACTACCTTATACACACAAGTGTAAAGGGATAAAGAATATGTACATAAAGATATATGAATGAGTGATGATACATAACGGCATAGGCAAGATGCAGTAGATGGTATCAAGTACAATATATACATATGAGATGAGTAATGTAGGGTATGTAAACAAAGTGGCATAGTTTAAAGTGGCTAGTGGTACATGTATTACATAAAGATGCAGTAGATGATATAGAGTACAGTATATACATATACATATGAGATGAGTAATGTAGGGTATGTAAACATTATATTAAGTAGCATTGTTTAAAGTGGCTAGTGATATATTTTATATCCATTTCAATCAATTCCCATTATTAAAGTGGCTGGAGTTGAGTCAGTGTGTTGGCAGCAGCCACTCAATGTTAGTGGTGGCTGTTTAACAGTCTGATGGCCTTGAGATAGAAGCTGTTTTTCAGTCTCTGTACCTCTGCATCTGTACTGACCTGCACTGACCTCACCTTCTGGATAATAGCGGGGTGAACAGGCAGTGGCTCGGGTGGTTGTTGTCCTTGATGATCTTTATGGCCTTCCTGTGACATCGGGTGGTGTAGGTGTAGGTGTCCTGGAGGGCAGGTAGTTTGGCCCCAGTGATGCGTTGTGCAGACCTCACTACCCTCTGGAGAGCCTTACGGTTGTGGGCGGAGCAGTTGCCGTACCAGGCGGTGATACAGCCCGACAGGATGCTCTCGATTGTGCATCTGTATAAGTTTGTGAGTGCTTTTGGTGACAAGCCGAATTTCTTCAGCCTCCTGAATGAATGCAGCCTCAGGATATGTGGTTTCCAGTTTGCAAAGAGTCAAATAAAGTTTGTTCAGGGCCATCGATGTGTCTGCTTGGGGGGGAATATATACGGCTGTGATTATATTCGAAGAGAATTCCCTTGGTAGATAATGCGGTCGACATTTGATTGTGAGGAATTCTACGTCAGGTGAACAGAAGGACTTGAGTTCCTGTATGTTGTTGTGATCACACCACGTCTCGTTAATCATAAGGCATACGCCCCTGCCCCTCTTCTTGCCAGAAAGATGTTTGTTTCGGTCGGCGGGATGCGTGAAGAAACCAGCTGGCTGCACCGATTCCGTTAGCATCTCTCGAGTGAGCCATGTTTCCGTGAAGCAAAGAACGTTACAGTCTCTGATGTCCCTCTGGAATGCTACCCTTGCTCGGATTTCATCAACCTTGTTGTCAAGAGACTGGACATTGGCGAGAAGTATACTGGGGAGTGGTGCACGATGTGCCCGTCTCCGGAGTCTGACCAGAAGACCGTTACGTTTGCCTCTTTTACAACGTCGTTGTTTTGGGTCACAGGCTGGGATCCATTTCATTGTCCTGGGTGGAAGGCAGAACACAGGATCCGCTTTGCGAAAGTCATATTCCTGGTCGTACTGATGGTGAGTTGACGTTGCTCTTATATTCAGTAGTTCTTCCCAACTGTATGTAATGAAACCTAAGATGACCTGGGGTACCAATGTAAGAAATGACACGTAAAAAAACAAAATACTGCATAGTTTCCTAGGAACGCGAAGCGAGGTGGCTATCTCTGTCGGCGCCGGAAGTATTAGCCAGATGAAGCTGAATTGCTGAAGTTGGAGACTTTTATCTCCCTCACCAACTTCAAACATCAGCTATCTGAGCAGCTAACCGATCGCTGCAGCTGTACATAATCTATTGGTAAATAGCCCACCCATTTTCACCTACCTCATCCCCACAGTTTTTATTTATTTACCTTTCTGCTCTTTTGCACACAAATATCTCTACCTGTACATGATCATCTGATCATTTATCACTCCAGTGTTAATCTGCAATATTGTAATTATTCGCCTACCTCCTCATGCCTTTTGCACACATTGTATATAGACTCCCCTTTTTTTTCTCTACTGTGTTATTGACTTGTTAATTGTTTACTCCATGTGTAACTCTGTGTTGTCTGTTCACTCTGCTATGCTTTATCTTGGCCAGGTCGCAGTTGCAAATGAGAACCTGTTCTCAACTAGCCTACCTGGTTAAATAAAGGTGAAATAAAAAAATTAAAAAAATTAAAAGCTAGCTGGCTGCTAAAAACGTTAGCTTTTGGCAACAGGGTCAAGTTGCTGGCTAGCTAAAAAGGACATGTTTTAACCATTAAGGCACTGTAGGAATACTTTCTGAAGGCACTGTAGGAATACTTTCTGAAGGCACTGTAGGAATACTTTCTGAAGGCACTGTAGGAATACTTTCTGAAGGCACTGTAGGAATACTTTCCGATGGTACTGTATGAATAAGTGACGGGGTATGAATACTTTCTGAAGGCACTGTAGGTATACTCTCTGAAGGCACTGTAGGAATACTTTCTGAAGGCACTGTAGGAATACTTTCTGAAGGCACTGTAGGAATACTTTCTGAAGGCACTGTAGGAATACTTTCTGAAGGCACTGTAGGAATACTTTCTGAAGGCACTGTAGGAATACTTTTTGAAGGCACTGTAGGAATACTTTTTGAAGGCACTGTATGAATACTTTTTGAAGGCACTGTATGCATCTCTCACCTCAACCAACCACTATTTAGAACACTACTCCCTGATGCCAGTAGGTCTGACCTCCTGACTGGCCCTCCCTATAGTGTGTGTGTGTGTTTATGTGCCTTCTCTATCCGTGTGGGTTAGCAATGGTGACTATTTCTCAATCCGTTGGACTGAATCATTGATTGTGCAATTGTTGACACGTTTTAAACTGAAGTTCAAGTGAAGAGCTGGCGAACAGAGGCCTCCCCACTACACCCCCCGATCGCACATACGTACGTAGACACACACACACACACACACACACACACACATACGTACAGACACACACACACACATTCCATAGGTGAGCTCAACAGCCAGGGGCTCCATTCCAACACCACTTCCTGGAACCTTGGTATAGCGGCATTGATGTTGCTTAGAAAGGGACATGTTTGCATTTTGACTGACCCGGACTGAGGGGAAAAACCGCATGGGAGCGGTCGAGCCCCCTTACAATTGCATCCGTCCTCGTCAGCACTATAAATCTGGAACCGTGGGAGAAGTCCCCTGCGGTCATGAAATGGTCCAATGATTGGACCTAGTGTGGTTTCGACACCCGTTCAGGAATCACGACACAGTGGGGGAGGTAAAGTAGATCCTCCCTCTATCTGATCTGCTTTAGAGATTGTGTCATTCCCAGAGAAATGCCTCTTGAACAAAACACTACACCTTTGTGTGGAGTTCACACACTGCGTTCTGTTTTCCCCCAGGCTCCTTTTATGATTGGGGAAAATGTGAGTTAATTCACTTCAGTTCAAATAAAAAAGGATTTGGAAAAACAGCTTTGGGTGAAAAAGAGAGGCAGTAGAACTGACGTATGCCAGCCGGAAACCCTTAATAGGGTGGTTGCGTGGGGGTGTATTTGTGTGTCTTTGTGTGTGAGTGCAGTGTGTTGGCAATGCCTAATGGTTTGCACAAGCGAATCCTGATGTAGCAGTTGCCAGGGCAACGGATCAGCATGAGTCTTAGTGTGCAGGTGCTGTTCCTTGTGTCCTACTCCTGGAGCCTCCTACGATGAGATAGAGGGAGGAAGGGAGGGAGGACAGGGAGCACTGGGCAGCTCAGGTAAGACTGATAAAATGGGTTTGATAGAAGTAGTGAAGTACATAAATGAGGGAGAGAGTGATTTAAAAAAAGCCTAGTTACAACACTAACAGGGGATGAAATAAAGGTGGAAAAATAACAGAGGAAGAAAAAGGGGTAGGGGGTAAGAAGAAGAATTTCACACAAAAGGACTCCAGAGTCTTTGAGGATAGTCCTGGACCTCAGCTGACGCTCGGTAGGGGCCCGTAAGAAAAATCATACTCCTGCAAAGAGCAGGGATGACTGAGGGAGAGAATGAGAAGTAGAGAATGGGAGAGAAGAGTAGTTAACAGAGTAGGAGCAACAATGCAATAAACTCAGCAAGCCAGAGTGACTGGCAGAAGAATAGAGGTGTGGAGATCGGGGGGGGCTTATGGCTATTGGGAGGGTTGGCACAGTGACAAGACAGAGTGTGTGGACGCACGTCAGCTTAGATCTACCGGCCAGAGAGGACAGCCATGCAGTGTTACCCCCCCTAAAGTCTCTTTTCGCTTTCTGCTCCACAGTGACATACTGAAGGAAAAATAATAACAGCCAGCCTAGCAACAATGATATGCTCTCTGAGTCCCTGAGTCTCTGGGCTGGGGTTTGAATCACCACTGTTCTCATAATGTTTCCCTCTTTTCCTCCCTTTTCCATTCACCATCTCTAGTCCAATAATGGAACCCCTCAAATCATCAAATAGCATTTATTCCTTGGCCTGTAAGTGTACCATGTGACTTTTTGGTTATAGGGCTCTGGTCAAAAGTAGTGCACTACGTAGGGAATAGGGTGCCATTTGAGATGCAATCCATGTCAACAACCTATTGGCAGCGGTGGTCATTACTATTAATGACACACAGTTTGTTGCCTGAACTTAATAGCTAAGCAGATCATTAATTCAATGTCAACATTTATATTCTGCATTCATACAGTGGACACACATTAGACCGTACACCATCTGACGCACACACATTAAAGAGCCGTTACATACTTAGGATGACACACACACACGTTAGCATATGCGGGGCTATATGATACTAGCACCAATGACTCCCGTCTCTCTTTTTCACGCACGCATGTACACACACCCTTTCTCCAGCCTTGCTATACGATGTTGTCTTTGACTACAGGTGACAAACAGGCTTTGGCCGGTGACGTGTTTGACAGTAGGTGGTCTTGACCTACCAGATGTTGGGGCTGACACATGGGTTGAGAGGGGCAGGTGGGCAGGTGGGCGGACAGAAGGGAAGTTAGGTGGAATTTGTGTGGTGGTTGGGTTAAGGTCACGCTAAAGGCTTAAAGTTGTATCTCTAGCGGCACTGCTGTACCGATGCATCAAGTCTGTAACCAACAGGACCCTGAACAGCTTCTACCTCCAAGCCATAAGACTGCTAAATAGTTTGTCCATGTAGCTATTGTTTACCTATTTTACGATCTGCGTTGACCCTTTTTTGACTCGTGACATACACTGCTGCTACTGTTTTTTATCTATCCTGTTGCCTAGTCACTTTATCCATACCTATATTTACATATCTACCTCAGTTACCTCGTACCCCTGCACATCGACTCGGTACTGGTACCCCGCGTATATAGCCAAGTTATCATTACTCATTGTGTATTTATTCCTCGTGTAATTATTTTTCTACTATAAAAAAATATGCACTGCTCAAAAAAATAAAGGGAACACTAAAATAACACATCCTAGATCTGAATGAATGAAATATTCTTATTAAATACTTTTTTCTTTACATAGTTGAATGTGCTGACAACAAAATCACACAAAAATTATCAATGGAAATCAAATTTATCAACCCATGGAGGTCTGGATTTGGAGTCACACTCAAAATTAAAGTGGAAAACCACACTACAGGCTGATCCAACTTTGATGTAATGTCCTTAAAACAAGTCAAAATGAGGCTCAGTAGTGTGTGTGGCCTCCAAGTGCCTGTATGACCTCCCTACAAGCCTGGGCATGCTCCTGATGAGGTGACGGATGGTCTCCTGATCTCCTCCCAGACCTAGACTAAAGCATCCGCCAACTCCTGGACAGTCTGGTGGAGGGAGCGAGACATGATGTCCCAGATGTGCTCAATTGGATTCAGGTCTGGGGAATGGGTGGGCCAGTCCATAGCATCAATGCCTTCCTCTTGCAGGAACTGCTGACACACTCCAGCCACACGAGGTCTAGCATTGTCTTGCATTAGGAGGAACCCAGGGCCAACCGCACCAGCATATGGTCTCACAAGGGGTCTGAGGATCTCATCTCGGTACCTAATGGCAGTCAGGCTACCTCACACCATGACTGACCCACCGCCAAACCGGTCATGCTGGAGGATGTTGCAGGCAGCAGAACGTTCTCCACGGCGTCTCCAGACTCTGTTACGTCTGTCACATGTGCTCAGTGTGAACCTGCTTTCATCTGTGAAGAGCACAGGGCGCCAGTGGCGAATTTGCCAATCTTGGTGTTCTCTGGCAAATGCCAAACGTCCTGCACGGTGATGGTCTGTAAGCACAACCCCCACCTGTGGACGTCGGGCCCTCATACCACCCTCATGGAGTCTGTTTCTGACCGTTTGAGCAGACACATGCACATTTGTGGCCTGCTGGAGGTCATTTTGCAGGGCTCTGGCAGTGCTCCTACTGCTCTTCCTTGCACAAAGGCGGAGGTAGCGGTCCTGCTGCTGGGTTGTTGCCCTCCTACGGCCTCCTCCACGTCTCCTGATGTACTGGCCTGTCTCCTGGTAGCGTCTCCATGCTCTGGACACTACGCTGACAGACACAGCAAACCTTCTTGCCACAGCTCGCATTGATGTGCCATCCTGGATGAGCTGCACTACCTGAGCCACTTGTGTGGGTTGTAGATGCCGTCTCATGCTACCACTAGTGTGAAAGCACCGCCAGCATTCAAAAGTGACCAAAACATCAGCCAGGAAGCATAGGAACTGAGAAGTGGTCCGTTGTCACCACCTGCAGAACCACTCCTTTATTGGGGGTGTCTTGCTAATTGCCTATAATTTCCACTTGTTGTCTATTCCATTTGCACAACAGCATGTGAAATGTATTGTCAATCAGTGTTGCTTCCTAAGTAGACAGTTTGATTTCACAGAAGTGTGATTGACTTGGATTTACATTGTGTTGTTTAACTGTTCCCTTTATTTTTTTGAGCAGTGTATATATATATATATCTCTGCATTTTTTGGGAAGTAAGCATTTGTTTATGAAGCATGTGACATTTATATGTTAAGGGATTGGTTTTGCATGGGCTGTCTGTCACCACAACACTGTGGACCGTAAGCTCTCCTATCCTCAGCACACCTGTGTGTGTGTGGCTCTCAGGTTGCTCTGAAATGATACCCTATTCCCTATGTACAGTAGTGCACTACTCCTATTCCCTATTTACTGCACTACTTTTGACCAGAGCCCATTACTTTTGACTAGAGCCGTTGACCAGAGCCCTGGTCAAAAGTAGTGAACATTTAGGGAATAAGGTGTGATTTGTGACACAGCCTCCGTGGTGTGTTGAGGGGCAGGACATTCTGAGGTGAATTGTCTTCAAGGTCCAGTAGAATGATGCTGAAGGTTCTCTGTAATAAGCAACACAACAGGCCATCAATCTGACATTATTGGGAAGATTTATTCTACACAGGTTTTGTTTTGTTAACTGCTGCTGTGTATGCTGTGTTGTAATATACTGTTCAAGGTCCAGTTGAAGGATGGTCTGAAATGAACAGCACAACAAACAATCTAATGCCATTCTCTGTAGAGAATTGCTCCACGATGCTTATGTAATGTTAACTGGTGCTTTGTGTGTTTGCTGGTGTAACCTGACAGATATTCCTGCCTGGTTTTGTAAGGATTAGTGCTGAGCGATTTTGTGCTTTTTGAGGTTGTTTCGGTTCGATTATTTAAAAAAATATCACGGTTTCGGTTTCAATATTATTTTTGTAAACATTTAATGCATAATGAAATAATGACATGACAATTATTATTATTTTCAATTGAAATTCCAAAGCTCAAAATAGTGAACATTCAATTGCCAAAACATAGAAAATATTCCATTGTCTCTGACAGGTCCACATTGGGTAGACATCAATAGAAAAATAAGAAATTACTATGAAATAATAAAATATTCCATTGTCTCTGACAGGTCCACATTGGGTAGACATCAATAGAAAAATAAGAAATTACTATGAAGTAATAAAATATTCCATTGTCTCTGACAGGTCCACATTGGGTAGACATCAATAGAAAAATAAGAAATTACTATGAAGTAATAAAATATTCCATTGTCTCTGACAGGTCCACATTGGGTAGACATCAATAGAAAAATAAGAAATTACTATGAAATAATACAATATTTCAGTTGTGTATATTACTTTAGTTTTTATTTGATTACTATTAATTTTTTATTCCTTAGTCATCATCTCATCTTTACTCAGACAGTTGCAGTCAGCCAGCCAGACCATCTTATCTATGTGCTCCCAATACTGTGCTATTTAACTAGCCTGCCTAAGTATGCTGCAGAGCTGTCTGACTAAATTATCTTACTAGTTCCTCAAAGTAGATAAGACATACTTTCACAAACTGTCTCTGTCCCTCTCGTCGTTATGTACATTCCTCAATTAGTTGTTTTAATAATTGAACCCCCCTCAGTACCGGTAATGATGGTCTTGTGTGGGTGCGTGGGTGTGTGTGGGTGTGTATGGATTTGTAGGAAGGGAGAGGAGGTGGAGGAGGAATTGAGTGTATAGGCCTATGGTCTAAAGTGTGTGCTGGTGTCAGCATGGCCCTGTCCTTGGTTGTGTGGACCTGATGGATTCTAGCGGGTGGGTCGATGTTGATATATTGAAAGACCCCCACTGTGGGTGTGTGAGTCATCAGGAACATGAATGTGGGGTCAGCAGGGTCAGTCAGGTCAATATTATACACACACACACACACTCACTAACTTACTCCTGAGGGATCGGGTTCAGACGGTTCCTGACCTTTCACCTCTCAGACAGTGTACAGGCAGCAGAGCCCGTACTGACAGGTGGCAGTCAGGTGTAAGGGGTTGATGTATTGTCTGGACTCTGGAGGATCTGGTTTACGATGGGAAACTCATGCTCCACTCCTCCTTACAGGTCAAGCTCTGGCATCAAGCCTCCATCAGCTATCGAGTGCTTCCCAAATGGCACCCCATTCCCTATTTAGTGCCCTACTTTTGACCATAGTCCTGGTCAAAAGTAGTACACTAACTAGAGAATGGATGCCATTTGAGATACAGCACTTCAGTTTGTTGACCAGACTGTGGAAACAGCCTTTTCTAATGGAAAAGCCAGTCAGCCATGACACCAGTGTTTCTTTCCAAGCTGCCTCCCAAATGGCATCCTATACCTAGTAAACAGTGCACTATGTAGGGAATAGGATGCCATTTGGGACTCCCAAAGAAAATGTGAAAATGTTAAACCAAGGCCCTGGATATTGAGGGTGTGAAAGAGAGCAAGTAGGAGATGAGGTGTTGGAGAAAGAAAGAGAGAGGGGGGGTCTACTGTAAAAAGAGTTGAAGGGGCCTATGCCAACAGAGCTGACAGGTCCATTTGTGTTGCTCTACATAGTTCTACGTACATTTGTGCGGCTGTGTCTGCTCCGTTTGCGTAGCCTTTGTTGAGCTCTTAAGGAGGCAATGGAAATAGCTGTATGAGTAAGGGGGATGGAGGAGGGGAAGGGGGGATGAAGGAGGAGGGGGTTGACTGCCTGCTGGTTGTGTAACATGTGGGCCGTCTTCCTTTAGCAGCTGTTGCCATGGGGAAAAATGGTGAAGGGAGGTGTTTTCTGAGCTCACTACGCCTCACTCGCATACTCAGGAGAGAGAGACTCTGACTGTCTGGGGATTTCTAAGCTCCCTGCGACTGTCCCCAACCAACTTGTGTTGTCTGTCTGTCTGTCTGTCTGTCTGCCTGTCTGTCGAGGCAGAGAGAATGTGCTTAAATTGTATGATTGTTTTTTCGAGATACTGTAGATCCCACTGAAACTGGATTGTGTTTCTAAACAAAGCATAAATTCTGTTTTAGAGGCCCTATCATTTGCCTGGATATTATCATGAACTAGACTATACTTTATTTTATAGAGCATGAGAGTGCGTGTGCTCTCACATGGTGTGTGTGTTTATGACTACAAATCCTGCAATGAAACTGCTGGGCTGGGACTCAATGCTCCCTCAGGTGTTCCTTATAAATATATATATATAAATATATATAAATAAATATATAAATAAATAAATAAATATATATATAAATATATATATAAATATATAAATAAATATATATATAAATATATATATATATATAATAAATAAGTAAATAAATATATATATAAATATAAATATATATAAAAAAGCTATAAAAAATAAACTGTGTCTCTCCCAGTTTTTCTGTGTGTGTGAGTGCGTTTGCACGTGTGTGGGTGCGCCAATGACTAACTGGGGTGGGTCTCAGGAGTGTGTTGGTGGAGTCACTCTGTAACCAGGTGACTGACAGACAGACAGAGAGAGAGGGCTGCTGTAGCACCAGCTTGCAGAGAGAAGAACACAGCTGAGACCAAGCAGCAAGTACACAGCACACAATGTGCAGCACTCCCTCTGCTGAGACTTCCTGGTGTGTGTTTCTGTGAAAGCGGGAGATTCTGTGTGTGTGTGTTCGTGTGTGTGTGAGAGAGAGTGGGAGAGAAATAGGGAGAGAGTGTGTGTGTATACTGTGTGTGTGAGAGAGCGAGAGGGAGAGAGCGTGTGTGTGTGCACTTTTCCCTGTTTCTCTTTGTATGTGTGAGTGTGTATGTGTGTGTCTGTTTCTCTGTTTCTCTTTCTTTCTCTTTCTCTGTGTGTGTGTGTGTGTGTGTGTGTGAGTGAGAGAGTGTGTGTATACTGTGCATATGTTTCTCTTTTTATGTGTGTGTGTGTGTGTGTGTCTGTTTCTATGTGAGAATGTGTGTTTGTGTGTGTCTCTTTCTCTGTGTCTATTTCTGTCCTGCTATGTGTGTTTTAGCTTCACTCATTAGTCCCTGTTTGTGTATTAGCTACGGATGTCCTCCTCGGCAGGAGCGAAGTGAGAACTCATGGTCCAGCAGCAGATAGGATCAATGCACAGGACAGATCGATGTGTAGTCAAAGCTGATGTGGGGCCATTGGATGTTGTTGCGCACCACAAGTGGGTTAGCGGCTAATCTGCGTGTGTGTGTGTGTGCAGAGACGTCTTGCCCATAGGGGGCACAAGGGTACACCCCCTCAGATTTGTCAAGTTTTTATTTTTTTAATATTATTTTTTACGACGTTAATTTAATAACTACACATCATTTTTAAGCCCATGTGTTATCATGATTATTCATAATCATATCTGTCAGCTGTATTTTGAGGAGTGACTGGAACCCCCCAGTGACTGGAACCCCCCCCTTATTCTCCTTAGTAAGGGTTTCCTTTCAAGGTGCACCACGGAGAAAAGACACACGTTGTTTGATTTGACTTTAGCTGCCGGTGATGGGCAGGACTCGCAGGAGGTATGTTTGTAAATTCATTTGCTCAAGATATGTAGCCTGTTGATTCCTTCTCGATTAATATAATGAACATGTTTTGTTGTTTCTCTGAAACACTAGCAACAGCCATTTTAGGAAGTTGGCTTTAGCTAGCCAGCTAGATAGGTTCCCTGTCTCCCAACCAATAACTAGGTACCAAGCTAATTCAGGCTATCAATGGAGTTCGAGTCGCTTGTCTAACTATCTTAGCTTGCATGCCTGCTGGCAAGGTTGCTAAACTTTAGAAAAGCAAGCAATTACTAAATGTACTGAATAAGACACATCTTTTTCCCCCCAGATTTTACTAGAGACACAGAGAAGGAGATTTAGTTTCTTTAAAAAAGAAGAAGGATACAGACAGGTCAAGAGGTATGCTTAGATATACAGAACATACTTGATTTAAATGTAATCTGGCATTTTATGATAATATCATGATATTTGTGTATTAATTATGATGCCATGATATGTGCCTGTATTGATGATGTGTGTTAATTTTTTATTTATTTCACCTTTATTTAACCAGGTAGGCCAGTTCAGAACATGTTCTCATTTACAACTGTGATCTGGCCAAGATAAAGCAAAGCAGTGCGACACAAAAAAACAACACAGAGTTACATATGGAATAAACAAACATACAGTCAATAACACAATATAAAAATATATATACAGTGTGCAAATGAGGTAAGATTAGGGAGGTAAGGCAATAAAGAGTAATATTGGCGAAATAATGACAATTTATCAATTAAACACTGGAGTGATAGATGTGCAGAAGATGAATGTGCAAGTGGAGATACTGGAGTGCAAAGGAGCAAAACAATAAATAACAATATGGGGATGAGGTAGTTGGGTGGGCTATTTACAGATGAACTATGTACAGGTGCAATGATCTGTAAGCTGCTCTGACAGCTGATGCTTAAAGTTAGTGAGGGTGATATGTGTCTCCAGGTTCAGTGATTTTTGCAATTTGTTCCAGTCATTGGCAGCAGAGAACTGGAAGGAAAGGCGGCCAATGAGGAATTGGCTTTGGGGGTGATCAGTGGAGTACCTGCTGGAGCACGTGCTACGAGTGGGTGCTGCTATGGTGACCAGTGAGCTGAGATAAGGCGGGGCTTTACCTAGCAAAGACTTATAGATGACCTGGAGCCAGTGGGTTTGGCGACGAATATGAAGTGAGGGCCAGCCAACGAGAGCATACAGGTTGCAGTGGTGGGTAGTATATGGGGCTTTGGTGACAAAAGCGGATGGCACTGTGATATACTGCATCCAATTTGCTGAGTAGAGTGTTGGGGGCTATTTTGTAAATGACATCGCCGAAGTCAAGGATCGGTAGGATTGTCAGTTTTACAAGGGTATGCGGCAGGGTAGCCTAGTGGTTAGAGCGTTGGGCTAGTAACCGGAAGGTTGCAAGTTCAAATCCCTGAGCTGACAAGGTACAAATCTGTCGTTCTGCCCCTGAACAGGCAGTTAACCCACTGTTCCTAGGCCGTCATTGAAAATAAGAATTTGTTCTTAACTGACTTGCCTAGTTAAATAAAGATAAAATAAAAAGCATGAGTGAAGGATGCTTTGTTGCGAAATAGGAAGTTGATTCTAGATTTAATTTTGGATTGGAGATGCTTAGTGTGAGTCTGGAAGGAGAGTTTACAGTCTAACCAACTATTCAAAGTCAGAACCGTCCAGAGTAGTGATGCTAGATGGGCGGGCAGGTGCGGGCAGTGATCAGTTGAAGAGCATGCATTTAGTTTTACTTGCATTTAAGAGCAGTTGGAGGCCACGGAAGGAGAGTTGTATGGCATTGAAGCTCGTCTGGAGATTTGTTAACACAGTGTCCAAAGAAGGGCCTGAAGAATTCAGAATGGTGTCGTCTGTGTAGAGGTGGATCAGAGAATCACCAGCAGCAAGAGCGACATCATTGATGTATACAGAGAAGAGAGTCGGCCCGAGAATTGAACCCTGTGGCACCCCCATAGAGACTGCCAGAGGTCCGGACAACAGGCCCTCCGATTTGACACACTGAACTATATCTGAGAAGTAGTTGGTGAAGCAGGCGAGGCAGTCATTTGAAAAACCAAGGCTGTTAAGTCTGCCGATAAGAATGCGATGATTGACAGAGTCGAAAGACTTGGCCAGGTCGATGACTACGGCTGCACAGTAATGTCTTTTATTGATGGCGGTTGTGATGTTGTTTAGGACCTTGAGCGTGGCTGAGGTGTACCCATGACCAGCTCGGAAACCAGATTGCATAGCGGAGAAGGTACGGTGGGATTCGAAATGGTCGGTGGTCTGTTTGTTAACTTGGCTTTCGAAGACCTTAGAAAGGCAGGGTAGGATAGATATAGATCTAACAGTTTGGGTCTAGAGTGTCTCCCCCTTTGAAGAGGGGGATGACCGCAGCAGCTTTACAATATTTGGGGATTATGATCCCATGTACTGTGTTGTAATGTGGATGTAATATCCTAGGCATGTTAGTGCAGTCTGTTGTGTGATAACAACAGTCAGTCTAACACCCTCATTAAAATTACAATTGAACATAATGACTATGGCTCAGGATTGCAGGAAAAAAGCTGTTTAGTGTGTTTGAAAAATGGTAAATTCTCCAATTCCCCCCCTCCAAACTCACATACTTCATGCCCCCTCTAAAATAATGGGTGCATTACGCCTCTGTGTGTCTGTATTTGTGTGAAGCGGAATTAGGCACCAGATCTTTTTTTTTTGCCCCTGCATCCTGCTTTGGTTAGATTGTTTTGAGAGAGATATAGCCACGTTAATCTGTATTTCTTACTTATTTTATTATTACGTGTTTTATTTTCAATTATTCTATTTTTCTCTCTCTGTTGTTGGGAAGGGGCCCGTAAATAAGCATTTAGTCTAAACCTGTTGTTTTACGAAGCATGTGACAAATAAGATTTGATTTGAGCGAGCGAGCGAGCGAGCGGACGCTTTGGTAGGGGAAGTCGGCACAATGGCAGCGAGGGCTTTCCCTGATTTAGAGCAGGGATTAAAACAACTGGAGGAGAGAGGGACGAAAAAAAGGAAAGGCAAGGCAGAAAGAGGGAGAAGGAAGGGAAGCTTGGCTGCATGCTAGCTGCCGCTCCAGCAAAAGGGGAGGCAGGCAGAAGTGTAAAGAGAAAGCTCAGACTCTTGTCTCACTCAGTGGAGTTTTGAGTGAGTGAGTTCTCAGACAGACAGACGGTGACCAGACAGAGGCTCTCTGCCTTCCTTTCTGCTCTGCTGTGGCATTTCAGGAGTTGAGGAGGGGGCAAGAAGGAATGTCAGCCGGTTATTGTTCTGGAGGAGCATGTCTGACTGACCGACTGTGTGGGGAATGTTAGGTCAGGTGTTCCCCTGTAAGCTACATGTCGTCTGACTCGAAGGAAAGACGAGAAGAGAAGACAGAGACTTCAGACTACACAACAGAACAGAGTTCTCTGCCTCTTGCACAGGTATTGTGATGTGTTTGTGCGTGCGTTGATTTATGGCTGCATGTTATTGAAACAGCCTTATATACTCATATAGAGCTTGTTGAGTTTCAGTTCTCCTCTACTGTATCCATGTTTTTCATTGATCCCCTCTTTCTTTACCTCCTACTGTATCAATGGTTTTCATTTGGAGATATAGATATTTTAGGGCCGATATCGATTTTTGGGGGTCAAGGAGGCCGATGTCTGATATTTTAGGCCGATATTCAAAAGCATTATATTTGTACATTTTTATGACAAATATTCCCAGAGATTAAGGTATACATTTAAAAAAATATTTTTTATACATATATATCATTTTTTACTAAATTAACTACAAAGCAACATAATTGTAATACTTGAATACTTATTTGAATGGTAAATCTTTTGATAAACTGTATGAATTAAGATGGCATAGGCCTACTCACAAAACAGGTGAATGTGGCGTCAGTAAGAGTGTGTGCATGCATTGAGTTATTGAGCTTGTGTTCCTTCCATTTGGGACTTACACAGAGTGGACAAAACATTAAGAACACCTTCCTAATATTGAGTTTGATTAAAAATCCTTCTTTAACCTGTCTCCTCCCCTTCATCGTCACTGATTTGAAGTGGATTTAACAAGTGACTCAAATGGCTAGTTCAGCGATCTGTCAAGAAATGGGCGTATTGTAACTTGATCCTACTGTTACATATCTCCCCATCGCTCATATCACTTGTTGCTGTTTACTGCTACTATGAGAACTAGCTCAATGACATTTGCAACCAATCCATACATGTGAATAATATTTAACAAGGAGACTGAGGGTAGGAAAAAAGCTGAAAAGGCTATGCACGTTCTGTCTGTGACTCAAGTCTGTCCATAGTTTGTGAAGTGAGAATGCACACTCACTCGCGCTGATCTACAGCTTTCTTGGCCCCTAAACCTGCAGGAATATTCTTAGGTTGCTAAACCTATTTCCAACCTTTACTTAGGCCGCTTAAAACACTTCCTACTTTCCCTATTACAACAATCATCTAATCTGACTGTCAACTGTCAATTTACGGATACGATTGCGGCTGGTCAGATCATCACACCAGTAAATAGCTAACCTTACACCAAGTCAGATGGCTCGTTGCCAAAAATGGTGCATGTTCAAAAGGATAACCAGCGAATGTTGGATAGCTACGTTGGCTAATATCTCCTGATATCTTAGCAGGGGTGTTTATCTACAGTAGATAGCATAGTAGCTAATCTAGCTAATACCACAGATGAAAGGGTTAGTTATCATAATCTTTACTAACAGGGCACATAGCTATCTGCTTAGCTAGCTAGCTTGTTTATTGCATGCATGTCCGGGAATGCCGACACAAACTTTATTATTAGTGAATTAACTAAATTAATATTTCCAGTCACAGCTAGCTTGCTGCTGATTTTCCTAGCTAGACATTCCTCTGCATTCTGCAGGGCTCGTGGCTCAGGCGGTGAGTGTCGGCTGGCATACAGTGCCAAAAGTTTTGCTATGTAAAGGGACTATCGGCAAAGCCAACAGAGAAGCGCTAATAGAATAGAAAAGGCCAATATTGGTCCGATATATCGGCTGATTATCGGTCCTTCACTATCCTCATTGATCCCCCTCTTTCTTTACCTCCTCTACTGTAGCCATGGTTCTGATTGACTCCTTCTCTCGTCACCTTCTTTTGTTATCTCTCTCTCCTTTCATCTAACTTCTTAGACCATTAAGAGTGCTGCTGCTACTTTGTGGTGTTTTTGTGTGGCACTGTGAACTGTTTGTCATATCCTGTCCAGGCGGTGTTGGGATTGAGGCCTCCCTTTTCCCTGATCCTTTTTGAATTTGTTTTACCTTTACTGTAAAATAATACGTATCAAGTTTGGAGGGTGGTATGTTATGGATGATGTGTAACATCTTAAAAGAGTGCCTGTGTCTTTAAGAGTGTATAATAAGGAAAATAGCCTAGTGGGGATATGTTTTTTGTTCATTATATGTGCCCAACCAGATGATGCAGGTAGCCTAGTAGTTAGAGCGTTTGGCCAGTTACCGATAGGTTGCTGGATCGAATCCCCGAGCCGACAAGGTAAAAATCAGCCGTTCTGTCTCTGAACAAGGCAGTTAACCCACTGTTCCCCAGTAGGCCTTCATTGTAAGCAAGAATTTGTTTTTAACTGACTTGCCTATTTAAATAAAGGTTCCGTTTAAAAAATGTAAATGCAGGCTACTCTCTGTCTGTTGGCATTAACATTGGCAGGATGGTTGAAGTTGGTCAGGGGCTAACAAGGCTAAATGCTAACTCCACTCCTACTAACTCCTCAGTCAGTCCAATCAGTGAGTGAGTCCTTAAGCAGGGCTTACTTACTGCACATGTTTGTGGTGTGTTTCTTCATGGGCAGAGTGACGTAGGACCAAGGAGGATGAGGTGAACCCAGCAGGATGAGCTGCTGGATGGGGGGTGGTTACATAACAGACAGCCAAGTCCCACAGATGAGAGCTGCGTGTGTGTGTGTGCTGGCGCATATGTGTGTGAGGAGGTGGTCTTGACTGACTCTTCCACCCACCATGAGCTCATCAGCTCACTCAGACACAATCCATGCTATGCATGGTTTAATATTAGCTAGTCCCTATCACAGCAATAGGGTGATGTGTGTTTGTGCATGCGCACAGTCATATATATATATATGTGTGTGTGTGTGTGTGTGTGTGTGTGTGTGTGTGTGTGTGTGTGTGTGTGAGAATCTCTCCCTCAGTGTTTTGTTCCACAGGTTATACGGGTGCTAAAGAGATGGAGGGGAAAAAGGAGAGAGGAGAGAGAGTGGGAAGAGAGAGATGGAAAGAGTGAGGAGTGGGAGAGATGGAGAGTATGGGGGGAGGGTAGAGAGAAGGCTCTCCTCTGTCAGCGGTGTTCCACTGGGTGTGATTATGTAACGTTACCTCCTGCCTGCCTGTCGGTGATTGGCACCGAGTAACAACGTGAGGCAGAGGCATGGCAGCAGCAACAACAACATCAAGGTAGCTAGCAAGCAGTGCCTCTCTCCTCTCAGCCTACTGAGACCCTCCTTTCTTTCTGTGGACTGGTGTAAGACTCCACTGATTTTATGCCATTTTGCAACAGTAACACAAGCTTAATAGTGCACATTTTTGACACTCCTCGTGTCTTCCTTATCTTTCATATTTTGCTATAATAAGTGAAGAACATTTTATTTTTTGTGCACTGTTGTTCAAAAGACAGGCTGACATTATCTTTGATAAAGGTCTAGGCCGAGCAGTTCATTTCAGATGCATAAAGGAGCATTTGAACGTGGCCTTTCTGTCCCATTCCTGCAGTTCTGATCGCAACCATATTTGACACAAACACTATGCTGCGGTCTAGAGGAAAGACTGATAGAAATGCCTCTCATAGGGAATGTTATTAAAGAAGAGGCAGGCTTCTTCACTACAGTCGTTGTTCATCTGCTGTTTTGTCACTCTGGATGGGAGGCAGGGGGGTTGATCGAAGCAATTGCTTTAAATCAGAGGAATACTTGTAATTTCATGTTTGTGTGTGTGACTGTGTGAATTGTAAAATATAACCCTATGAATATTACACACACACACACACACTAACTCAGATATCAGGTATCCTGCTGTGAAACTTCCATTAATACACACACAGAAACACTCTTTATCGTCCATTAACACACACAATACCAGTGAGAAGTTTGGACACCCCTACTCATTCCAGGGTTTCTTTATTTTTACTATTTTTTACATTGTAGAATATTATTGAAGACATCAAAACTATGAGGAATCATGTAGTAACCAAAAAGTGTTAAATCAAAATATATTTTATATTTGAGATTCTTCAAAGTAGCCACCCCTTACCTTGATGATAGCTTTGCACACTCTTGGCATTCTCTCAACCAGCTTCATGAGTCAGTCACCTGGAATGCATTTCAATTAACATGTGTGCCTTGGTAAAAGATCCTTTGTGGAATTGCTTTCCTTAATGCTATTGAGCCAATCAGTTGTGTTGTGACAAGGTAGGGGTAGTATACATTTACATTTACATTTAAGTCATTTAGCAGACGCTCTTATCCAGAGCGACTTACAAATTGGTGCTTTCACAGAAGATAGCCCTATATAGTAAATATATATATATAGTAAAATACCAAGTCCATATTTTGGCAAGAACAGCTCAAATAAGCAAAGAGAAACGACAGTCCATCATTATATAGGACATGAAGGTCAGTCAATCCGGAAAATGTAAAGAACTTTGAGAGTTTCTTCAAATGCCGTCACAAAAACCATCAAGCGCCATGATGAAACTGGCTCTCATGAGGACTGCCACAGGAAAGGAAGACCCAGAGTTCAAATAAAATTTGATTTGTCACATGCGCAGAATACAACAGATGTGGGTGGGCCTTACAGTGAAATGCTTACTTACAAGCCCTTAACCAACAATGCAGTTAAGTCAAATGAAGTGTTAAGTAAAAAATAGATAATAGTAATAACAGTAACAAATAATTAAAGAGCAGCAGTAAAATAACAATAGCGAGGCTACATACAGGGGGTACCGGTACAGAGTCAATGTGAGGGGGCACCGGTTAGTCGAGTTTATGGAGGTAAAATGTACACTACCGTTCTGGGTCAAGTTTGGGGTCACATAGAAAAGTCCTTGTTTTTGAAAGAAAAGCTAAATATGTCCATTTAAAATATCTAATTGATCAGAAATATAGTATAGACATTGATAACTGGCTCTAACCAGAATAGAAAGAGGAGTGGGAGGCCCCGGTGCACCGCTAAGCAAGAGGACAAGTACATTAAAGTGTCTTGTTTGAGAAACAGATGCCTCAAGTCCTCAACTGGCAGCTTTGTTAAATAGTACCCGCAAAACAACAGTCTCAACGTCAACAGTGAAGAGGCGACTCCGGGATGCTGGCCTTCTAAGCAGAGTTCCTCTGTCCAGTATCTGTGTTCTTTTGCCCATCTTAATATTTTTTTTATTGGTCAGTCTGAAATGTGGCTTTTTCTTTGCAACTCTACCTAGAAGGGCAGAATCCCGGAGTCGCCTCTTCACTGTTGACGTTGAGACTGGTGTTTTGGGGGTAGAAGCTGTTAACTTCTTGCGTCGAGCCATCCCGGATCCGGTATCGTGACTACAGCCTCAAGCTCATTACCATAACGCAACATTAACTATTCATGAAAATCGGAAATGAAATGAAATTAATCTATTTGCTCTCAAGCTTAGCCTTTTGTTAACAACACTGTCATCTCAGATTTTCAAAATATGCTTCTCAACCATTGCAAAACAAGCATTTGTGTAACAGTATTGATAGCTAACGTAGCATTTAGCATAGCATTTAGCGTTAGCATTCAGCAGGCAACATTTTCACAAAAACCAGAAAAGCATTCAAATAAAATAATTTACCTTTGAAGAACTTCCAATGTTTTCAATGAGGAGACTGATAGCAAATGTTCAGTTTTTCCTGAAAGATTATTTGTTTAGGACAAATCGCTCTGTTTTCTGCGTCACGTTTAGCTACGAAAAAAAACCTGTATCCAGGATTGTGTAAATCTATCCGCAAGCTCATTAGCATAACACAACGTTAACTATTCATGAAAATCGCAAATGAAATTAAATTAATCTATTTGCTCTCAAGCTTAGCCTTTTGTTAACAACACTGTCATCTCAGATTTTCAAAATATGCTTTTGAACCATAGCTAAACAAGCATTTGTGTAACAGTATTGATAGCCTAGCATAGGATTATGCCTCTCTTTAAGCATGCAACATTTTCCACAAAAACCAGAAAAGCATTCAAATAAAATCATTTACCTTTGAAGAACTTCAGATGTTTTCAATGAGGAGACTCTCAGTTAGCAAATGTTCCGTTTTTACAAAAAATATTATTTGTGTTGACTAATCGCTCCGTTTTGTTCATCACGTTTGGGTAAGGAAAAAAAAAATATATATATATATATATATTAAGTCATTAAAACGCAAACTTTTTTCCAAATTAACTCCATAATATCGACAGAAACATGGCAAACCGATGTTTAGAATCCATCCTCAAGGTGTTTTTCACATATCTATCGATGATAAAATCCTTCGTGGCAGTTGACTTTCTCTTCTGAAGAAATGGAATGCGCATGGACCTACAGATTACACAATAATTTCGACACAGGACACCAGGCGGGACACCAGGTAAATGTAGTCTCTTATGGTCAATCTTCCAATGATATGCCTACAAACACGTCACAATGCTGCAGACACCTTGGGGAAACGACAGAAAGCGCAGGCTCATTCCTGGCGCATTCACAGCCATATAAGGAGACATTGGAACACAGCGCCTTCAGAATCTGGGGCATTTCCTGTATGAAACTTCATCTTGGTTTCGCCTGTAGCATTAGTTCTGGGGCACTCACAGATAATATCTTTGCCGTTTTGGAAATGTCAGAGTTTTGTCTTTCAAAGGCTGTCAATTCCATGCATACTCGAGCATCTTTTCGTGACAAAATATTGCGCTTAAAACGGGCACGTCTTTTTATCCAATAATGACATAGCGCCCCCATAGGTTGAAGAGGTTAAGAAGTATTTTGGACTTAGACTTGGTGCTTCAGTACCACTTGCCATGCGGTAGTAGAGAGAACAGTCTATGACTAGGTTGGCTGGAGTCTGACAATTTTTAGGGCCTTCCTCTGACACCGGTATAGAGGTCCTGGATGGCAGAAACCTTGGCCCCAGTGACGTGCTGGGCCGTACGCACTACCCTCTGTAGTGCCTTGTGGTCGGAGGCTGAGCAGGTATCATACCAGGCAGTGATGCAACCAGTGAGGATGCTCTCGATGGTGCAGCTGTATAACTTTGAGGTTCTGAGCACCTCTGCTGCCGAGGATAAGTTCATTCGAGTTAACTGCACCTCAGATTGCGGCCCAAATAAATGCTACAGAGTTCAAGTAACAGACATCTCAACATCAACTGTTCAGAGGAGACTGCGTGGAATCAGGCCTTCTTGGTTGAATTGCTGCAAAGAAACCACTACTAAAGGATACCAATAATAAGAAGAGACTTGCTAGGGCTATAAAACACGAGCAATGGACATTAGAGCCTTGGAAATCTGTCCTTAGGTCTGATGAGTCGAAATTTGAGATTTTTGGTTCCAACCGCTGTGTCTTTGTGAGACACAGAGTTAGAGAACAGATCTCTGCATGTGTGGTTCCCACCGAGAAGCATGGGGGAGGAGGTGTGATGGTGCTTTGCTGGTGACACCAGCATGGCTACCACAGCATTCTGCAGTGTTATCCCATCTGGTTTGCGCTTAGTGGGACTATCATTTATTTTTCAACTGGACAATGACCCAACACACCTCCAGTCTGTGTAAGGGCTATTTGACCTGGCAGAGTGATGGAGTGCTGCATCAGATGACCTGGCCTCCACAATCACCTGACCTCAACCCAATTCAGATGGTATGGGATAGGTTGGACCACAAAGTGAAGGAAAAGCAGCCAACAAGTGCTCAGCATATGTGAGTACTCCTTCAAGACTGTTGGAAAAGCATTCCAGGTGAATCTTGTTGAGAGAATGCCAAGAGTGTGCAAAGCTGTCATCAAGGTGGCTAGTTTGAAGAATCTCAAATATTTTCTTGAACACTTTTTTTGGTTACTACATGATTTCATATGTGTAATTTCATAGTTTTGATGTATTCACTATTATTCTACAATGTCAAATATAAAAAAAATGAAAAACCCTTAAATGAGTAGGTGTGTCCGAACTTTTGACTCGTACTGTAGTTCTTTGTTGTTTACAGGCAGTGACCCTTATTCCTGTCTAAAATTACCACAGTACACTACTGCCAAATTATCCCAGTGTCTCCCTAATTAGTGTTGGGTTTGTTTTCACTGTTTGGGTTTTGTTTTGCAACGATTTACTGGAACACATAAATGTCTATTTATTTACCACCACTTCACAGTGACATTGCAAAAAACAGTGTGGTCACTCACTAGGGTAGTGTCCCAAATGGCACCTTATTCCTATGTACAGATGTGCACTTCTTTTGATCAGGGCCCATAAGACTCTGGTAAAAGTAGTGCACTGTATAGGGAATAGGGTGCCATTTGGGAAACAGCCTGTGTTTGTCCCTGGCCTTGGTAAATATTTATCTGATTGGGTGAAGCCACTTGTTTAGGTTGGCTGGTTATTTTAGCCTTCAGGACTTCCCCTAATAGCCATATCCAAAACTGAAACCCAGGGAAGTTCCCTCTTTATATAGCCAGGCCCAAATAATCAGGCCAAACCTCCATTCACGTTTCTAACTGCTCGAACACTAAAAGGGCATTATAATCATTTTCACAATTTCATAGTATTATTCCAAACTCAGTGTGGAAATATACAGGTATATTGGAAACACTTGAGAAATGAGGGCTACAGTGTCTATTGAACGCAGGTGGTCCCACATAGGTGTGGTTCCTGATTTAATTAATAACTTAACTTCCCATCATGCTTAGCCATCATGCTTAGGGTCATTTATAAAAATGCTGGACAGGCCAATATTTTGCCCATTATTTTGGCTACCATGGCTACACCCTCATAGAATGACAATGCTAGGGCACGAGTTGTCACTGATTGGTTTGATGAGCATGAAAACGATGTAAACCATATGCAATGGCTGTCTCAGTCACCAGATCTAGACTCAACTGAACACTTGTGAGATTCTGGGGAGTTTTCCACCACAGTCAACAAAACTACAAATGGAATTTCTCGTGGGAGAATGGTGTTGCATTCCTCCAATAGAGTTCCAGACATATAAAACATAGGAAAATCACGTTTTTGGCTATACAGGGCCTTTAAGTTGTTTAAGTGTAGATGACGTTTTAGTTGAACAATGAATTGAGTGATTCATTTTGAAAGATGGCTTTAAGAAGATGCCACATTAATTGTGTATCCCCAGTTGTGCTATAGGCCTACGATCTGTTAATTTTCTCTCTAAATAAGTAGGCCTACCCAATTAATGTTTTTGCGCATATAGTAAGTTAACACCACAGCTGCTAAGACAAAGAACAGAGTTTGAGTTGTTTACCAGGTCTGAGAGAGGAGAAAATAATTAACTGGCTCACTCAACACCTGTATCTCCTCCTTGTTGGGCAGAAGGCAGTTGGCAGAGCCTACCACCCCAACTCCCGTCCTCCCCCCTCCGCTCCTCCCTTCCCTCTCCTTTCACCATTGCCTCTGGCACTTCAGACGAACGCTCTTGCTCCAAAAAGAGAGCAAGAAAAAGAGAGCTGAGAGAGAGAAAAAAAGAACGAGAGAGCTGAGAGCCGGAACCCCTGGAGGGTACCAGAGCTTCTTCTACTGACGTCACCATACTCCACCACTGTGTTTGGGCTGGCCCAGCTCCCCTCCTTCCTCTTCTCCATCCCTCCTATCTCCTCCTTCCCTCTCTTCTGCCCTGACAGGAATTCCCCTCCTTGTCGCCAAGTTACTGTGGCTACCGCTGCAGCTCCACAGCTGTTTGGCCAAAAATGATGACTTATGACTGTGTTGACTGATGGATGAGTATGTAAGCTATACACAAGACTTGTTGTTTGCGTTTCAGGACAAAGGCCAGTCATCAAGTGTTTGTTGAATGTGAGATCAGACTAGCTAGCTTCTATATAGTATCTGGATGGAGAGATACATACTTTACAGTAGTCAGTAGGTAGGCTAGCGGTTAGAGCATTGGGCCAGTAACCGAAAGGTCACTAGTTTGAATACCCGACAAGGTGAATAATCTGTCTGTGCCTTTGAGCAAGGCACTTGAATTGCTCCAGGATCACTGTTGATAATGGCAGACCCTGCTGGCCCAGCTCCCCTCCACTCTCTGAGGGTCTCGGAGGGAGTGGGAATTTAAAAATATCTCCATTTCACACACGTGAAATAGGAGAAATATAAGCACCCACTAATGCTATTATATATACCCCCCGTGACTTATACAGTGTGTGTGTGTGAGCTGAATGGGTGGACTGCTCCCCAGGGGTTGAGGGAGCGTTCAGGGTTGAGTGCCGCTAACTGCCACCGTCCACAGCAACGTGTTTGATGAGAGCAGAGGTGACAGGGAACAGCTCGGCTGCTGTCACTCATAGAGCAACTGTAACAACAATGGCAACCAATTTAATATGGACATTCATATGGTAAGGGGCCAGGGATGAGGGAACCGACATGTTAGGAATGAAATAGAGTTCATGTAGCCTTCAGTTTTTGCCTCAGAACACTACTGCTGTCTGTTTTAAAGTTTATCCACAGGAGACCCATCTCAAGCAAATGTTAAATGAACATGCAAAGTGTAGGTTTGTTTTAGATAGAACAGCTTGTTAGTGTAACCGGTGTGAAATGGCTAGCTAGTTAGCGGGGTGAGCGCTAATAGCATTTCTTAGGCGTAGTTGTTTTTCAGGGTAGCCTAATATTAATGTACCACACACCCGTGCTGAATTTCTCCACACCTACGTCTGGAGTTGTGACTGAGGCCGTGTCCGAGATGACACCCTATTCCCTATATCCCACCCCTAAGGGCTCTGGTCAAAAGGTAGGGCACTATATACTGTAGGGAATAGGGTGGTCTTTGGGACTCAGACCTGCAGTGAGTGAGTGGCAGAGGCTTCTCCAAATGACCTGCTTCAGCTAATGACTGTGTTGATGTAGCATTTAGCTTTAGCCAAGTGTGCAGAAGACATGGCAACTTCGGGCTAAAGTATCTAATTAATTAATGTGTTTACGGAATGCATAAAAAAAGTTATCTTAGTCTCAGCCGTGCGACAATCACCCAGCCCTCAGCTTACCTCGGCTGGTCCGAAGGGCTTGTGTGAGGTTTGTTGTGCGTGTGTATGTGTGTGACTGCATGTGAAGGTTGTTTTTACACTGAATCTAATGGAACATGCTTCCTACCCCGCGCCGTCCCGGTCGCCTTTGCTGGCTGCCTGTCCGTGGAGTCAGTTGAGTGGAACCGCAGTCTGGATGTTCGTTCTGTCACACACACACACACACACACACCACACACACTAGCCCTGGTTCACGGCCCCTAGAAGAACCAACCAATTGGGAACTTGAGATTTTGATCCAATCAACTTTGACGTGTGGCTTGTTTTGTTTCCTGTTTTGGGGTTTTATGCAGAGAAAGGAAAGAGTGTGTGTGTGTGTTTGTATTTGGGCTGGCTGTAACATTTCAATTATAATTTCTCTCCCGTCTTAATCAATCAGGAAGTGATACCAATCACATGGACTGATTTCTCTATTTTCTTTTCCCTAATTTCTTTACTAAATTTGCGTTTTGTTTAATTTGTTTTGTTTTATTTGATCTATTTATCTATTTCAATTAGATCAATCTTTACCCATTCCACTGATAGAACATATTTTCGGACATTTTACATTCCGTGAGTGATTTGTAAGACGCATTGAATCACATACCTGTTTGATGTGTACCTGATTGTTTGTTAAATGTAAATATCAACCAGCAATGTCATTTAGTTCTGTTTTCTAGAGCCAGTCTGAATCATTGGGTCTATTTCAGCACCATAATCACACCTTCCATGATTGGCAACTGAGAAAGAAACAAATCATAATTTAGCTCTGCTTGGCCATGTGTTTTGGTTTGGCAGTCTGTCTCTTTATTTACACAGGACACATTTTTGTCTAATAGCGATGGAAGTTTCAGAATTTACATTTGTCACCACCCGCGCCATTACGCAAACACACACCCACACAAACCCCCCAACCAACACATCTCAATCTGACCACTGTAGTTTTATATGCAGTACCAGTCAAATGTTGACACACCTACTCATTAAAAGGTTCTCTTACTTTTGACTATTTATCTAC
Organism: Oncorhynchus nerka; assembly: GCF_034236695.1. Lineage (NCBI taxonomy): Eukaryota > Metazoa > Chordata > Actinopteri > Salmoniformes > Salmonidae > Oncorhynchus > Oncorhynchus nerka. Next base: position 26,229,647 of record NC_088402.1, read on the forward strand.
ATTGTAGAATAAATAGAAGACATCAAAACTATGAAATTACACATATGGAATTACAGTATGTAGTAACCAAAAAGTGCTAAACAAATCTAAATATATTTGAGATTCTTCAAAGTATCCACCCTTTGCCTTGATGACAGCTTTGCACACTCTTGGTAATCTCTCAACCAGATTCACCTGGAATGCTTTTCCAACCGTCTTTAAGGAGTTCCCACATATGCTGAGCACTTGTCGGTTGCTTATTCTACAATGTAGAAAATAGTAAAAATAATGAAAAACCCTTGAATAAGTCGGTGTGTCCAAACTTTTGATTGATACTGTTCAAGGAAGATTCCCACCAATCAATGGATGCCTGTTTGCTGCTTGCCGGTCTACTGCCTGCCTGCCTACCTACTTCCCACTGTTTCCTGTGGGGCCAGCCACACTGTAAAGAACCCACACCAAAACGTGTGTGTGTGTGTGTACATGTTCAAAACCAAACTTGTAAGTTGTGACTGGGTGTTTGACTCAGTTTGTGCATAATGCATGTTGTGTCCATTCACTACCTTGCCTATACACACCACAACCATCTCCCTCCCAGTCTATCCCAATGGAACGAGACACGCCCAGCCCCAACAGGAAACGCTGCACCATACCATCCTCCCACGCTGCCTCCCCTCCTCCTGTCCTCGCAGAGTGCTTAGTAGTCGGAAGCTGATCCCGTAACTACAGAGACAGAGAGACGGAGCGAGATTCGCCTGAATTATTTGTTTGTCATGCTGCACGGCTTTTGAGAAGCGAAACTCTCAGACGTGCAGTCAGCACTGAAGTCTGCGTGGTTCCCTTTTTATTTTTATTTCTCCTCGTTCTCTGCCCCCCCTCTCTCTCTCTCTCCATCCCTCCCTCCTTGTCCACTATGATTGACGGAGAGGGTCGGAGCACTCAGCACAGCACTGCAGTCTAGCACAGGGTAGTCTGGGTGGTTATTTCTTTCTCATCCTCACACACTCTCTCCATACCTCCTGGTCTATTAAGGCTGATGGAGCCAGTCGCTCCAGTGAGTGTCTGTGGGAGTGGGGAAGGTCAAAGCAGTGTGCACTAGCCTGTAAGTCTGCTGATGATGATAGACTGTTGGGTAATAGGACACTAGTCACTGGGCTTCCTCATCTCATCTACCACAGTGTGTGTGTCACCCACTGACCGTAACCAGGAGCTTACTGTACTTCCTAGAATAGGGTGTAGGTTCTTATTTTTTTTGGTATCTTTTCTTGTCTGTGATTGGTTGTTTTCCCCAGACCCATAGGCGTCTCCAATGGTTTCTTGTAAGGGTGTGACCCAAACATGTGTCAGACAGACCATACTGTACAGTAGCTATCTGCTTCAGGAGGTCCATGCTGAGAGCTGCAGAAAAAGCAATATCTTATTTTCAGACGACAGGAAGAGTTCCCGAGGAGGAGGTAGCTCTTTGAGTTACACAATCTTCATCTCTCTCCCTTGCTGTGACAGAGAAGTGGGGGATGGCTGTCTGTTCCTGTCTCATCTGCAGCAGCATCAGTCTCACTTTTCCCCTCTCTCAATTCAGTGGGGCTTTATTGGCATTGGAAACATTTTATATTGTCCAAGCAAGTGAAATAAACAAACACAAGTGAGAGGACAACAGCATCAACAAAAAAATATTAGAAATATTAGAAATTAGTTTCCTCATTTTGTGGACAGTGTTTACATAGCCCGTCTTTTCTCGAGGGCCAGATCTGCCTACAACAGCCTCTCTCAATAGCAAGGCTATGCTTACTGAGTCTGGACATAGTCAAAGTTAGAGGTCAGGTATTCTGCCACTGTGTTCTCTCGGTTTATTGCCAGATACATAGTGCCCTATTGGCCCTGGTCAAAAGTAGTGCATTATATAGGGGATGGGGTATAATTTGGAATGCAGCCAATAATAAAGCCATCCACCATACTGTTTGCTCTGCAGCCCACCAGGCATTGTGCTCCATTGTTGAACTGAACACACATATGCCAATCACAGATTGACTTAGTTGTTTGGCATAGTGGGCATGGCTAGGCCCAGGCACCAGAAGGGCAGAGCAGGCTGTTGAGCGGAGCTAAATGTGTTACTGCCTGGCAGGGGGAGGTGGGCAGGCAGGGGACGAGGAGCCTGGTGGTTTTCAAGTAGCAGGCCGAGACAGGTAGCAGGTAGTGGGTGCTGCCTGTCACGAGGAGAGCCTCAGTCCGAGCCAGGTGTTTGCTGCAGAGGTGCCCTGCACCTCATGGGCACACTCCTCCAATTGTATTAATTTGGGCCTAATGCTGACAGGGGCCCTGTTTCATTGAAGAGTTAAGAGCAAGCTATGCTCCTCCTCCTCCTTGCTGTGGTTTGGTGTTTCGGGAATTCACTAACATGTGGGCGTTGTAGCCAAGTCAATTATGTTTCACATGTGGTTGTTGTGATTTGTCATTTTTGGTCCATGGGGACCAGTTTAATCACATTCCACCTCACACTGAAGTGAGCAAAGAGGGGGCAGTGTGTGTGCGTGTGTGCGTGTGTGGGGGGGGGGCAGCCTGCAATGAGGATAGGATTCCTGGTTGTCATGGTAGCGCCAACGATGACTCGTTTTAGGCCCACGGCTCTGCAGCTTAATTGACATGCATCCTGCCCACACAAACCACTTCCACCACCAATCTGATCCCCAGATATAATCACGTTGCCTGGATCAAAGTTTGACATGAGGGTCTTTACCGGGAGACTTTTCTGCATCCCAAATGGTACCAAAAAGTAGTGCACCAAATAAGGAATAGGGTGCCATTTTGGATGCTGCCTCTTAATGGGCTGCTGACTGGGCTCATCATATCAGAGATTTAAGAGTGAGGGAGAGGTAAAACAGAGTGAGAGATAATGTAAAGGGAGTAAAATATGGAGAGAGAGGGGTTAAAGGGAGACTCCATGTTACACAATAAATGTTAGTTTTGTTCGATAAAGTCCCTCTTATGTCCAAAACCGTTTTGTTGGCACGTTTTGTTCAGTAATCTATTGGCTCAAAGGCGATCACCGCAGGCAGACGAAAAATCCAAATAGTACCAGTGAAGATCGTATAAACATGTCAAACGATGTTTATAATCAATGTTTTTTTGTCTAAATAATCAATAATATTTCAACCGGACAATAGCGTCGTCAATATAAAAGAAAAATGAAAGGTTGTTGCGCGCAACAAACAGCTCTGGGACTTTCCACTGTCCACTCATTGAAAGTGGTCATTCTCCCTCATTTTTCAGAATAAAAGCCTGAAACAATCTCTAAAGACTGTTCACAGCTAGTGGAAGCTATAGGGAATGCAATCTGGGTCATATCCCTTTATATAGTGGATAGGCTTTCAATGGAAAAACACCCATTTAAAAATAATAGCACTTCCTGGATGGATTTACCTCAGGTTTTAGCCTGCCATATCAATTCTGTAATACTCAGACATTATTTTAACCGTTTTGGAAACATTAGTGTTTTTTCTATCTATCCTAGCTTCTGGGCCTGAGTAACAGGCAGTTTACTTTGGGCACACTTCTCATCCGGAGGTGACAATACTACCCCCTTCCCCAAACAGGTTTTAAGAACAAATTATTATTCACAATGACAGCCTAGGAACAGTGGGTTACCTGCCTTGTTCGGGGGCAGAACGACAGATTTTTACCTTGTCAGCTCGGGGATTCGATCTGGCAACCTTTTGGTTACTGGCCCAATGCTCTAACCACTAGGCTACCTGCCACCCCCCAAAGAATTTAGGCTGTTCTGGAGGCAAAGGGGGTCTGACCCTGTACTAGATGGGTGTACCTAATAAACTGGTCATTGAGTGTACACAAAACATGTCGTTATATACATGCAATTGTCAGGACCAACTCTTAAAATGAATGATCAAGGAAAACAAAAATCACAAAAATGTTGTTCAATATGGGGAAAATAATCCCTGAATGCATTAGTTGAACCCTCAAGTTGAGCATAAAGCTTTAAAAAATAACAAACAAATTAAATGGTTGGTGGAAACATAATTGGCTATTCTAGCACTAAGGTTAAGAGTATATGAACATTGTTTCCAGATAAAAGTTACTGTATCTGACCTGGCAGATTCAATGAAACATTCATGTTCTATGACAGAGTGGAATTTATTTGAATTGCACTGAATGAAATGCTATTTTCTGTCACTCAAACTGAAATTCTAATTCTACATCCTGTGGGGTGTGGACAATTCAATTTGAATTTCAACTCATGAGTTGAATGGGAATCAATTCTGAATTTATCACAACCATGACATATTACACTGGGTGTTATGTTCCAGTTTTGCTGCTTGAATAGATGGTGAAAGCAGCTGTCTAAGTTGTAATAATTAACTCGTTAAAATCAAGGAATTCATCTATGAAAGTGTAACCAAAGGGTGGTATAACCTACTTGTACTACCACAGACTCTGTCTAGGTCGGTGCAGTGCCTTGTGTCAAATGGAAAACAACTGCATTGAACTGATTTATAGTCTCTGCTTTCTTGTATGAAAGCATCTTATGAACTTCAGATTTTTCTGTTTTCCTTAAGCCTGCACTCGACAGCAGTCCAGTCACTGGCAACCATAACATAGCTTCATGAGTTCAATACCCTAAAACAAATGTTGACCCTCCCTCCGTTTAAATTCCAGTCAGGCATGTGTCCCAAATGGCACTCTATTCCCTATATAGTGCACTAGTCTTAGAGGGCTCTGTTCAAAAGCAGTGCACTATATAGGGAATAGGGTGCCATTTGGGACACAACCCGTTTTAGATGATTGTGCTCTGTTCATCGTCACCGGCAACATAAATGCAGTGTTTATTTTTTACGTTATATTTGATTAATCATGTAAAAATTGTGTGATTAACATCTCTCCATTTTCTCCCTCTCGTGAAACACGTAGCTGTCTGGCTGTCATCCCATGTCCAACATCACATCATAAAAGGCTCTTCTGAAAGCTTGCCTTTAATAACAGGGGTTCTGGAATAACACACACAGTAATAACAGTAGCTAGGAATCTTAATGAGGGGAATAGGAACAACACTAATCATTCCCCACGGTCTTAATAACTCCTAGCATTCTGATTAAGTGTGTTATCTTCATCCCAAATCACACCCTATTTCCCTTATAGTGCACTACTTTTGGGGTCCCTGACATTTGGACCCTGGTCATGGGCCTTGTTCAAAAATAGTGCACTATAAAGGAAATAGGGTTCCATTTGGTATGCAGCCAGTGCCTCCCTTTCTCCCTCCTTCACTGCTTCATACTGTAACTGTGTTGTTCACTAAGGTTCAGAGGCGGTGTGCACTCAGTACTGGGCATAGTGGCTTATACTTAATAGGTGTATCATCAATCATTTGGTGTGTGTATTCTGATCTATGGTGAATGCTGTCCCTGGTCTCATACCCCATATTACCCCTCAGATTGTTCTGTTGTAGTAGTAATCAGTGAATATTAGATTGCCAGTGTGGTCTAATGCAATACATGTACAAACAATAAAGCATAATAGTAAAAGTCTACCCTCAAATCCCCTGACCAATGAAAATGAGTATTTATTATTATTTTAAATGAGTTTGCAATAATATAATTTGTGGTATGCTTTAGGGAGCTTTGGGGGGATAGTTCTAGTGAATGCCTGGTAGGCAATGTGGTTCTATGAACTGAAGCTGAGGGAAGTGTGTGTGTGTCGGAGGGACTCTGTTACTCTGTGGTTACTGATTCTGTCACTGGAGGCATACCAACCAGGCCTCAGTGCCAAGAACATGCTATCAGTCTGTGTCCCCTGTCAGAGGGCTATCTCAGTTCACACACTCATTCATACACACACACACACACACATGCCACAACATGCTCCCAAATAAGTAAATACACACACGTGCGCAAACTGAACTGTGGCTGTTTAAGATTGCTAGGGGTGGTGGTGGGGGGATGTCACAATTTCATCAGACGATGATTGTCAAGCAAATGACTGTTAGTCTCACGGTAATTGACAGTTAATTAACAAACACATAATCTCCTGGCTACCACACACAGCCTACAAGCCACTGATGCAGACCTTTGGAACGTCTACATTTTCAAAAGTCTAATAAATCCATGTAATATAGCCTATACCTTCACAATAAATCCATTAGTCTATTTCAAATGGCTGTGGGCTACACTAGTTCATTTAGCAGACAAGATTTGCTTAGACTTCCGTGGCATTATTTTATAGTATGAAAAATACAAATGAACAAAGCTGAATAAAATAGAAAGGATATTTTCTCCAAGCGATTTGAGGGAGTGAGCACATGCGGCTATTCTGTGTTGTGCTGTTAACAAAGAAATAGATATTCCTATATGCTTAATTTAGAGTTATTAATGTAACTTTCGCAGACTTCAATTTTACAAGAACTTGATAATGCCTCCAATTTCCCTGCAGCATCCCCTTTGTGTGGCCGTAATGCATCCTAAAAAATCCATGCCTTTTACAGGCTACAAGTGAAGACAGACACATCCGGGACGCAACTGCTCGCGTCCTAATTCAATTCCGAGGTGCATATTGAAGATATTGTAAGAGCTACATTTACTTTTCGGCAGCCAACAAGATGAGTAGGTCAAATGAACAGCAAAAGCACTAGCCTATGTCAATCTACTATCCCCCATAGTACAAAGTCGACCTATTCTGTGCGAGAAATAAATATTCCTAACGTGATCTGGGACAGTTGTGGGATGCGATCGTTTCCAAATTAATACAACCTGTAGAATTTAAAAACACTTTACCCACTGTGGCTGACACAACAGATCAGAATGTTTAGCTTAAAATGTTGATAGCCTAATAGTTTATTTCTTCACATTATAAGCGCAGCAATGCTCATATATATATATATATATATATATATATATATAAGCGTGAATGTTTCATTAGCGGAAACACCATTATCAAAAGTGCAATTGTGCATGTAATGTTTTTGTTATAGAGGTGCATGTAATGCTTTTCTTATAAAGGTGCATGTAAATGCTTTTCTTATAAAGGTGCATTTTTATGGGGAAAATTATCTTCCCTAAACTTGAAACTCACGCACTGCTTTTTTTTGCCAGTTAGGCTCTACACCCCTTGTAAATCAGATTATTGTGCTTCATTTTAAGAAGTTATTTGGCCACTTTAGTTGTGATACAAACCTTATTAAAACATATAGGCCTATGGGCTAGGCTACATGAGGTGTGATACAAACCTTATTAAAACATATAGGCCTATGGGCTAGGCTACATGAGGTGTGATACAAACCTTATTAAAACATATAGGCCTATGGGCTAGGCTACATGAGGTGTGATACAAACCTTATTAAAACATATAGGCCTATGGGCTAGGCTACATGAGGTGTGATACAAACCTTATTAAAACATATAGGCCTATGGGCTAGGCTACATGAGGTGTGCAACTATGATTTGAAAAAGTTTATGCTTGGCATCATTCACGAGTGATAATATATCATTCACAAGTGATAGGCTAATATCACCCAACAGACTATTCTTGATTTAATCTTGTCTTTACATATAATAAATACTGTGTGAAATTTGTTTTGATTTTGAATGGACCATTATCAGGCACCTGTATTGAAACAGGGGCAGCAGGAAAAAAACATGTAATCTATGCACTTAAATAGCGAATGGAGGGCGCTTTTCTCCGTTGTTTATTTTCATGCCAGCCAGATAGGCTATACTCCTGTTGTAAATATAGGCACGGTGTTTAATATTAGGAAAGTTGAGAAATAAATATACAGTAGTAGGCCTAGCCTATAGAAAGCTGATTCTCCTATTTTTAGTGGAGACAGTGATTAGAGGGACAATAGAGTGCTGAGTACCAGGCAGTTAGTAAGTTTGGTAGGCTACTAATATTTTTTAAAAATATATTTCCCCTTTATTGAACCAGGTAGGCCAGTTGAGAACAAGTTCTCATTTACAACTGCGGCCCGGCCAAGATGGAGCAAAGCAGTGCGACACAAACAGAGTTACACATAACACAATAGAAAAGTCTATATACAGTGTGTGCAAATGTAGTAAGATTAGGGAGGTAAGGCAATGAATAGGCCATAGTAGCGAAATAATTACAATTTAGCAATTAAGAATTTAGCAACTAAATGGCACCTTATTCCCTTTATAGTGCCTTCATGTCACAATCGTTATAATGAGTGGACAAAGATGCAGCGTGGTATGGTTCCATTCTCTTTATTAGGAAGTGAAACTCAAAGAAAACAATAAATCTCAAAATGAAACGTGAAGCAACAATCGTGTTCACAGGCAACTATACGTAGTCAAGATCCCACAAAGCATAATGGGGATCATATTTAGGCAGCCATTTCCCCTATCAGAGACCACGATAAACAGCTGCCTCTGATTGGGAACCATACCAGGCCAACATAGAAATATAATTACTTAGATGACCCACCCTAGTCACACCCCGACCTAACCAACAGAGAATAAAAAGCTCTCTATGGTCAGGGCATGACACTTCAGAAAGTATTCATACCCCTTATTCCAAGTGTTGTGTTACAGCCTGAATTCAAAATGGGTTAAATAGGTTTTTGTTATCACCCATCTACACTCAATACCAGATAATGACAAAGTGAAACATGCATGTTTTTGTTTATTTTTGAAAATGTATTGACAATGAAATACAGCAATATATAATTTACATAAGTATTCACACCCCTGAGTCAATACATGTGAGAAACACCTTTGGCAGCGATTACAGCTGTCAGTCTTTTTGTGTAAGCAACTCCAGTGTAGATGTGGCCTTGCGTTTTAGGTATTTGTCCTGCTGAAAGGTGAATTAATCTCCCAGTGTCTGGTGGAAAGCAAACTGAACCACGTTTTCCTCTAGGATTGGCGTCATGGTGGAATCCCTGAGCGGTTTCCTTCCTCTCCGGAAACTGAGTTAGGAAGGACGCCTGTATCTTTCTAGTGACTGGTTGAATTGATACACCATCCAAAGTGTAATTAATAACTACATCATGCTCAAAAGGGATATTATTTGTCTGCTTTTTTTCGCACCCATCTACCAATAAGTGCCCTTCTTTGCGAGGCATTTGAAAATCTCCCTGGTCTTTCTTGTTAAATCTGTGTTTGAAATTCACTGCTAGACTGAAGGACCTTACAGATAATTGTATGTGTGGGGTACAGAGATGAGGTAGTCATTCAGAAATCATGTTAAACGCTATTATTGCACACAGTGAGTCCGTGCAACTTGTGACTTGTTATGCAAATGTTTACTCCTGAACTTTAGGCATAAATAAGGGATTCAATATTTATTGACTCAAGATATTTTAGATTTTCATTTTTTTAATAAATGTGTACAATTTTTGATAGACATAATTATGCTTTGTCATTATGAAGCATTGTGTGTAGGCCAGTCAATTTAATCCATTTTAAATTTTGTCTAACAACAAAATGCGGAAAAGGTCAAGGGTGTGAATACATTTGGGACAAAGACACACTATAAAAGGTCTAATTGAGATGGAAATAATACACAGCCATGTGAGTTGTGTTGTGATGTCGCCTAGGTTGTGCTTGATCTTATCCATACATTGATCCTCATGGAATCCCTTCAGTTTCTTAAAGGTAATTAGAATTACATTATCACTGCGTTCATTTCTTTAGCTCATTTCCACTAACATGTATCATGCATATGCTGTGGAATTGAGGTATATTAAGAGCTCTCAACATTGTGTCCCAATTCATACCTTATTCCCTATAGTGCACTAATTTGGGAAAGGGTGCCATTTGGGACATTACCTATGTGTGTACTAGCCCTAAGAGCTGTTCTCATAATGATGTTTTTTGTAGTACTCTGGTGTTCTCCCTCCCCTAAGAAGGTCTGGTTCTTATTATAATAAAAAACCTCTCCATATCACAACACCAGTGTAGGAAGCATCCTCAGGATCATTAGTTATTTTCTACATTGCCTATAGTGTGGATAATAATCAGCCTCTTACTTCTGGTTTGTTTCTCTGTGCTGAAAACCAACAGGTATCCTTCCTTTCTTGTGTTGCAGATAAAATCGAAGAAGCACAGAATGAACTGAAAGATACCAAAGCCGGCGCACAGAAAGGTATAATTTCTAATCAATGAGTAACGATCAAAGGGAATTAATGGAATGCTTTCACTTTCAACATATGCTAGTTAACTAAGTGTATGCTGTGAGGGAAATTTATTTTCCTGTCCATATTTACAGTAATGCAGTGATTTGTAAAGAACGTACTGTGCCATTTTACGTACTGCTGCAACTGCTGGTGTTCTGTGGCAAATGTTGGGAGTGTCTTTTTGAGCTCATCATAGGAAAAAGTATTGGTCCTTTGTGCGCTGTGTTAGTGGAGTTTAGTCATTACATTATGGAGATTACATTTTTAACGCAGGAAAAACTGCCTGGATATTTTCCGTCTGCGTTTCCTCAGGCAGTCATTGGTTGCTTCAGAAATGGCACCCTATTCTCTATGTAGTACACTACTTTTGACTAGAACCATATTGGTCCTGGTCAAATGTAGTGCACCACAGAGGGAATAGGATGCAATTTCTGACAGTCAGTGTATTGAAAAAGCTTTGCCTGGTTGCTACACAATACATTTTGTCCTCTGATGTTAATGATAACTTGAGGTAGCCTGTGTCAACCCTATGATAATACTGATGTAAACAGCACATCATTCAATGTACCCTAAAGTCAGTCAACTCAAAATGTTCCTGTTTTTTGTACGATACATGCAAGGAACATTTTAATTGGTCAATCACAGAAGCTCACGAGGTGGAATACGGCGAAGGCTTTGTTTTTGAAAGGGGTTATGCTAACTGTAAAAATAAAAATAAAGTGTTTTCTAAAGCTAACCAGCTTCAGTTAGCTTGACATTCCAGCTCAGTGCATTCAGAAAGTATTCAGACCCCTTGACTTTTTTCACATTTTGTTACGTTACAGCCTTATTCTAAAATTGATTAAATTGTCCCCCCCAAGCTACACACAATACCCCATAACAACAAAGCAAAACCATTTAAAATTTTTTTTTTTTTTTTATGTATGACGAATAAACAGATATACCTTATTTACATAAGCATTCAGACCCTTTGCTATGAGACTTGAAATTGAGCTCAGGTGCTTCCTGTTTCCATTGATTATCCTTGAGATGTTTCTGCAACTTGATTGGAGTCCACCTGTGGTAAATTTTAATTATTGGACATGATTTGGAAAGGCACACACACCTGTCTATATAAGGTCCCATAGTTGACAGTGCATTTCAGAACCAAAACCAAGCCATGAGGTCAAAATAATTGTCCGTAGAGCTCCGAGACAGGATTGTGTCAGCACAGATGTGAGGATTGAAGGTCCCCAATAACACAGTGGCCTCCATCATTCTTAAATGGAAGTAGTATGGAGCCACCAAGATGCTTCCTACAACTGGCCGCTGGCCAAACTGTGCAATCGGAGGAGAAGGGCCTTGGTCAAGGAGGTGACCAAGAACCCGATGGTCACTCTGACAGAGCTCCAGAGTTCCTCTGTGAAAATGGTAGAACCTTCCAGAAGGACAACCATCTTTGCAGCACTCCACCAATCAGGCCAGACGGAACCACTCCTCAGTAAAAGGCACATGTCAGACCGCTTGGCACCTAAAAGACTCTCAGGCCATTAGAAACAAGATTCTCTGGTCTGATGAAACCAAGGTTGGACTCTTTGGCCTGAATGCCAAACGTCACATCTGGAGGGAACCTGGCACCATCCCTACAGTGAAGCATGGTGGCAGCATCATGCTGTGGCAATGTTTTTCAGTGGCAGGGACTGGGAGACTAGTCAGGGTCGAGGGAAAGATGAACGGAGCAAAGTAAAGAGAGGTCCTTGATGAAAACCTGCTCCAGAGCCTCACGCTGTGGCAAAGGTTCACCTTCCAACAAGACAAGACCCTAAACTCACAGCCAGGAAATGCAGGAGTGGCTTCGGGGCAAGTCTCTGAATGTCCTTGAGTGGCCCAGCCAGAGCCCGGACTTGAACCCGATCAAACATCTCTGGAGAGACCTGAAAATAGCTGTGCAGCAATGCTGCCCATCCAACCTGACAGAGCTTGAGAGGATCTGTAGAGAAGAATGGAAGAAACTTCCCAAATACAGCTGTGCAAAGCTTCTAGCGTCATACCCAAGAAGACTCGAGTGTAATCACTGCCAAAGGTGCTTCAACAAAGTACTCAGTAAAGGGTCTGAATATTGATGTAATATTTAAGTTTATTTTTAATACATTTTTCCAAAATGTCTATACCTGTTTTTGCCATGTCATTATAGGGTGTTGTGTGTAGATTTGAGGAAAATCATTTATTTACTCTATTTTAGAACGTAATGTAACAAAATGTGGAAAAAGTTAAGGGGTCTGAATACTTTCTGAATGCACTGCATGTCTATGGTTGGTTCAAATAAAATTTTATGTCACATACACATGGTTAGCAGATGTTAATGCAAGTGTAGCGAAATGCTTGTGCTTCTAGTTCCGACAATGCAGTAATAACCAATGCGAAATCTAACCTAACAATTCCACAACAACTGCCTTACACTTGTGTGTATAAAGGGATGAAGAATATGTACATAAAAATATATGAATGAGTGATGGTACAGAACGGCATAGGCAAGATGCAGTAGATGGTATAGAGTACAGTATATACATATGAGATGAGTAATGTAGGGTGGCATTGTTTAAAGTGGATAGTGATATACATTTGTACATCAATTTTTCCATTATTAAAGTGGCTGCACTTGAGTCAGTATGTTGGCAGCAGATACTCAATGTTAGTGGTGGCTGTTTAACAGTCCGATGGCCTTGAGATAGAAGCTGTTTTTCAGTCTCTCTGTCCCTGCTTTGATGCACCTGTACTGACCTCGCCTTCTGGATGATAGCAGGGTGAACAGGCAGTGGCTCAGGTGGTTGTTGTCCTTGATGATCTTTATGTCCTTCCTGTGACATCGGGTGGTGTAGGTGTCCTGGAGGGCAGGTAATTTGCCCCCGGTGATGCGTTGTGCAGACCTCACTACCCTCTGGAGAGCCTTACTGTTGTGGGCGGAGCAGTTGCCGTACAAGGCAGTGATACAGCCCGACAGGATTCTCTTGATTGTGCACCTGTAAAAGTTTGTAAGTGCTTTTGGTGACGAGCCACATTTCTTCAGCCTCCTGAGGTTGAAGAGGCGCTGCTGTGCCTTCTTCACCACGCTGTCTGTGTGGGTGGACCAATTCAGTTTGTCCGTCATGTGTACACTGAGGAACTTAAAACTTACTACCTCTCCACTACTGTCCCCTCGATGTGGATAGTGGGGTGCTCCCTCTGCTGTTTCCTGAAGTCCACGATCATCTCCTTTGTTTTGTTGACGTTGAGTGTGAGGTTATTTTCCTGACACCATACTCCGAGGGCCCTCACCTCCTCCCTGTAGCCCGTCTCTTCGTTGTTGGTAATCAAGCCTACCACTGTAGTGTCGTCCGCAAACTTGACTTGGCCACTCAGTCGTGGGTGAACAGGGAGTACAGGAGATGGCTCAGAACACACCCTTGTGGGGCCCCAGTGTTGAGGATCAGCGGAGTGGAGATGTTGTTACCTACCCTCACCACCTGGGGGCGGTCCGTCAGGAAGTCCAGTACCCAGTTGCACAGGGCGGGGTCGAGACCCAGGGTCTTGATGACGAGTTTGGAGGGTACTATGGTGTTAAATTCTGAGCTGTAGTCAGCATTCTCACATAGGTATTCATCTTGTCCAGATGGGTTAGGGCAGTGTGCAGTGTGGTTGCTACGTCTGTGGACCTTTTGGGGCGGTAAGCAAATTGGAGTGGGTCTAGGGTGTCAGGTAGGGGGGAGGTGATCTGGTCCTTGACTAGTCTCTCATAACACTTCATGATGACAGAAGTGAGTGCTACGGGGCGGTAGTCATTTAGCTCAGTTACCTTAGCTTTCTTGGGAACAGGAACAATAGTGGCCCTCTTGAAGCATGTGGTAACAGCAGACTGGGATAAGGATTGATTGAATATGTCCGTAAACACACCAGCCAGCTGGTCTGCGCATGCTGAGGACGCGGCTGGGGATGCCGTCTGGGCCTGCAGCCTTGCGAGTGTTAACACGTTTAAATGTTTTACTCACGTCGGCTGCAGTGAAGGAGAGTCCACAGGTTTTGGTAGTGGGCCGTGTCAGTGGCACTGTATTGTCCTCAAAGTGAGCAAAGAAGTTGTTTAGTCTGTCTGGGAGCAAGATCCTGGTCCGCGACGAGGCTGGTTTTCTTTTTGTAATCCGTGATTGACTGTAGACCCTGCCACATACCTCTTGTGTCTGAGCCATTGAATTGCGACTCTACTTTGTCTCTATACTAGAGGTCGACCGATTAATCGGAATGGCAGATTAATTAGGGCCGATTTCAAGTTTTCATAACAATCGGAAATCGGTATTTTTGGACACCGATATGGCCGTTTTTTAATTAAATTTTTTTTTTTTACACCTTTTAATCTTTATTTAACTAGGCAACTCAGTTAAGTACACATTCTTATTTTCAATGACGGCCTAGGAACGGTGGGTTAACTGCCTCTTTCAGGGGCAGAACGATAGATTTTCACCTTGTCAGCTCGGGGATTCAATCTTGCAACCTTAGTGAACTACTCCAACACTAACTACCTGCCTCTCATTGCACTCCACGAGGAGACTGCCTGTTACGCGAATGCAGTAAGCCAAGGTAAGTTGCTAGCTAGCGTTAAACTTATCTTATAAAAAAATCTATCAATCATAATCACTAGTTAACCAGGTGAAATTGTGTCACTTCTCTTGCGTTCATTGCACGCAGAGTCAGTATACTGTATACATATTACCTCGACTACCTCGTACCCCTGCACATTGACTCGGTACTGGTACCCCTTGTATATATCCTTGTTGTTATTTTATTGTGGTACTATTTTTCCTTCAGTTTATTCGTCAATTTTGTAGTTTTTTAGTCTGCATTGTTTGTTAAGGGCTCGTAAGTAAGCATTTCACTGGAAGGTCTGCACCGGTTGTATTCAGCGCCTGTGACCAAAAATAAAAGTGATTTAATTTGAAATGGAGTTAGTCTTGAGTTAACCTGCCTCGTAGCAGGTTAGTTCTGAATAATTCCTTGCCATTTGTAGGATACTCCTCTGGTCAGAGTTTATCGTGGCGAAAGGATGCATCCCAATTGACACGCTATTCCCTATGTAGTGCACTACTTTTTGAGTAGTGCATTATACAAGGCAGTAGTTTTCAAACTGTGTTTTCCTAATATTGCTACTTTTTTTGAACACTCAATTATAAATGTAACCTGTGGAATGAATGTGATTATTTGATTTGGGAGCACCAGTCCCACTAGAAAGAATATCACTCAGATAATACATTGAATGGCACAAATGGTTACATCTGTATAGATTATTTGTAGTATGTACCAGGTGAGGTGGAGGTCATCACCACTAAATAAGTTCAAAGGGACATTTGGGGAATTTTAGGTGTGGAATTTTTATCCCATCAGTGTGCCACGGTTGGGAACCACTGATATAGAGAATAGGGTACTATTTGGGACCTAGATATAAATATTTACTCATGCCTTGAACGCTGTTAAGGCTATGTTCCTTAGCTAGGAAGATTAGTGTTAGTATGCCAAAGAGATTACTACATCAGGAAGGTTCCGGTATTTCCTCTATCCCATTAGATCCCCCCCCTGCTCTCTGAGCAGGCCCTACATAGTATCCATCCTAAATGGCATCATTTTCCCTTTATAGTGCAGTACTTTCAACCAGGGCCCAAAAGTAGTGCGCTAAATAGGGAATAGGGTTCCCTTTGAGACACAGCCTCAGTCTCCTTTTGAATGAGGTTGGGTGGGGTTATGTGTTGAAGCGAGAGGATTCGGAACTAACAATGTATTGATCGTCTAAATCCCCTCTCCAAATACACCACCGGTGATGTCACCAGGCCTGTAAATCACAGGTTAATCCCCATGGAAAGGCACTATCAATAGGTGCTACTAGGACACCATTTCAATGGCTTCTCATTTTCCTTGTCTTTCAGTCATTTTTCTCCCTTGCGTTCTAACTCATGGCCATTCCCTGCAATGTACTATGTAATCCAGAATAGTAATCTAAGATAAAACATGGCTGGTGAAAAACTGCATTTCATTGCAAGTGCAAATAATTGATTTATACCTATTTTTATTTATTTTATTTTTTATTTCACCTTTATTTAACCAGGTAGGCTAGTTGAGAACAAGTTCTCATTTGCAACTGCGACCTGGCCAAGATAAAGCATAGCAGTGTGAACAGACAACACAGAGTTACACATGGAGTAAACAATTAACAAGTCAATAACACAGTAGAAAAAAATGGGCAGTCTATATACAATGTGTGCAAAAGGCATGAGGAGGTAGGCGAATAATACAATTTTGCAGATTAACACTAGGGTGATAAATGATCAGATGGTCATGTACAGGTAGAGATATTGGTGTGCAAAAGAGCAGAAAAGTAAATAAAAAAATAAAAAAAACAGTATAAAAACAGTATGGGAATGAGGTAGGTGAAAATGGGTGGGCTATTTACCAATAGACTATGTACAGCTGCAGCGATCGGTTAGCTGCTCGGATAGCTGATGTTTGAAGTTGGTGAGGGAGATAAAAGTCTCCAACTTCAGCGATTTTTGCAGTTTGTTCCAGTCACAGGCAGCAGAGTACTGGAACGAAAGGCGGCCAAATGAGGTGTTGGCTTTAGGGATGATCAGTGAGATACACCTGCTGGAGCGTGTGCTACGGATGGGTGTTGCCATCGTGACCAGTGAACTGAGATAAGGCGGAGCTTTACCTAGCATGGACTTGTAGATGACCTGTAGCCAGTGGGTCTGGCGACGAATATGTAGCGAGGGCCAGCCGACTAGAGCATACAAGTCGCAGTGGTGGGTGGTATAAGGTGCTTTGGTGACAAAACGGATGGCACTGTGATAGACTGCATCCAGTTTGCTGAGTAGAGTGTTGGAAGCCATTTTGTAGATGACATCGCCGAAATCGAGGATCGGTAGGATAGTCAGTTTTACTAGGGTAAGCTTGGCGGCGTGAGTGAAGGAGGCTTTGTTGCGGAATAGAAAGCCGACTCTTGATTTGATTTTCGATTGGAGATGTTTGATGTGAGTCTGGAAGGAGAGTTTGCAGTCTAGCCAGACACCTAGGTACTTATAGATGTCCACATATTCAAGGTCGGAACCATCCAGGGTGGTGATGCTAGTCGGGCATGCGGGTGCAGGCAGCGATCGGTTGAAAAGCATGCATTTGGTTTTACTCGCGTTTAAGAGCAGTTGGAGGCCACGGAAGGAGTGCTGTATGGCATTGAAGCTCGTTTGGAGGTTAGATAGCACAGTGTCCAATGACGGGCCAAAAGTATATAGAATGGTGTCGTCTGCGTAGAGGTGGATCAGGGAATCGCCCGCAGCAAGAGCAACATCATTGATATATACAGAGAAAAGAGTCGGCCCGAGAATTGAACCCTGTGGCACCCCATAGAGACTGCCAGAGGACCGGACAGCATGCCCTCCGATTTGACACACTGAACTCTGTCTGCAAAGTAATTGGTGAACCAGGCAAGGCAGTCATCCGAGAAACCGAGGCTATTGAGTCTGCCGAAAAGAATATGGTGATTGACAGAGTCGAAAGCCTTGGCGAGGTCGATGAAGACGGCTGCACAGTACTGTCTTTTATCGATGGCGGTTATGATATCGTTTAGTACCTTGAGCGTGGCTGAGGTGCACCCGTGACCGGCTCGGAAACCAGATTGCACAGCGGAGAAGGTACGGTGGGATTCGAGATGGTCAGTGACCTGTTTGTTGACTTGGCTTTCGAAGACCTTAGATAGGCAGGGCAGGATGGATATAGGTCTATAGCAGTTTGGGTCCAGGGTGTCTCTCCCTTTGAAGAGGGGGATGACTGCGGCAGCTTTCCAATCCTTGGGGATCTCAGACGATATGAAAGAGAGGTTGAACAGGCTGGTAATAGGGGTTGCGACAATGGCGGCAGATAGTTTCAGAAATAGAGGGTCCAGATTGTCAAGCCCAGCTGATTTGTACGGGTCTAGGTTTTGCAGCTCTTTCAGAACATCTGCTATCTGGATTTGGGTAAAGGAGAACCTGGAGAGGCTTGGGCGAGGAGCTGCGGGGGGGCGGAGCTGTTGGCCGAGGTGGGAGTAGCCAGGCGGAAGGCATGGCCAGCCGTTGAGAAGTGCTTATTGAAGCTTTCGATAATCGTGGATTTATCGGTGGAGACCGTGTTACCTAGCCTCAGTGCAGTGGGCAGCTGGGAGGAGGTGCTCTTGTTCTCCATGGACTTCACAGTGTCCCAGAACTTTTTGGAGTTGGAGCTACAGGATGCAAACTTCTGCCTGAAGAAGCTGGCCTTAGCTTTCCTGACTGACTGCGTGTATTGGTTCCTGACTTCCCTGAACAGTTGCATATCACGGGGCTATTCGATGCTATTGCAGTCCGCCACAGGATGTTTTTGTGCTGGTCGAGGGCAGTCAGGTCTGGAGTGAACCAAGGGCTGTATCTGTTCTTGGTTCTGCATTTTTGAACGGAGCATGCTTATCTAAAATGGTGAGGAAGTTACTTTTAAAGAATGACCAGGCATCCTCAACTGACGGGATGAGGTCAATGTCCTTCCAGGATACCCGGGCCAGGTCGATTAGAAAGGCCTGCTCACAGAAGTGTTTTAGGGAGCGTTTGACAGTGATGAGGGGTGGTCGTTTGACTGCGGCTCCGTGGCGGATACAGGCAATGAGGCAGTGATCGCTGAGATCCTGGTTGAAGACAGCGGAGGTGTATTTGGAGGGCCAGTTGGTCAGGATGATGTCTATGAGGGTGCCCTTGTTTACAGAGTTAGGGTTGTACCTGGTGGGTTCCTTGATGATTTGAGTGAGATTGAGGGCATCTAGCTTACATTGTAGGACTGCCGGGTGTTAAGCATATCCCAGTTTAGGTCACCTAACAGAACAAACTCTGAAGCTAGATGGGGGCGATCAATTCACAAATGGTGTCCAGGGCACAGCTGGGAGCTGAGGGTGGTCGGTAGCAGGCGGCAACAGTGAGAGACTTATTTCTGGAGAGGGTAATTTTCAAAATTAGTAGTTCGAACTGTTTGGGTATGGACCTGGAAAGTATGACATTACTTTGCAGGCTATCTCTGCAGTAGACTGCAACTCCGCCCCCTTTGGTAGTTCTATCTTGACGGAAGATGTTATAGTTGGGTATGGAAATCTCTGAATTTTGGTGGCCTTCCTGAGCCAGGATTCAGACACGGCAAGGACATCAGGGTTAGCAGAGTGTGCTAAAGCAGTGAGTAAAACAAACTTAGGGAGGAGGCTTCTTATGTTGACATGCATAAAACCAAGGCTTTTTCGATCACAGAAGTCAACAAATGAGGGTACCTGGGGACATGCAGGGCCTGGGTTTACCTCCACATCACCCGCGGAACAGAGAAGGAGTAGTATGAGGGTGCGGCTAAAGGCTATCAAAACTGGTCGCCTAGAGCGTTGGGGGCAGAGGATAAGAGGAGCAGGTTTCTGGGCATGGTAGAATATATTCAGGGCATAATGCGCAGACAGGGGTATGGTGGGGTGCGGGTACAGCGGAGGTAGGCCCAGGCACTGGGTGATGATGAGAGAGGTTGTATCTCTGGACATGCTGGTTGTAATGGGTGAGGTCACCGCATGTGTGGGAGGTGGGACAAAGGAGGTAACAGGGGTATGCAGAGTGGGTCTAGGGGCTCCATTGTGAACTGAACTATTAATTTATAAGACCACCAAGCATAACTTAGTGTCTTTTTTAGAAAGTATTTACACCCCTTGACGTATTCCACATGTTGTGTTACAGCCTGAATTTAGCATGTATTACCTTGAAAATTTGTGTCACTGTCCTACACACAATACCCCACAATGTCAAAGTAGAACGTTTTTTTCTCAATGATGTGATGTGTCTTGCACTGAGATGCAGTGTCTTAGACCGCTGCACCACTCAGGAGCCCAGTGAAGTTAGCATTGTGAAGTTATTAATTACACTTTGGATGGTGTATCAATACACCCAGTCACTACAGAGATACAGGTGTCCTTCCTAACTTAGTTGTCGGAGAGGAAGGAAACCACCCACGGATTTGACCATGAGGCCAATGGTGACCTTAAGTGTTTAATGGCTATGATAGGAGACAACTGAGGATGGATCAATATTTTAATTATTCCACAATACTAACCTAATTGACAGAGTGAAAAGGAAGCCTGTATATAATAAACATTTTCCAAAACATGCATCCTGTTTGCAACAAGGCACTAAAGTAGCACTGCAAAACAATTGGCAAAGCAACTAACTTTTTGTGCCGAGTACAGTGTTATGTTTGGGTCAAATTCAATACAGCACATTACTGAGTACCACTCCCCATAGTTTCAAGCATAGTGGTGGCTGTATCATGTTATGAGTATGCTTTTATCGTTAAGGAATGGGGAGGTTTTCAGGATAAAAAAAATTAATGGAATGGAGTTAGGCAAAATCCTAGAGGAAAACCTTGTTCGGTCTACTTTCCATCAGACACTGGGTGAAGTATCCACCTTTCAGCAGGACAATAACCTAAAACACAAGGCCAAATCTACACTGGAGTTGCTTACCAAGAACACAGTGAATGTTCCTGAGTAGCCGAGTTACAGTTCTGACTTAAATTTACTTGAAAATCTATTGCAAGACCTGAAAATGGTTGTCTAGCAATGATCAACAACCAATTTGGCAGAGCTTGAATAATTGTGAAAAGAATAATGGGCAAATGTTGCTCAATCCAGGTGTGGAAAGCTCTTAGAAACATACCAGAACGACTCACTGCTGTAATCGCTGCCAAAGATGATTATACAAAGTATTGACTCAGGGGTGTGAAAACTTATTTAAATCAGATATTTCTGTATTTAATTTTCAATACATTTCTAAAAACATTTTTTCACTTTTCCTTCTGTGGTGTTGTGTGTAGATGGGTGAGAAGAAAATATATTTAATCAATTTTGAATTCAGGCAGGAACACAGCAAAATGTGGAATACTTTCTGAAGGCACTGTAGGACCAATATCTATCTATGTCAGGGACTAATAGGAATCCTGACATCATTTTATGGGTAATGTGAGGGGAAAAATGTAAAAGGCAGGAAATCATGACAGGCCTATAGGCCCTGGTCAAAAGTAACATAATATATAGGAAATAGGGTCCAATTTGGGATGCACACAGGGTACAGCTAACCTTATGTAATGGGTCACTAAAACCACACTATTTACCCTTTTGATGAGTATGATCACATATTTGTGATCATTGTTGAGTGGTCCCTGCAGCGTACCATTGCAAATACAGTTGAAGTTAGACGTTTACATACACTTAGGTTGGAGTCATTAAAACTTGTTTTTCAACCACTCCACAAATTTCTTGTTAACAAACTATAGTTTTGACAAGTCGGTTAGGACATCTACTTTGTGCATGACACAAGTCATTTTTCTAACAATTGTTTACAGACAGATTTATAATTCACTGTATCACAATTCCAGTGGGTCATAAGTTTACATACACTAAGTTGACTGTACCTTTATACAGCTTGGAAAATTCCAGAAAATTATGTCATGGCTTTAGAAGCTTCTGATAGGCTAATTGACATAATTTGAGTCAATTGGAGGTGTACCTGTGGATGCATTTCAAGGACTACCTTCAAACTCAGTGCCTCTGATTGACATCATGGGAAAATCAAAATAAATCAGATGAGACCTCAGAAAATAAATGGTAGACCTCCACAAGTCTGGTTCATCCTTGGGAGCAATTTCCAAACACTTGAAGGTACCACGTTCATCTGTACAAACAATAGCACGCATGTATAAACACCATGGGACTACGCAGCCGTCATACCGCTCAGGAAGGAAACGTGTTCTGTCTCCTAGAGATGAACGTACTTTGGTGCGAAAAGTGCAAACCAATCCCAGAACAACAGCAAAGGACCTTGTGAAGATGCTAGAGGAAACCGGTACAAAAAGTATCTATATCCACAGTAAAACGAGTCCTATATCAACATAACCCGAAAGGCCTCTCAGCAAGGAAGAAACCACTGCTCCAAAACCGCCATAAAAAAAGAGAGACTATGGTTTGCAACCATAGGAAGAAAGATCATACTTTTTGGAGAAATGTCCTCTGGTCTGATGAAACAAAAATATAACTGTTTGGCCAGAATGACCATTGTTATGTTTGGAGGACGAAGGGGGAGGCTTGCAAGCCGAAGAACAACATCCCAACCGTGAAGCTTGGGGGAGGCAGCATCATGTTGTGAGGGTGCTTTGATGCAGGAGGGACTGGTGCACTTCACAAAATAGATGGCATCGTGAGGATGGAAAACTATGTGGATATATTGAAGCAACATCTCAAGACATCAGTTAAAGCTTGGTCACAAATGGGTCCTCCAAATGGACATTGACCCCAGCATTCTTCCAAAATTGTGGCAAAATGGCTTAAGGACAACAAAGTCAAGGTATTGGAGTGGCCATCACAAAGCCCTGACCTCAATCCCATAGAAAATTTGTTGGCAGAACTGAAAGTGTGTGTGAGCAAAGAGGCCTTCAAACCTGACTCAGTTACACCAGCTCTGTCAGGAGGAATGGGCCAAAATTCACTCAACCCAACTTATTGTGGGAAGCTTGTGGAAGGCTACCCGAAACGTTTGATCCACGTTAAACAATTTAAAGGCAATGCTACCAAATACTAAGTGTGTAAACTTGTGATCCATTAATGGCATGGTCATTGCACACAATATAGCTGATTACACACAGTCACCATTTAATCTGACCATCTGAACAAACTACCTCACTCTGTTGATTACATGACCCTGTTCTCACTCTCCTCCGCTCTGACCAGGCTAAAACTTATCCAAGCCATAATACTTACTGCATTTGATGACACAAAATATCTTCATCGCTTGGCGACGAGGCAGGCGTCTTTAGGCTAAATGCCCAGTGGTGATAATACGTTGACAGGATGATCAAATGTAGGCACCGCTGTAGCCTAGTTTTTCCTGGGTAGAATAAATTACATACATTTTAAAAAATGAACAAAAAGTATTTATGATGCCAGCATTTCCCTTAGCCATGGCCTGCATATGTAATATATGCTCATACCCCGCTATCACTTTGGTTTGTTCAACACTATTGTATCAAACACACTGGATTTAACACCCCAAGTTTCCCGCCTATCACGTGTTTGCCCTCTCTGGCCTCTAGCTCACCAGGCTGCTCGTTATGGTGCACACCTGTCACCGTCGTTACGCGCACCTGCACGTCATCAGACTTACTTGGACTCCACTTCCCTGATTACCTTCCCTATATATGTCACTCCCTTTGGTTCCTTCCCCAGTCGTCATTGTTTCTGTTTCAGTTTTATGTCTGTGCGTTGTTCGTGTTTCTGGTTTTGTATTATGCTGCATTTATTTACTCACTTCCTGAACTTGCTTCCCGACCCTCAGTGCACATCGTTACACAGTCTCACATGCGCAGACCCTCAGACAGGCTAATACCACAGCCTCTTTCATATATTAATTTAATATAGATCATAATAATTATTATTTAATTATAAATATTGCTATAGATATTTGCTGCTAGAGATTGAGTGGTTAAAAATAGTTTTATAAAGCCTAATATGAAGCAGAAAATGTGATCTTGATGCAATGAGGGGTGTAGAGAATAGTGGCAAAATGCAACAATCAAATTCTAGAACAGCAGCATAGAATTCTGGTACCGTGTGCAAAAATAACTCGCACTGTAAGGCGTTATTAATACTTAGAACTTAAGCGTCAAAAGGTTATTTCACTGTGTTTAAATGTCACTATTTTTAAACTTCATATTCATCATCTCCAGCACCACCCCAACATCAACATATGTGAAAATGGAACGTTTCTACAGTATGTTTTATAGTAAAAAAGATAGACCTTGGATTAAGGATTCAGTCATGTTGGGTGTATGTACTTATTGTTTTTCACCTTCTTGTGAACCCTGCAGATTCAAATCTAACGAGGACTATCTAAGTATTAGGCAATGCCTACTCATAGTTGGTTAAAATCACACAATGCACACGATGATGTCATTGGAAGCACTTGTCGTTTTTCCCACAAAACATAGACGTGCCATTTTTCCATATGTTGATGTTAGGGTGGTGCTGGAGATGATGAATATGAAGTTGAAAAATAGTGACATTTTAATGAACATCTCATTCAAGTCCAGGTTTAGGAGTTATGGGGACAGCCCTCTATTGGTTTAAACAGTAAAATAATAACCAAATACAGTAAAAGCTGTATTTGGTTGGGTAACTGACTGCACACCCACAGGATAAAAGCTGCAATTGCACTTAATTGTGTGGTAACGTAGTAATGAAATACACCTGTTGTGTCCCATTACTGTATTTGGTTTTATGTAATTATCGGGCACAATAATAATTAGCGCTGGTTCTCTCCAGGATTAAGTGCAATCAGGGATTGACTTCGTTACTCAACATGTTTCCATATACTACACATATACCATATACCATATACTACACATATAATACACATGCACTACCTATTTAATGTATGCATATGCAATGTATATACAATAACATTGCATTAGGGTACACATTTATAGGGAAGAGGTTTCCTTTATAGGTTTGCTTTTTATTAATCTATCCTCAACATCATTATGAAAGGGAAAATGTTAAGGGATGGTTTGAAAAGAAGTGGGAATGAGGAAGAGAGCGAGGGAGAGAGTGGGTTTTATTCATACTGTAATGATGCGTGGGCCTCAGTGGCTTCAGACGCACAGCTAGTGCTGCGGAGGAGAACTTCCAGAGCCCAAAATAAGAAGCCTCATCCATGAGAACGAGCTGTCAGAGACAAAAGGCAGTGAGCGGTAAAGGTTGGCTGATGTTGGTGTTGAGGATGGAGGTTTTACAGAACAAACGACAGACATAGACAAGTGATTTGCTGCTACTGTTAAAAATCTTGATGCACAGGTAGAGTACAGCCTTTTATTTTGGTAGAAAGACCGATTGTTAATGCAACTGGTGATGCGTTTTATTTTGTAAAATACCCTAATTGATTATCATGCTCTGAATATTTTGTGCAAGATAAAAAATCAACTAGGAATATGCCTGCATACAGAATTGTTTGGATGAAATTGACAGAAAAATTTCAGAGGAATTTGTTCATTGTGGAGTATTGCATAACAAACTTCACTTCCAATTAATCAACAAAACAGAGGCTTGGTAGCACAGTTTGCAGGGTGGTTTCTTCTAACACAGGCCAAACCATATTTTTTATCTGGTTGGTGAATTTTTGGTGAATCATATCTATTCTTCTCAGTGAAGATCCTCATAGCATATCGGATCATTTTTATTTTGCATAAACTGCAGCTCAGGCTGTAGAGCATGGCGCTTCCAACTCCAAAGGGTCATGCGTTTGATTCCCGCCGGGACCACCCATACGTAAAATGAATGCACGCATGACTCTAAGTCGCTTTGGATAAAAATGTCTGCTAGCATGTTGTTATTGTATATTATATAATATTATTTCAATATGCATGCCAATTTCTCTTTTGTTTGCTTTACAGGGATCAATGAGGGTGGTCGAAGAAGTGCAGATAACATAAAGGCACTGAAGAGGAAAAAGGTTGTGGCAGAAAACCAGCTGAAGAAAATACCCAAATCTCCCGTAAAGAAGTCCTTGCAGTCCAAGACCTCCGTGGCAACACTCCAAGCTGCCTCGTCCAAGGAAGCCGCACCGTCTTGCTCCTACCCCAACAGCCCTTCTCAAAACCCTGCCAGCTCACCAAGCCAGAACCGAGATACGGAGTATGTCCAGCCTAATGCTGAATCCTCTGAGGGAGTGACATCCTCCATTGACAATGATAGGCTAAAGCAGAGGGATACGTCCTTCTCAAAGCCACAGTCTCTCGATCCCATCAGTGGTAAAGAGGAATCAGTCTCTGGTGTTGGGGAGTCTCAGCAGCTCAAGGACAGTAAGAGTGGCGAAACAAGCTGTGAAGGTGACTCTCCTTACCATGCTAGCGCTCCCCTTGAAGTCTTGCTCAAGGCTATGGAATCAGACTTCAGCTCCTTGTCAGAAAAACAAAAATCCTTTCCAGTCACAGCCGTTGAAAAACCTGGCCGAACTCTTTCTGCTCAGTCTAATAGTGAAGTAAATGCTATGCCAGCTATACATTTTGGACTCCAAACTCAGCCTGCGCATATGCAGAATGACTTTGTAAATAAACAAGAGACCTACACAATGCACTCCTCTACCCAGGCTGTTCCCTTGCAGACTTTGCAGCATGCTACACAGCATTTCAGCAACTGTGGGGAAAAGCCTGGCTTGCAGATGAGCTTCAGTACTGGCTCCTCCGATACCCTAACTCATTCACCTGTTTCCTCAGGCTCCAATTCCTTGCCTCGGAGCCAGCCGCCGGTGGTGCACACATGCCAGTCCCTATCGGCTAGTGTCCCTAGCACCATTCAAGTCCCTGTTACACCTGGTTACAACCCAGCCCATATGGCCACGGTTGTGAATTTTGGGCTTGAACAGATGTGTAGCATCTCAGCAAAGGACCAGAAGCCTAAGAAGCAGGGGAAGTATGTGTGTGAATACTGCAGTCGGGCATGTGCAAAGCCCAGTGTGTTACTCAAGCACATCAGGTCTCACACAGGAGAGCGGCCCTACCCATGTGTTACTTGTGGCTTCTCATTCAAAACTAAGAGCAATTTGTACAAGCATAAGAAATCCCACGCTCACGCAATAAAACTGGGGCTTGTGGCGCGTTCCGACTCTGGAAGTGGGTCCCTCTCCGTGGAGTCTGACAAAGCACTTGGAACACATTCAGATGTGGAGGAAAGTGGGGACAGCGATGAGGAAAGTAGCACAGCAGACCTAGACCCTGACTCATCACAAAGCAGTGTTGCAGCGTTCTCTGAGAGCAGTTTGCTGAGTGCAGGCACAACACAAGGCAATCATGGGGATGCAGGGGATCCATCAGCTGTTTTCCCTCTGAGTCAGAGGGGCTATGAGTCCAAAGGGACAGCTAGCCTACCAAAAGTGGTCGTCTATCCTGTCAATGTCTCCCCTCAGCGGGCGGACTGTCCAAGAGTCACAGACTCCAGCCCTGAGCAGGCTACTGCCCAGCGGCAAAAGGACTTCCAAACGGCACATCTGAGATCCAGCATCACCGTCCTGTCGTCCTTGAAAGAGGTGGATTGCACAAGCCCCTTACAGGATGCAGGAAGTGAAGATGAGGATCAGCAGTGCAGGACTCCACCAGGAGGCGGACATGGTCAGCTTCAGAGGCAGCAAGCCACAGACTTTTCTCAGCAGCAGCAGGGCAAGTGTCTGCTTAGTCCCCGGAGTTTAGGCAGCACAGACTCTGGTTACTTCTCACGTTCTGAAAGTGCAGACCAGGCCATGAGTCCCCCGAGTCCCTTTGTCAAAATAACCCCACCAACAGACATGGATGTCACCAAAAATGTACTTCCTAATCTCCCTGCAGTGGTTGCCACTGCTTCTGTGGAGAAGCCACGTGTTGTGCAAGGACAAATGCATCCTCCGTTAGAAACAAAAGCACTCTCTCTCGAGGAACGAATCTCAAAGTTAATATCGGACAATGAGGCAGTGGTTGACGACAAACAACTGGACAGTGTCAAACCAAGAAGGACTTCTCTTTCTAGGAGAGGTAGCATAGACTCCCCCAAGTCGTATATATTTAAAGACTCTTTTCAATTTGACCTTAAACCAATGGCGAGAAGGTCGAGTTCCAGCTCAGACATACCCAAGTCCCCCTTCACCCCCACAGAAAAATCTAAGCCAGTATTTCTTCTATCTGTACCCAATCAGTATACACCAATGGACTGTTTACCAATAACAAGAAGTAATTCTATGCCCACAACTCCAGGGCACTCGGGTCTCCCACCAAACATTGTCCAGCAACCCCACCCACTACGGATCTGTCAGTCTTTTGATGACAAAATGAGTTCCTTAAACGATGATGTGTTTTCATCTGCCCCCTCTACCCCAAATCCAGCAATACATTCTCGTACTCTTGTACGACAAGTAGCAGTGGAGGATTTCTCCACAAGTGAGGGCCTTACCTCAGTCCGTTCCATGGACGAAGGTTACCATGGGTCTAGCATCTCCACTGAGTTAATGCAAAGAAGCAGGTCTTTTGAGCATGCACAAGACCGAAACCGAAAGCCTCTGCAGAGCAAAGGCACAATGTATGAATGTGAGACCTGTCGCAATAGGTACCGAAAACTAGAAAACTTTGAAAATCACAAGAAATTCTATTGTTCAGAGCTCCATGGTCCGAAAAACAAGCCAGTATCTGTCAGAGAGACTGAGCAGGATGTTTTTCAACATGTCATGCAGCAGCCGTTAGTCCCCAGAACAGTTATTTCAGGTATAATGGACCAACAGCAATCATTTAGAAAAAGAAGGAAAATGAAGAGTGTTGGTGATGATGATGACCAATCACCAACTGACACCAATCCCCCATGCTCTGTCAGTTTTGATTCTTGCCAACTATCAACAGCCAGTTCAGGTCGGCCATTTTCTCAGCACTCTATCATGGTTGATCTACAGCCTAAAAGCAACCCACCGCAAATAACTCAAAATCAGCTAGTAGCAAGAGGTACAGAGGCATCAGAATCGAGACTGTCACCGATCAGAGAAACCCAGGTTAACACCTCTGGTAAAGAGAGAGGCGACCTACAGAGGCAAGGCAGCGGTACATCAGTTATCAGACACACCAACTCTTTAAGCAAGCCCAATTCCTTTGAGACCTCTGAATCTATTGACAGGACCTCTCCTGTTGATTTCATTTACAAAGATGGCCATAGAACAGGAAAAACTAAGACTGATGCTACTGCCAATCTTTCATTAGAGAGCTACCATGAAAAGATGTCCATTCCTAAATGTGCCGACCAGGGGAAACAAGGGATGGAAAACCGTGTCGACAGCACTTTAGCAGCAGTGGCTGAGAGCTGTGCTGCTGTCCAGCAGTCTCGTCTGGTTCGCCAAAATAACATTCCTGAAATCCTGGTCACAGAGGAACCCGATCGGGAGCATGACGGTCAGAGCACTGAGCAAGGGGAAAAGGTTGCAGATACATTCAACTGGCCCCAGAGGAGCGAGAGCCTGTCCAAGCTACCGACAGAAAAGCTTCCACCCAAGAAAAAGAGAATTCGTCTGGCTCAGATGGAACACTCCTCTGGAGAATCAAGCTTCGAGTCCTCACTGTCTCGTAGCCTCAGCAGAGACAGTAGCCTCTCAAGATGCTCCAGTATCTCAGCCTCCTTCGACCGGGATGAGCCATCCAGGTCAGAAAGCCCCTCCAGAGGAGAATTTGTGAACAAAATATCTGAGCATCAAGGGCTACCAATAGCCTTCAACACCCTGGGGGTCCCTGGCATGATAAGACGTGCTGCCTCAGAACAGATCAGTTGCACTCAACCCTCAGTGGAGATCTTGTGCGACTATCGCAGCAAGTCCTTTGACTTTGGCAGTGTCTCCCCCAGCAGGTCTCTGCCACCCAACAGGTCAATGTCACCAATGGAACTGCCAACGAGTGCTCAAGCCTTCCCGTCTGTACAGGTACCTCTCATTGAAAGGCGAAGGGGGCCCTTGGTACGCCAGATGTCTTTAAAGATTGGGCCAGAGAGTCAGCAACATGTCGGGAGGCATGCCATACCTCTCCAGAGGCTCCCCACTGTATTCTCTACATCTCAGCAGAGGCCTCAACAGACAACCAACAAGCCTCCCCTTGCCCAACCCTTTATTGTGCATTCTGGAGAAACTCTCCCTCAGAAGAATGAAAGAATGGTGCAAAGCATTAACTTGGGCAGCCAAGGTCAACTGCCTCAAATTCATGGCCTTCCACACCCTTGGCACCTAACGTCGAGGGTTCAGACATGCCAAAATATACAGCAATCTGTGGTTCATGTCGTGGTCGGCCAAGAAGATGCCCAGAACAACTCTGCTGACTCTCAAGACAAAAGCTTTGTGCCCAAATACCAACTGCAGTGTCCTGCTCTGAGACCAAGCCAAACATACTCTCTCTCTACCACACAAGGTACTCAGACAACTTTGCCAGTCTTAACAATACCTATTGCCAATCAGATGCAAAGTATTTTGAAGTCTTCAGATGTTCTCCACAACGTCTGTGTGGCACAACCGTGTTTTCAGATTGTAAGCAATAAGACACAATCAATAGTCTTGCCTGTAAGCCTACAAAATGACCCACCTTCTCAAAACCTACCAGGTGCTCTCCAATTGCCACAGATACTGATAACTCATGAGCAGATGCACCCTTCCCTCTCTGTGACCAGTAACCTGTATGTTGTAGATACTGACACAAAGACTGTACCAGAAATGAACAAGGACAGGCCTCCAGCATCTACTAGCCTTCAAGTAAAACACGGTTTAGTTTCCAATACCCAGAACCATATTGGTGAAATTCAAAGAGCTCCCTCCCTGGGGTCCTTACACTGCACCCAGAAAATGGCAGCTGTGACCCTTTGCCCACAACAAGAGCCCATTGCCTCAAGCAAGAGAATGCTCTCCCCTGCCAACAGCTTGGATATCGCCATGGAAAAACATCAGAAGCGAGCAAAGGATGAACATGGTGCTGCATGCCTCACTGATGGCAGGTCAGTCAACTACCTGAACTCCAAGATGGCGGAGGTAACTAGGCAACGGAAGCTGATGCTAGTCAGGCAGGTGTGTACCACTGAACCAGTGGACAGTCCCATTGAAACTGAGGCCCCTCCACTGCAACACGAGAAGCCAGTAGGTGAAAAGGACGCCCAGACTCCTAAGAACTGCAAGACTATGACACCTGAAAGCACCGGTAAGGATGAACCATCTTCTGTAGTTCCCCAGGAACAACCACGCTCTGCATTAAACACCGCTCCAGGGAGTCATGTCTCCTCCTCTGTGCCAGCTAACGCCTCCCTGAAGCCTCAAGACAAAAGCGAGGAAGAGAGATGGTCTCCCGCCAAGTCTCCCATTAGGCCCTCGACTTTCCATGGACAGGTGAAATTGGCCTCATCTGTATCTGTCGTCAACACACGAGACAGCCATCGCCTGTCTTTCCCCAGCCTGAAAACTGCCACCACCTTTACTTGGTGTTACCTGATGAAGAGGAGGCCTCTGCATGTTCCCCAGACGGACCAGAAGGTCTCGGCCTACTCCACCTGGGCGGTGAGCCCCAACAACCCCAACCCACTGGGCCTGCCCACCAAAGTGGTGATGTCTCTCTTTGACTCCAAGCAGAACTCGAAAAAAATACACTACACAGAGGCCGTAACGACAAGTATGAAATCCGACATCTTGGCCTATTCAAGCAAGCTAAAAGACGTTATGCCGAAGGTAAGAACCAAACGTTAATTGCATTTTTCACATTTATTTGTAGAATTATCTGTGTTTAATTTTCCATAATTTAATCCCTTAATCCATTTAAATATATCCATAATTTCATGATAGAAATTTGTGAAGGGCATGTCACATTATCTTTTCTGTCTTGTACTTAGTTAATTTCTCAAATCACCTTACTCCCTAGGTCCTAAAGCCTCAGAAAACTGAGAATAACAGCAAAGTGCAACCTGAGAGTCAGGTGAGCAGCGAGTCAGACAAGGATTCTTCCTCATCCAAAATAGAGCCACGGAGGGTCAAAATATTTGATGGAGGGTAGGTGTCTTAACCGTAATATAAATATTTTCATTGCCCCTTCAATTTGATTAGTTATTGGATTCAGTTATTGGATTAAGGATTCAGTCATGTTGGGTGTATGTACTTATTGTTTTTCACCTTCTTGTGAACCCTGCAGATTCAAATCTAACGAGGACTATGTCTATGTGCGTGGGCGTGGTCGTGGTAAATACATCTGTGAGGAGTGTGGGATCCGCTGCAAGAAGCCCAGCATGCTGCGTAAACACATCCGCACCCACTCTGACGTACGGCCCTACCACTGCACCCACTGCAACTTCTCCTTCAAGACTAAAGGTCAGAGTTTACCGCAGCAGTAGCGTGGTTTGGTTTCTAATAAATGAATCAATAGCTGTTATACCTGTAAACTGCTTATAAACCCTTTATAAATACAAGTTATATTATAACGTAATGTATATATTACATTATAAACTGGGAGGTTTGTGCCCGGAATTCTGATTGGCTGAAAGCCATGGTATAACAGACCGTATACCACGGGTATGACAAAACATCATATTTTTACTGCTCTAATGACATTGGTAACCAGTTTATAAACTGAGCAAAAACAGAAATGTGCTCACTGTCAATTGCGTTTATTTTCAGCAAACTTAAAATGTGTAAATATTTGTATGAATATAACAACATTCAATAACTGAGACATAAACTGAACAAGTTCCACAGACATGTGACTAACAGAAATGGAATAATGTGTCATTGAACAAAGGGGGGGGGGGGTCAAAATCAAAAGTAACAGTCCGTATCTGGTGTGGCCACCAGCTGCATTAAGTACTGCAGTGCATATCCTCTTAATTGGACTGCAAGTTCTTGCGGTGAGATGTTACCCCACTCTTCCACCAAGGCACCTGCAAGTTCCTGGACATTTCTGGGGTAATGGCCCTAGCCCTCAACTTCCGATCGAACAGGTCCCAGACATGGTCAATGGGTTTGAGATCCGGGCTCTTCGCTGGCAGAACACTGATATTCATGTCTTGCAGGAAATCACGCACAGAACAAGCAGTATGGCTGGTGGTATTGTCATGCTGGAGGGTCATGTCAGGATGAGCCTGCAAGAAGGGTACCACATGAGCGAGGAGGGATGCCTTCCCTGTAACGCAGCATTGTAACACAGCATTGAGATTGCCTGCAATGACAACAAGCTCAGTCCGATGATGCTGTGACACATGCCCCAAACAATGACGGACCATCGACCTCTAAATCGATCCCGCTCCAGAGTACAGGCCTTGGTGTAACGCTCATTCCTTCAACGATAAACATAAATCCGACCATCACCCCTGGTGAGACAAAACCGCGACTCGTCAGTGAAGAGCACTTTAAGCCAGTTCTGTCTGGTCCAGCGACGGTGGGTTTGTGCTCATATGCGACGTTGCTGCCGGTGATGTCTGGTGAGGACCTGCCTTACAACAGGCCTACAAGCCCTCAGTCCAGCCTCTCTCAGCCTATTGCGGACAGTCTGAGCACTGATGGAGCGATTGTGTGTTCCTGGTATAACTCAGGCAGTTATTGTTGCCATCCTGTACCTGTCCTGCAGGTGTGATGTTAGGATGTACCGATCCTATGTAGGTGTTGTTACACGTGGTCTGCCACTGCGAGGACGATCAGCTGTCCGTCCTGTCTCCCTGTAGCACTGTCTTAGGCGTCTCACAGTACGGACATTGCAATTTATAGCCCTGGCCACATCTGCAGTTCTCATGCCTCCTTTTTTTTCACCTTTATTTAACCAGGTAAGCAAGTTGAGAACAAGTTCTCATTTACAATTGCGACCTGGCCAAGATAAAGCAAAGCAGTTCGACACATACAACGACACAGAGTTACACATGGAGTAAAACAAACATACAGTCAATAATACAGTAAAAAAAACAAGTCTATATACAATGTGAGCAAATTAGGTGAGAAGGGAGGTAAAGGCAAAAAAGGCCATGGTGGCAAAGTAAATACAATATAGCAAGTAAAACACTGGAATGGTAGTTTTGCAATGGAAGAATGTGCAAAGTAGAAATAAAAATAATGGGGTGCAAAGGAGCAAAATAAATAAATAAATTAAATACAGTTGGGGAAGAGGTAGTTGTTTGGGCTAAATTATAGGTGGGCTATGTACAGGTGCAGTAATCTGTAAGATGCTCTGACAGTTGGTGCTTAAAGCTAGTGAGGGAGATAAGTGTTTCCAATTTAAGAGATTTTTGTAGTTCGTTCCAGTCATTGGCAGCAGAGAACTGGAAGGAGAGGCGGCCAAAGAAAGAATTGGTTTTGGGGGTGACTAGAGAGATATACCTGCTGGAGCGTGTGCTACAGGTGGGAGATGCTATGGTGACCAGCGAGCTGAGATAAGGGGGGACTTTACCTAGCAGGGTCTTGTAGATGACATGGAGCCAGTGGGTTTGGCGACGAGTATGAAGCGAGGGCCAGCCAACGAGAGCGTACAGGTCGCAATGGTGGGTAGTATATGGGGCTTTGGTGACAAAACGGACAGCATGCCTAAGGCACATTCACGCAGATGAGCAGGGACACTGGGCATCTTTCTTTTGGTGTTTTTCAGAGTCCGTAGAAAGGCCTCTTTAGTGTCCTAAGTTTTCATAACTGTGACCTTAATTGCTTACCGTCTGTAAGCTGTTAGTGTCTTAACGACCGTTCCACATGTGCATGTTCATTAATTGTTTATGGTTCATTGAACAAACATCAGAAACAATGTTTAAACCCTTTACAATGAAGATCTGTGAAGTTATTTGGATTTTTATGAATTAATAGCAGTAAGGCAGTAAGGCTCCTCGGGGGTTTGTGATATATGGCCAATGCACCACGGCTAAGGGCTGTGTCCAGGCACGCCGAGTTGGCTCGTACTTAAAAACAGCCCTTAGCCGTGGTATATTGGCCATATACCACACCCCCACAGGCCTTATTGCTTAATTATACCAGTAGCATGGTTTGGATTATAATAAATTAATCAACGTGTTATTGCTGTTTATTAATTATCTATAAGCATTTAATAAATTATAATCCTAACAATTAATAATAATATATTTTTTTTTTTTACAATTTGTATTATTTATAAACCATTTATAATGTGTAACATTATGTAAAGTGTTACCATTATTTGTAACTCAAGATGTTACATTTTTATTTGATCATCAAAAAAATTCAGAACCCACTTAAACCTGCTACACATAAAAGGGTTTTATCTTAAAATGTAAGGTACACCTTATATACCTTTGGTTTACAATAAATTAACCAATGGGTTACAGGTGTTTATTACAGATTTATAAATCAGTAATATCTTAAAACTAATGATTATAAGGTACGTATAATATATATCTTAAAGTGTTAACATGATTTGTAACTCAAGATAGCTATTTGCTTATCTACAGGTCTGGGATCAATTCAAATTGAAGGCAGTCAGTAATTTAATATTCAGAAATTGAAAAACTTTTCCAATAAATATCTTATACTCCTCAGTTTATTGAGAAGTCATTGATGCTGTTTTTCATTTTGTATTTTTGTATTAAAAGTGACACTACCGGTCAAACATTTTCAGACACCTACTCATTCAAGGGTTTTTCTTTATTTTTACTATTTTCTACATTGTAGAATAATAGTGAAGACATCAAAACTATGAAATAACACTTATGGAATCATGTAGTAACTAAAAAGTGTTAAACAAATCAAAATATATTTTAGATTCTTAAAATATCTACCCTTTGCCTTGATGACAGCTTTGCACACTCTTGGCATTCTCTCAACCAGCTTCATGAGGTAATCACCTGGAATTCATTTAAATTAACAGGTGTGCCTTGTTAATTTGTGGAATTTATTTCCTTCTTAATGCGTTTGAGCCAATAAGTTGTGTTGTGACGAGGTAGGGGTGGTATACAGAAG
Source organism: Oncorhynchus nerka (assembly GCF_034236695.1). Classification (NCBI taxonomy): domain Eukaryota; kingdom Metazoa; phylum Chordata; class Actinopteri; order Salmoniformes; family Salmonidae; genus Oncorhynchus; species Oncorhynchus nerka. Next base: position 26,265,299 of record NC_088402.1, read on the forward strand.
ATATCCCTATTTGGTAGAAGACCAAGTCCATATTATGGCAAGAACAGCTCAAATAAGCAAAGAGAAATGACAGTCCATCATTACTTTAAGACATGAAGGTCAGTCAATCCAGGAACATTTCAAGAACTTTGACGTTTCGTCAAGTGCCATCGCAAAAACCATCAAGCGCTGTGATGAAACTGGCTCTCATGAGGACCGCCACAGGAATGGAAGACCCAGAGTTACCTCTGCTGCAGAGGATAAGTTCGTTAGAGTTAACTGCACCTCAGATTGCATCCCAAATAAATGCTTCACAGAGTTCAAGTAACAGACGCATGTCAACATCAACTGTTCAGAGGAGACTGTGTGAATCAGATCTTCATGGTCGAATTACTGCAAAGAAACCGCTACTAAAGGACACCAAAAAGAAGACGAGAATTGCTTGGGCCAAGAAAAACGAGCATTGGACCGGTGTCCTTTGGTCTGGAGTCCAAATTGGCGATTTTTGGTTCCAACTGCCGTGTCTTTGTGAGATGCGGTGTGGGTGAACAGATGTGTGTATTTGCCGCCATAAAGCCTGGAGGAGGAGGTGTTATGGTGTGGGGGTGCTTTGCTGGTGACACTGTCTGTGATTTATTTAGAATTCAAGGCACAGTTAACCAGCATGGCTACCACAGCATTCTGCAGCGATATGCCATACCATCTGGTTTGGGCTTAGTGGGACTATCATTTGTTTTTCAACCGGACAATGACCCAATACAACTCCAGGCTGTGTAAGGGCTATTTTACCAAGAAGGAGAGTGGTGGAGTGCTGCATCAGATGACCTTGCCTCCACAATCACACAACCTCAACCAAATTGAGATGGTTTGGGATGAGTCGGACCGCAGAGTGAAGGAAAAGCAGCCAACAAGTGCTCAGCATATGTGGGAACTCCAAGACTGTTGGAAAAGCATTCCAGGTGAATCTGGTTGAGAGAATGCCAAGAGAGCATTCTGTCATCAAAGCAAAGGGTGGCTATTTGAAGAAACTCAAATATATCAAATCTATTTTCATTTGTTTAACACATTTTTGGTTACTACATGATTCCATATTTGTTATTTTATGGTTTTGATGACTTCACTATTATTCTACAATGTAGAAAATAGTACAAATAAAGAAAACACGTTGAATGAGTAGTACTTCTAAATCTTTGGACCCGTAGTGTACTTCCTGAATTGACTGCCTTCAATCTGAATTAACTCCAGCCCTGTAGATAAGCAAATAGCTATCTTGAGTTACAAATAATGCCTAGCAGTAGCTGCTGGCTGTGACAGGTTTTGGTGTCATAAGGGATGTGCACAGAAAACAGTCATATTGTCATATTTCTTTGGGCAAGAAAACAAGAATTGTGAGGCCAATAACGTAATGTTCAATCAAATGACAGGATAAAAAATCTTAAATGACATGTGTGGGCAGACATGAATTGCCTGCCAGATATTGCACTTAATTCCTTTGTTTCTACTTTTTAAGGCCCTTTTTACTTTCAATAGCACATAACTGAGTTTCGCTCTAATCTTTTTCCTGTTAGAAGCCTTGATGGTTTTGAAGACTTTGTCTCTCTCTCTGTCTTCTAAAAGAGGCAGGATGATTCACCATTCTCGAACCTGTCTACCCACGCGGCACTGCAGAACAGTACTCGGTGTCAGAGCATCATCCCACGTTCCTTTAAAAACATTTATTTATCAATTACTCACCCATTACATGCAGCCTGCCTAGAGATGGTGGCGCAATCTCAAATGGCACCCTATTCCCTATGTAGTGCACCAGTTTTGACCAGACCCTATCGGCCCTAGTTAAAAGTGGTGCACTATGTAGGGAATAGGCTGTCATTTGGGGCACAGTCAGTGCTCTCAGACTTACGTAAGCTCCTCCTGTGGTGCGTAAGCCTGTCCCACCTTAACGAACTCGTGGCCTTCTTTCTCAAAAAAAGAAATGATGGGGTTATGATGTGATGTTTGGTTTTTATTTCAGAATGGTCCTCCACTTGTAAAGAGCATCTCATTTTTATATTGCTGCTATGCATTGATGTTTCCATTTAAAACTGAAATCTCTTCGTACAGGGAATCTGACCAAGCATATGAAGTCCAAGGCTCACAGTAAGAAGTGCATGGAGATGGGGGTGTCTGCAGGCCTCGAGGACCATGATACAGAGGACTCAGGTACTTCACATTTCAGCATCGACCCGCTGTCGTAGGGCCCCTATGTGCTGGCTATTTTAAAAATGAATTCACTACAGATCTGTAATACACACAGGCAATGATGGGCAAAAATGTTAAAATATATTTACAAAATACCATAAATATTAATGTATCCAAATAAACTACATCGTACTTTAATAAAAATACATGTATTTTGCATTTTAAAATACAGAAATACATTTGCAATTAGGCAGCCCGAACGTCAACAACATTCGCTGTAACGGTTACAGAACTGTTTTACTTGCTATGACTGTGATATGTTGTTGTTCATCTACCTTAGTTGAATGGACTGACTATAAGTCACTCTGGATAAGAGTGTCTGCTAAATGACCAAAATGTACATGTGAAAATGAACATACAAAAATGAACTGCAAAGCACACTGGATATTATTATTGGCCTTGTTTTGGGGCAGAGCTCATTAGAATAATACTCAGAATGCTTTGCAATTGTACATTTTTACATATACATTTATATTTAGTTCATTTAGCAGACACACTTATCACGCCATAGTGTCATCAGACTTCTGATAACAATGCACGGTGAAAGGGGGTCACAATATGGTGAACCGCTATAAAAAATAGTGTCGAAAAGTATTTTGTATTTAGAAAATACAAATTACAGCTCCCAAATGATCTTGTTACAAAATAAATGTGAGTGTAGTTCAGCCCATTGTAATATAAATGACAAAATACTAAATAGTAATTTAAATATATATTTCAAATACATGTAACAGAAATTCTACCCATCTCTGCACACAGGTGTACTGACGTATGTGATAGGATAGCTGTTATAAAGTCAGTTCATCACAGGTTTGAAAGAGAGCATAAACCAAGAGTAATTAACGTATTCATCTTAGTTCAAAGGGATATTACAGATTTGTAGTAATATTTGTGTTTTTTCACTTACAGTATCAGAACTCTTAATCCACACAGATCCCATAGCTAAACTGGGGTGCACTAGCATTCAGATTTAAGCCTGTGTTTATAACACAAAATGTGAATTTGATTTGGAAGGTTTACACCAATCTCATATGGATTCTAACAACAGAATCACCCTGTCCTTTAGTTCCCGAAAATGACTTCACACAGCTATGAAATGCCGATTCCCTGTCTGCGTAGTGTAGCCATGCCAATCAATAGCCATGATGCCACTTTAGAATTAGACATTCTAAATGTAGCTTCTTTATCAGTTAACTGGGAGTACACGTGGGCGGCGTGCACAGGCAGTGTTTAGAAGGGAAATTGCTGCGTCTAATTTTAGAAAGAGAGAGGGAGAGAGGCAGAGGCTAAAAGGCTTTCTATGGTCCCAGGCCGATAGGATATTTGTTTTTCTCCTTCTGCCTCCTTCAATGCTAGGTTGCATCCCAAATGGCACCCTATTCCCTATATAGTGCTCTACTTTTGACCAGGGACCTATACCCTTTCGGATGCACTCATTGTGCACTCATTGTGTACTCAATCTTAATGCTATTCATTGCCAAGTTTTCTTACTTTAGGAGTGGGATATAGAAGCAGTGCCAGATATAGGATTTCCAAGGCCCCCATATGACTGTGTCAATGTTGGTTAATAGTTGAACATATTGACACTGCTGTCTCGTATACTAAGTGCCCTTTATCTCTCTACCCCAGGAGACCGTAGCCAGGTGGGCAGTACAGACCGCCCAGATTCAGACGGAGAGGACTCGGAGGGCGCTGACGATGACAACGATGATGACAACGAAGAAGAGGAAGAGGACAGCCAGGCTGAGTCGGGCCTGTCCACCAACCCTCGGTCTCGGCCAGCCCCCAGCACATACCCTCCTCCCTCCAGGCTGAGCTCCCTCCCAGCTCCCTCCTGGCTCAGATGTCCATCCACCACCACCACCCAGCTCCCCTGTCACTCCCCCAGCTCCCCGCATCCGACTCCCACACCCACCACACCCACAACGCCTCAGACACAGAGTCCGTGCCCATGCTGAGCCCCGTCTCCCTGGTCAAGCAGATGTCAATCTCCGGAGGGTGCTCAAGCCCTGGCCCCCTACCCTACTCCCCACCCCCCCACACCTCCGACACTGAGTCGGTGCACATGATGAGCCCTGTCTCGCCGTGCAGGCAGATGTCCATCGACTACCCCGATGTTGACGTGCCCCCTAGTCCCCCAGTACCAGGCAAGGGCTGTTCCAAGCTCGGCCAGGTGAGACCCACCATGTTTTCCTCATCCCATCCTCTCTCTCTCAATCCCTCCCTCCATCCCTCTGTCCCTGTCTCTCTGCACTTTCATACCCAAACTCTTTTCCTTGAATCCCGCATGTGAGAGACTTCAGCAAAGTTGCTCTGAATGCTTGAAAAGGTGAATACATTTCTGATGGGCAGCTTGTTAGAAGGCTTGTTTTCTAGTAACAGATGATCTTCTCATGTCTTCACTGAGTTTTTCCTGTGATATGGGGAGTATGTTCAAGTGTTTGTCCTGTTTCCAGTGATAAGACATGTAGAGTATGTAAAGGTCATAATTACTCATTTTATAAATGTTTGCTGTTTCCCAGGATGGCTCTTTGGCTCCTCCTACCCTACCAACGAGTGAGCCAGGTGTCCCTTTCGGGACAGACGTCAGCACTCAGACCGCCTCTTTCACCCCCCAGACTTCCTCCTACAGCCCCTGGCACTTTCCCTCCCAGGGCCCGACCCAAGGATCAGGGGCCACACAGGGGGGACACACGCACCTCTTCAGTCACCTGCCTCTGCACTCCCAGCAGCCCTCTTGCTCCTCCTACAGCATGGTCCCCGTGGGGGGCATCCAGCTGGTGCCAGCTGGCCTGCCAGCCTACTCCACCTTCGTGCCCATCCAGGCTGGCACTGTCCAGCTCACCATCCCTGCAGTGAGTGTCATCCACCGGAATACCAGTCCACTCCCGTTCCCCAAATCCTCTAACTCCCCCCAGCCTGAGGGCTCTGCCTTGACCCCCACCAACCAGCCCCTGGTGGTTCAGGAGCCCATCAGCAGTATCATGCCCTGCTTCCCCCTGGGGCAGGTCACCGGACTTCAGGCCCTTGGGGCCTCCCAGCAGACGCTGCAGTCCATGGGTCTGGAGACCCTCAACGTCATGGGACTGACCAGCTCAGGAGGCCTGACCTCCACTCAGCTGCTGTCCCAGCACGGCCTGACGCTCAACGCCACCCTGGGCCTGCAGGCCCTGACTGCCAGCCCCAGCTCCCAGAGCAGCACGGGCCCCCACCATCACCACACCCACCACACACCCATCCCCGGCCTGCAGATCCTCAACATTGCCCTGCCCGCACTCATCCCCTCGCTCAGCCCTCTCTCCGCCCTCAGTCCCCTCCCTGGACCCTCTGAGAGGCAGGGCAGCCCTGAGGCCCAAGGGGCCACCCGACTCTCCTCTCAGACTGAACTAGGACCCTTGGTCAGCTGTCCATCTGCTGCACCGTCCCTTCCCACTGCCACCATGAGAGGAAGTCCCGCCCAGGAAATGACATCATCGGGCAGCAGACCCAGCAGCTCTGGGCACAGGAGTTCCGGAGGCTCTGATCACATGCAGACTCCCGGGAAGGAAGGGAGAGTTACAACATCTCTACCACAACCCTCCCCGGCTCCAGCTGCTGATGGGGTTGTTGAGCGGGCAGGGGGAGCCAGTGAGCCTGTCATGCCTCGGAGGCAGTCGATGCTGTCACGGCAGCAGGTGACGGAAGACTTTATCGATGACTCAGCATCAAGCGATGACGAGGACCGACTGGTCATCGCCACCTGAAACCCCCAGTCGAATAGCCTGGTCAAATCAAACCGAATGCTGAGCTTACAATGGTGATCGCAGCATTCAATCTGGGTTACCAGGCTACCTATCGAAAAGCTCTTTCTTTGTTCTCTTTTTGTAATGCTTGTCACTTTCTAAGACTGAAAACACTTCAGGGTGGGTTTGTTACTCTGCAAATCACCTTTCAAAGCACAGTTTCTGACATTCATATTGTATGTGCAATCATAAATGATAATTATTATTATGATGATGATGATAATGATGACCAATCATTTTTCTTTAAAAAAAAAGCTCCAGACAAATTTTTTTTGTACATGTTGTATAGACAATTGTGCCTTTTTGGAGTTACTTGTTTTAGGAACCTGTAAATAATCCCTTAAAAATTCAGCAGTTGCTTGTGTTTATTTCTATGACATGGAAGTGAAAATAGAGGATAACAATTTTATTTTGGAAGGTTTTATGTCAATTGTAATTTTATGGAAAAATAAATGTGTTGTACTGGTATATGTACATTTCTATGGATTTGGGGCCATTGTTTCTGTGTACAGATGTTGTGTTCAACTATTTATTATATTCCATTTAGTGCCCGTGATTATTCATAAATCCATAGGTATGTGTAATATGGTAGCTTTACATTGCGGTATCAATATTATTATCAACTGTATCAGTAAAACCTTGTTTACAAATGTACAAATGGTATTCATGTTTTTTGTCCCAGATGCACCTAAGTTTTCACATTTAATAAAACGTCATACTGTTTAGAAGATGGACTAGAGTTCTGGACCACATATGACAAAAACCTTTTTCTTGATCTTATGTACAACATTTTATCTCACATGCAGCAAAAGTTCACGGATTAAAAACAAAAACATGAGCTTTTTCAACGCCACGGTTCCCCAATGCTCTACATCATTTCACAATCAGCCTTATAGTGGATTTCATATTCCGTGGGAAAGAGACATTTTCATCAGGAATGCTCTCGGAGGGCACTGACCAAACAAATGCAATCAGACCTCTATCACACTAGACCAGAGAGAGAGTGAACATCAGTGAGGAAGAGAACGTATTGCTCATCTCAAGAGTTTTTACAGTAAGACTCCTCATTACTCTAGTGAAACTGTGTATGCGTCCCAAATGGCACCCTATTCCCTACATAGTGCACTACTTTTGACCAGAGCCCTATTGGCCCGATATAGAGAATCGGGTGCCGTTTGGGATGCAGATGGTGACTTATCTGCCTATCAGGGTTTGAGAGAGAGAGAGAGTCTGCCTCTGTTATTCAGTTAGTTAGTAGTTGTTGGGGCCTGAGGTGGATCCTGGGATGAGGCAACAGAGACGCCTAGAGGGCAATAGCCCTTCCTGTTAGAGCCGTGGGTGTAGTGTAGTGGAACGGGTGGGAAGAATGTTGCCAAGTTAGAATACCCACCAAATCAGAGACATGGAGAGAGTGAGGGTTATCCGTAGCCTTTTTACTTTCAGAGCCTACCTTGTTTGTGCAACCCCAAAGCAGCTTCATGGTCTGTTATGCTAGGTCTATTCCAAAGCCCTTTGAGATGGCGCCTATAATAAGGCTGAAAGAAGCTGCTTTATAGGGCTCTCATGAATAGGAAACTGAGGCTCTGCTCCCTGCATCATAGGCTGATGTCCTGACTGGAAAGGAGCCAGACAGGCTGTCCTGTCCTATAGCCATTAGCACAAGCTGTTCCTTGGCCAATGGAAACTGTCTAACACCAGGCCCTTGATTAGGCCCGTCAGAACGGTTTGACTCAGAATGTTTTACTTTGACGTTTTTCCACATTGCACCGCTTTGTACCCCCGTCACTTTCCATCATTAGTAAATGTGTAGCTCGATCCCCCATCAAATAGTTTACAACAGTCAAATTTGCTACCAAATCCTTCAATAGGGCTGTTCAAATTGGGATTAAACGTAGCTCAGGTGGTAGAGCATGGATCTTGCAATGCAAGGATGGTGGGTTCAATTCCCAGGACCAGACATACGTAAAAAAAAATGTATGCATGCATGACTAAGTTGCTTTGCATAAATGCACCGACTAAATGGCATAGATAATCGGTGATGATGTCATCATTAATCATCAACTTTTGGACCAGCCTTTGCCTAAGGTTACAAAAGAGCACTTGAGATGAATTGCATTCTTTGATAATTTCTTTAATGTATCTACTTTATTTGGCCTAAATGTTGCTAATAGATTGCCATTTTAACTGCCTTAATTTCCACACTCAAATGAGCATGCAGAAACAGGTTGGCATACTGCAAATATCTTATTGCTAACCTTTATAAATGTATGCAAAGTAGGCCTACAATCAGACCGGACAAGGATCAATGAAAGCATGATAAAGTGTACAGGAGTGTCAAGAAGCACTTTCCATGAACACTGTTTTCCACAATGGCAGTGTAGCCAGAATAAAGTGATGGCAGAGCACTCCCCAGCTGTGGCGGGGCCTCTCTCTACCTTTTCACACCATCTTTAGTTTGGCAGAGGGAAAATATACTTGGCGCCATTTTGGCCAAAACATGTATCAGAGGTAACTTTTTGTGACATTATGTTGTGTGTAATGCATGCGTAATACTGTATTTCAAATACATAGCGTCAAGTTGGCTCATTATTTATATTACATTCTCCTTGTAGTTTTGGGTCTTTATGCAGAAGGCAAGCTACTTTGGTTCGAAATATTAGTATAGATTAAATAGGTCTATACAGAAATCCCTGATAGACTGGGGCCTAAACCCAATTTACTCTCTAAGCAAGTGGGTTATATGTCTTAAGGCCTTCCTATGTGTATATTCAAAAAACAAGTGGGTTATATATCTTAAGGCCTTCCTACGTGTATATTCAAAAAACAAGTGGATTATATATCTTAAGGCCTTCCTACGTGTATATTCAAAAAACAAGTGGATTATATATCTTAAGGCCTTCCTACGTGTATATTCAAAAAACAAGTGGATTATATATCTTAAGGCCTTCCTACGTGTATATTCAAAAAACAAGTGGATTATATATCTTAAGGCCTTCCTACGTGTATATTCAAAAAACAAGTGGATTATATATATTAAGGCCTTCCTATGTGTATATTCAAAAAACAATTATAGATCTAACTTCCTTGGAATATACCTACAACTTTTTAAACATTTTTTAAAAATTAATCAATTTACCACAAAATGGTTTTGTTAAAATATCTCCAAAAGTTGTGATAACACACAGGACATTTTTGTTGAGCAAGAGCAGTGGCAGACAGGGAAAGTGCTACACAATACTTCCACACAGAATCTTTCCAGATCCTTGATATCCTTCATCTGCTCTTATGGACTGCCCTTTTCAATTCAAACCACATGGTTTCAATAGGGTTCAAGTCCGGAGACAGAGATGGTCATTGCAAAAAAGTATTTTGAGGTCAATTAAGCATTTCTTTGTGGATTTTGATTAGGCCTTGTGCCTGGGTTATTGTCTCACTGGAAGTCAGATTTTGATTAGGCCTTGTGCCTGGGTTATTGTCTCACTGGAAGTCAGATTTTGATTAGGCCTTGTGCCTGGGTTATTGTCTGACTGGAAGTCAGATTTTGATTAGGCCTTGTGCCTAGGTTATTGTCTCACTGGAAGTCAGATTTTGATTAGGCCTTGTGCCTGGGTTATTGTCTCACTGGAAGTCAGATTTGGATTAGGCCTTGTGCCTGGGTTATTGTCTCACTGGAAGTCAGATTTTGATTAGGCCTTGTGCCTGGGTTATTGTCTCACTGGAAGTCAGATTTTGATTAGGCCTTGTGCCTGGGTTATTGTCTCACTGGAAGTCAGATTTTGATTAGGCCTTGTGCCTGGGTTATTGTCTCACTGGAAGTCAGATTTTGATTAGGCCTTGTGCCTGGGTTATTGTCTGACTGGAAGTCAGATTTTGATTAGGCCTTGTGCCTGGGTTATTGTCTCACTGGAAGTCAGATTTTGATTAGGCCTTGTGCCTGGGTTATTGTCTCACTGGAAGTCAGATTTTGATTAGGCCTTGTGCCTGGGTTATTGTCTGACTGGAAGTCAGATTTTGATTAGGCCTTGTGCCTGGGTTATTGTCTCACTGAAAGTCAGATTTTGATTAGGCCTTGTGCCTGGGTTATTGTCTCACTGGAAGTCTGATGTTCAAAGTCAAACTCACCACATGTGTTCATGGCTGAAGATATCTATTTTCATGTAATCTGCCCATTGCACCGCTTGGAGTTTGATATTACGGAATCGGCACTTGGATTGGAACCGGTGCTGTTATCAGATGACATGAAAATAGAGCTCTTTGGTCACACACAGCAGTAGTGGGTTTGGCGTTGAAAAACAAAAGCATATTCAGAAAAGTAGGCCTACCTCATAACTAAGGTAAAATATGGTGGTGGATGTTTGATGTTATGGGGCTATTTCACTTCCATTGGTCCTGGGGCCCTTGTTAACTTTACCATTTTAGCCAAAAACCTGGTTGCCTCTGCCATGAGGCTAACACATTTCCACAAGTGGATCTTCCAGCAAGACAATAACTCGAAGCACTACTCAAAATCAACACACACACACAAATGTTATTTTACAACTAAATTGTAAGTCGCTCTGGATAAGAGCGTCTGCTAAATGACTTAAATGTAATGTAAATGTAAATTAACATTTTGCAATGTCCATCTCAGTCACCGAACTTGAACCCCAATTCAAAACCTGTGGTTTGAATTGAAGAGGTCAGTCCAGTTCTCCAATCAAGCCTGTGTAGTTATCATCGCAAGGGGAGAGTATTGAAGAGCTAGAGTATTGAAAACAGGGACCCCCATTTTTATCAAGGGTGCCAAAAATGATGGACCTGACTATACATTCTATGGAAATTAAAACGTTTTAGAGAGCTGATGCGATTGTAAAGCTAATACATTGATACTTGGTCGCCATCTACTGTAAAATGTGTGCATTTACGTCTTCAGAACTTCCTTGGTCAAAACTTGGCTCGTGTCGCCGCCTGCCTCCCGGCGTCTCCATCCACAGTTCTTATCTTGGGCTGCACGTTGCTTGTCGGTGATTATTAACAAACAGCATTGTCTACGAATAAGTCAAAGGACAAAACTGTTTACACGCGACTGCAGGGGGGAGGGAGGAGGTGGTAAGTGCTTAGTATATAAAGGGCAGAAGGTGCACATGTGGAGGCACTGACAGAACCGTGCAAGTGGAATGCTTTTGCACTCCTTTGTGAACGTACCTTGTATGCGAACCTACGCAGTTGGCACCCGGGTCGCTTTTCGCTGGCTTTTTGGAGCCTTTTCATTAAAAAGGGAATATTCCATTTTGTGAACAAGATTATTTTAACTGTACTAAAGAAATATAAAAAATGGATTTGAGAATACTTTGCTCCATGTTGTCAATGATGTACTCTGGAATTTTACATGCGGGTAAGATCTTCCAAAACGAGCCTCATGTTTTAGCAACTATTGAATATCTTGTGTTTTCAGTATTATTTCATTCACTTTTTTAACATGAATGGCCACAATAGGCTAGGTACCAATACATATATTTTACACTCTTTAATCCTGAAGCAGCATAATGAATCCAACACAATAACTGCGCAATCGTAGTCGATACATTACAATTACAATTACAAAGCCTATGCAATAGCATCTTATGTTATAATTTCTGGCATAGGTTTTTCAATATAATAGTATTCAATTTAGGTAATTAACATACTTTCTCCCTCACAGTCTCATCCGCTCCTATGGAAGAGGATACAGCGGCATCCACAACAGCCACCCCGGTGCCAGTGCGCCACATCAGGAACAAGCGATGCTCCTGCGCGACGTTCCTGGACAAGGAGTGCGTTTACTTCTGTCACCTGGACATCATATGGGTCAACACGCCTGAGTAAGTCACTTTTCCGACCGACAATTGATTATATGTCTTCTATTCTATTGTTACATGTAATGTAACTGGCTTGGTTACAGTGGGCTAATAATTTCGTTAATTTCTTTAGGCGCGTGGTTTCCTACGGTCTGGGCAACGCTTCCAGAAAGAAGCGCGCCATCAAGGATCCCGCCCTCTCCAAGCAGGACACTCGCTGCAAGTGCGTCCATGAAGATGACAGCACATGTACAAACTTCTGTCAGCTTGAAATTTACCCGAGGTACAACATGTTATATAATATTAGCCCAATAACTTTAGTTAAAACATGTCAAAAACTTCTTAGCCTAATATTTGGGGTAATTACGCGCGTTCCACTCTGCTACTGCAATGTGGATGTTGCAACATTGTAGCTTATGATCAATAAATCACCCGTGCTTGGTATTTCAAAACGCCTTTTCTATTTATCTTGGCAATCTATTCAATTCGATTCTCATTTGAGCTGTCAACAATGCAAATCATCGTAACCTGTGTGAACAGGTTTACACCTCATCTTGTTATTTCCCCCCCTTAAATGTTTCGAAACGATATGATTAATGGAAACCCGACTGACTCTATGTTCATGTCTTGTGTACTTTCGCTCTTCTTCAGATATGCTGCAGCAGCAGTAACGCCAGACACAGCGATCCAGCCCGCCGTGGGCGCTGACTGTGCTGAGAGGCATCAGTGCAAACACAAGTTTGCAGCCAAGACGAGTAGGATTAAAAGGTAAGAAGAGAATACCACAGGTCTAATTGCAAAATAAATGGACATTGTAATTATAACCTCACGAAAGATAGACGTAATCTAGCAGAGTGCATACTTTCTCCGTGGGTAAAACTGTAGAAGGATCTGTGCCGCTGTGAAGCTCAGGCGGCACGCATTGTATAGTCAATGGGGGATATAAAGACGTAATTTGAGAGAGTGCTGGCCCTCATGCATAGTATATTATATTATGGGAGAGAGTCTCACTGAAATATGACATGTAAGCATGTGAAAGTTTAGAAACAACAAAGAAACCGTTTTCTTTCTCTAATTTATTTATGTGATGGAATTTCCCCACTCAGACTATGAGGGCATGTATCACTTTCCCTTGCATAAATGTCATAGTGATCCCTGTAATGGAGCCTTCACCTGGCACAGCTCTTCTCATGTGGCATCAGGGTTGGAAACCTACCCCCGCTCAGTCAGGCGCCAGTGTCTGCTCACATTCATAAAATGGAAACATATATGGCAAATTGCTGAGCATTTAGGTTTGATGTGTCAAAAGAAACCTGCAGGCGAGACATATGTAGGATCTTAATTTGAGCCAGTTTGTTACAGCAGAAAAATAATCCTGCAACTAGATGAAATGTTATGTGGATTATAGTAAATATACATTTTTCGTGAAGGGAAAACACAGTTTGAAATTTCAAAGTGGACTTTTAAACCTCAAATACACTGCAAGTTTACATTTATTGCATTGCAAGAAAGTTCTCCTGCAAAGGGGTGACCAAATTAAGATCCTACATCTGATTGACAGGCCAGGCCAACCTTGTGGTTTTAGTATGCAAATAAACATCACCTGAATTCAACAGTCTTTATAGCCCTTCAGGGGATAAATACAGTTGTATTGAATTGAGTTAAGTCTAATCATTGGTGTCTAATGGGTCTCTCCTATTTCTCTCCAGGGTGAAATACAGATACCAAAAAGCGGTGGGCCCATCAGCTCTTCAGGCCACAGTCAAAGCTCGCTTGCTGCTGGAGAAATTGATGGTGGGACAACAACACAGAGCACGAGAAGAGAGATGAGAAGGGAGATGTCCACATACTCTGTCTCACACACAGAGAGGGCAGAGATTCATCTATCTCTCTCTATCCATCTGTCATTGGGGACTCATATGCTTTGGTCCCTCGAGATGCATTGGATACTCCACAGGAAGCCTGCTACTGGACCTCATGTTGGCTCAGTCACGGTGTGGGTCATTAAAGGGGGTGAATGGCAGTGATGGTGGGTGCAGTGTCAGAGAGATGCAGATGGTTGGAGACACATGCAGGAGAAATGCAATGAACTTGAGTAAACTTTATTGACACCACATCCTAAAGACAAAGACGGACACTCGATGGTCCTCCTGTGTACTGTTGACACACCTTTGGACTTCAGCAGCAACCCTCAAACAGAACTTCAGATCATAGCTAATAAATTGAATGGCTGAAACGTTACTCTATGCATGCCTCTGATTATCACTGGATTTGAGGGACAGCTACTCAACAGCATCAGAAGCACTGTTGCTGCTACAGTGTATCCTGTCCAAGGTTCTTGTGTCTGCTCTCTCAAGAAAACATTGGATTCATAGAAGATCACAATCTCATAGACGTATTGAATTGACTCTATGACCTGGCATAAGAAACACAGCTGATTGATTTCAGGCGTTATCACAGTTTGACTAAGTTTCACTACTTTTGACAACATACCTTTCTAAATGATCTTATGGTTATCCATTAGAACTTTAGCGTTTTCTGATTATATTTGGTTCTATTTATTGCTGTCTGAGATTTCTCTATACATATTGTATAATAATTAATGCACATTGTTCTGTCCCTATGTTTTATTTATTCAATTTATTTATAGCCATATTGGCCCCATCCATGTGATAATTGTATGTCATTTCTGTGAAATGCTTTTGTCGCCAAGATACATTTGGCAAAACTTAGGGAAATAAATTGTCACACTTATTTAAAATCACTAAATCTCTCCTGGTATTCCTTCTGTTACACTCACATCACGTTTGGATTCTCAAAAACACCAAATGAGATGGTTCAATTCAAGTAGTTATAGAGATGCATCAAAGTGGTTAGTGATAAAAAAAAGGTGATAAATCAGATTTATGAATAATCCTTAGAACGATTGATTTATCATCAGTGACCTTTCACCGAGTCTGAGCTCTTGCCTCTTTGTTTATCATCTGAATTACAGAGCAGCAGAGAAACCACAGCAGTGGGAATGGGATCTGTACTCACAAAGCTGTTTTTACATGCAATCCACTTCACTGCTACACACAGCCAGGTAATACCAACCACAGGCAGCCTCTGAAAACTGGGGTCTGCATCCCAAATGGTTTCCCATTCTCTATGTAGTGCACTACTTTTGATGGGGCTCTGGTCAAAATCAGTGCACTATATAAGAAACAGGTGCCATTTGGGATGCATGTTAGCATTGAGTCAACAGTGAACAATGAGATCCATAAAGAACAGGAATAAACAGAAGTCCTTTGAGCCCCAGTGTGCATCCCAAATGGTACCCTACTCCCTAAATAGTTCACTACTTTTGACCAGCATCAAGTAGTGCACTCTTAAGGGAATACTGTGGCATTTGTGACGCACCCTGAGACTGTTGGGAGACCTGGGATAATGAGAGAGAAAGTGTTAAATAAAATGATTATATGGAAGCTTACCAAAGCGTGATATGAAAAATAAGGCTAACCTCAACCTTTAATCAGTGTGTTAAACCGATGCAAGCTTTACAATTTGTCAAACAGCTGCAAGGGAGGATCTCTTGTGTGAATACCAGGACAAAAGTTACATGCATTGCTTAGCTTACTGCATAATTGTAGCTAGTCAGAGGTGCTTTTCATCTCCATTTCAATCAAGAAATATGTCAATTTTAAGACAATTAACTGTACATTGTAGTCCGTCTTATGAATGTTCAAGTGTTGCTTTCATTTTACAGATACTCCTATCCAGATTGATTTACAGGAGTAATTAGGGTTAAGTGCATATCTACAGATCTTTTCACCTAGCCAGCCTAGGGATTCAAACCAGCAACCTTTTAGTTACTGGCCCAACGCTCTTAATCTTTAGGCTATCTGACACCCATTTTCTGAGACAAGTGAGTTGTGACACAGCAAAATGTACACATAAACAGCTTAATAAAGCCTTTGAAGCCATTCTCTAACACCAGCCCTGGCCTTAGAGACCCACCTTCCTCAAGTCTCTCTGTTGAGACATAAAAGCCATCATTTACAGCTGGCATCTCTTAATCAGCCTTTACCAAGCCCAAAGGGCCTTAGTGTCCTTGTTCCTCCTCCACAATATCCCCCAAACTCCTGACACCACAGCAGATACCCCTTGCATTCCTTTTCTTTTCATTCTAATCAGCCCTTGCTATTATCCCCTCCACTGACTGCCCTGTCCTAAATGGCACCTTATTCCCTATATAGTGTAATACTTTTGACCAGAGCCCTATCGGCATTATGTGGGGAAATGGGTGCCATATGTGACGCAGATTCACTAAAGGACCATAGAACTCAATAAGAGCAGTGATTGGGGCCAGTGTGTGTGTGTGTGTGTGTGTGGGGGGGGGTTATATGTAAGTTACTAAACTAGAACATAATATGTGACATTTGACCAGTGGCCTACACTAAGTGTACAAAAGATTATGAACACCTGCTCTCTTCGTGATATGGACTGACCAGGTGAAGGCTTTGATCTCTTATTGATGCAACTTGTCAAATACATTTCAATCAGTGTATATGGAGGGGAGGAGACAGGTTAAAGAAGGATGTTAAAGCCTTGAGACAATTGAGACATGGAGTGTTTATGTGTGCCATCCAGTTTCCCGTGTGTATCAAGAATGGTCCACCACCCAAAGGACATCCATCCAACTTGACACAACTGTGGGAAGCATTGGAGAACATGGGCCAACATTCCTGTGGAAAGCTTTTGATACCTTGTAGAGTCCATGCCCCAACAAATTGAGGCTGTTCTGAGTGCAAAAGTTTTGTACACTCAGTGTATGTTCTGTATTGAGTGGTATACTCTGTTGGATTATCTCAGGGTCCAACTTCAACAGACCCTGTAGAAGTCTATTGGCATGTCAAAACATCTTAGCTAATCGGGCAATACTATGCTCGTTACACTGTGAAATTCTCACTACATGACTCCTCACTGCATGGCAGAGATCACTTACTGTGGTTTTCAGGCCATTAGGAACTGAAGAGGTTATGCCACATGCCAGCCTATAATAGCCTAGAGCCTGGAGAGTAGAACTGGATAACTCTTTGATGTCATTTTCAGCACCTCGGGCACTTTCTGCATCTTTTGCAAAGCCGAGATCACTGTGGTGAAATTGCTTTGCTTCAAACTGTCAGATTTCCCCCTTTTAAATCTCAGCCTTGCAGTCGATGCATGTTACACAACATGTGTTTGTGGTGAGTTACAAAAAATAGACGTTTTATGTTTTAACAAAATCTTCAGCATCTCTTAAAGTCCTTTACTTCCAAACTATTCGATCCCTCCTCTCTAGTTTGTATCTGTCAATCAGATGCCGGCTACAACAGGTGCCAGAGACACTCCAAGCAAATAGAAGAAGAAAAGTCTACATTTCCTTACCAGCTTATTTAGCCAAATAACAAATCAACAGCAAACATTGTGCCTCTGGCCTGTTCTGAAGAACTGTCTCTACTTTGATGGTGTTTTTACCAGATTTCCTGTTGACTACAGGGGAAAGATTTATCAGAGATCAATCTGCTGATATATACACTCTCTTGGGAAACACAAATTAACTTGATATAGATTAACTGATCAGATGTTTGATAACTGTTATGTTTATTGCGCCAGTGGTCAGTAGTGATGATAATGACAACAGTAATGATGGTGGTGGTGCCTTTTATAATTGCATTATCACCATTTAAACGTTCCAAAAGCCCTCCAGCCCCTAAACCCTGATAACTCATTTCAAAAGACTCACTGGGTCTTTGTACTTTTCCATTCATGTTCCAAACTGTGGATCTGTTCACCCAAGACAGAGAAGATGACCTTTCATGACATCAGTATGCAGAGGTTATGTTAACCCCCTAATCCTTTCTCTAAAGTGTTGCTGTGTTGTGGTGGATAGCAGTTAGTTTATCAGTGTACCTGGATGCTTAGAAAAGGTTAACAACTCGTGGACAGGCCCCGAGCCCCTAGCAGCCCTTGCAACAATGGTCCTCACCTTCTGAGCTATGCAGCCTCTCTGCACGGGACTCCCCAGAGACATTAGCTTTGGTGTAACTCATTAGGCTTTTGAATAGTTCCAGCTTCTAACATAATAGCCCATTACACCGCAAGGAATCTCCTCGACTCGACAGGAATTTGCGAGTCTATGAGGCAAACAATGGGACTGTGTGCTAGATACGTCAGGGAGGGGTGGCCAGAACTTAGCCTCAGCCGCCCTGCCCACGCCGCTCGATACCTCCACACACCCTGTTATCCAACTCCCAGCCATGCCAGTGCCAACGGATCTCACGAAACCCTGCTCGACCACAGGGACTAACCTCACTGATCCTCTATGTGCCCTGGTGCACACTTCTCAGACGTGATTATGGGAATTTGCAGACAGCTATCATTCAGCACTCTGTCAGTCAGTCAGTATGTCTGAATGCTGCAGTAATTCTCTCTCTCTCTCTCTCTCTCAGCCAAGCCCAGTCACTCTCTAGCTGTTTCCAGTCATTTCAGATAGGAGCACAACAACTGAGGAGCAGTCCTGTGGAATATCCCTAAAACATTTTCAGAATAGTTCATAAACAGCCACAGTACTCTAATGGTGGTTATGTGAGATCAACAATAGGGCAATGCTATCTCGTTCAAGCATTCTATGTTTTAACATGCACTCTTATGAAATGTTTGAAATAGGCAACTTCATGTACAGTACTCTGTACCTCGAGCGGCGGTGTCCCGGCAACAGATAAAGCCTAGTCCTCGACAAAAAAACTATTTTGGATGGAGATTCTTCATTGAGCTTGCTTAAACTGTGTCACTGAATGTACATTATCTTTTCACATTTTTTTTAACAGGTTTTACATAGGCCATACATAACGACAGGCATTACTCATGAAAGGTTCCAGATGTAATTATTTATCATCTGTAAAGTTAATCAACGTCAGACAAGAGAATGCCTCAAGGCCTGTTATCCAGAGAGAGCAACGCCTGCCTGCCTGCCCCACCTGCCTGTCTTCTCACAACAAAAGCCCCAACCAGAGGAATTAGCTGCAGGTAGTCGTATTTTTGAATCAGGAGCGTCACGCCATAATGTTAATACCGTGTAGAGCAGGAATACCTTTGCCAAAACCACAGGTGAAGTGTAGTTCCCGGTGCAGATTAATCTCCCAGTGGCAATTGGGTCTGGCTCCAGCATATATGGTACCTTCTCACACCACAGATGCTGTCAGACATGCGAGATGAGACAGGATGTGGAATGGTGCCAGAGAGGATGGTGCATTACCTCCACCAACAGCAGGTGTGGTGAAATTACTTTTAGAATTAGACACTACTAGCTAGCTAGTAGCACAGACGACAGGGGCTAGTTACCAGTATCTTTGCTAGCTAGTTAGCTAAACTACTAGCTAGCTAGCCAGTGTAGCAATTTTTTAAGGTGACAGGCAGTTAACGCACAAGCAACAGTGGTTGCTTGGTTGTTGTGATCTTTGGTATCAACATTATATAAAAAATTATAAAAACAAAATTCATCCTGAACACATAGCTAGCTAGCTCTCCCACTTCATATGTAAAGTAATTGCTCTCCCAACGTCGACCACTACGATATTAACATACTAATATAACACAATGGATCAGAGCTAGTGCGCCGGCTGGTATGCGCGTAGCACCCCGAGACCTACATCACGAGTTCAGGTTGCGTGCGCACATACCGACCAGGTGTCGTCAGTACTCTGCACCCGGATGCTCCTCCCCCGTGGAGGTGTAATCTTGCTTTTCTCTCGCAACATTGAGTCTGATAAGCGTATTGGAATGAAGTGTGCATTTTGCTATCTACAGTAAATCACCCTTATATAATAGATAGATATAACTTCGGGATTACCTTTCCGAGAGTCATTTAGCACACATTGTAACACTTGTGATGCGTCCCAAATGATGGTAAAACTTGGTGGTAAAACCCACAGTGTTGCTGTTTGCTTTGCCATCCTTTGTGTACATTGCTATGCAGGTGCCGAACAAGCTCTCTCTCTCTCTCTCTCTCTCTCTCTCTCTCTCTCTCTCTCTCTCTGTAGCTCCACAGCAAATGTATTCAAAATGCTGTAATTACGGCAGGGGTTCAATCTGTATACTGAGAGCCAGGACAATTACTGGAACTAGATACTTGAAATACTAGATACACACCCTGCATTGACAGGAGCAACTATTACCTGTGAAGTGTAATTAATTAATTTTCTTTACTTTCGACTCCCGTGTGCTGCATTATTCATACTACAAGTATAGGTGGATAACCTCGTCCTCAGGCTCATTTGCGACTGAGAGAGAGAGACAGTAGTTGGCTCGTTGGACCAGATTAGTAGGTAGATGATGCATGCAGGAATGATATCAATATCAGGTTAATTACAAAGATGAATCACAATGCATGCCAAATCTGCTATGTCACCACCTGTTATGAAAGTCAGTAGCCTATTAATTAGGGCAAAGTTGAGCACCTGTTATAATACCAAATGGGGTGATCAACATGCTCTGTTATGACCTCACAAAGTACAGTCTCACCTAAAGAGCTGGTGACAATCAGGACTTCTTCATGCTTCTCCTCGTTGATTTCTCACAGCTACCAATTGATAAATGTCCACAAAACAGCAGTAGTTAAACAATGCAGCAACAGCAATTGTGCCATCTGCGCCAAAGTACCAGGCCGGAGAGGATGCAATATTGACCCAAGACATACCTAGGATGCGTCCCAAATGGCACCCTATTCACTATATAGTGCACTACTTTTGACCAAAGCCCTATTGAGCCCTGGGAATAGGGTGCTGGGCTCCGTATCCAAGTAGTGACCTATTTACGAAATGGGGTGCCTTTGGAACACAGCCCTAGGCTTTTAATCAGGGCATGGACGGGGCACAAGCTCAGAGCCTCCTCGATCACGCTGCCAACGGCGGGCGGCCCGGGACAACAACACTAAGAACCATGGGTAGTTGTTATGACAGGACTACTGCCAAGTGATAAACTAGTGGGTTAGACTCATTGTGTACTCTGCTGCTCAGGGTTCGTTCTTTCTCTCCTCTGTGTTCTTTTGTGTTAGTGGCCTTTCATTGTTTTGGTTTATGCCAAGGACTGTGTCCCAAATTGCACCCTATTCCCTATATAATGCCCTATGGGCCCTGGTCAATGTAGTGCACTATATAGGGAATATGGTGCCATTTGGAATACACATAAAGTGATTGTTAATAGTAGGGTTTGAATTCACAGTCCTGGCCAGGTGGTGTTGCCCTTCCATTGTCCCACAAACAAGTTGTGGTTTGATCTGACATTATTCATGATTTAGTAAGTGATAACAACTATTATGCTGTCGGTGCCTCACCAGAATTTCTACGTATACAGTCAGTAGTTCCTGGCAGCATTCAGGCAGTATTTTTGGATTATCATGTTCATTTCGTGACTCATCTTTTGTGCCAACATTGTGAAAAAGAAACATGGTGAAACTGTAACATTATTTTACCATAAATCAAACAATCTTCACATTTTAGTCAACACTTATCCAGAGCAACTAGGGGTTAGTGCCCTGCTTAAGGGCTACCTGCTGCCGTATTTGACATTTAATCTTAGCCAATCAAATTACTTTGTCTGGTGATGCATTTAGGCCTGTATCAGTGGAATGCTGTATTAAAGAGGAATTTGCCACTGACTCTGAATAGACCCACTGAGAAATGTGTCAGTTCCTCTGATTATTTCAGATATTGGAGCAGAGATAGCTGTTCAATTTGGAGCAGAAAGGTAGAGAGACGTAGCAAGAGCAAGAGAATGTCAATGAGGTAATTCATTAGATAGATTTAAAATGAATAGGGTAGGCCTAATAATAAGCTTGGTCCTGTAACACTTAATGAGATTGGGTTCAGAGGAAGGTCACAAGTTTGTGACACTCAGATCCAGAGGGAGCCAGGGAAAGGAAATATGGGAGTAACAACAATACGGGTGCTGGGTTGGAAATGCGATCTATAAATACTGGCTCCTTCCAGGAATGATGGGTGTGTTGACATCTATGCACTGCTACAGAGAAGATGCACCTGGGATGTAAACATCAAACCACTTTGATCTGATTTGTGCAGGCCTAGGTCAAATATGTAAGCTCTGCAGGCCTTTTACTACAGGTCTGTACAAAGTGCAAAGCCCAGAAAGGGTTTAGCTAGTTTTCTATGGATGAACATTTTGTTGACTACAGCTTATGAAGATTGTAGCCTTGGTGATGTTTTGTAGATGCTATGCTACTTACTGCCTCTGAAGCTCAAGGATCTTTGTATGGGAAACTGATGTTTAGTTGCCTAAAGATTAACAATATGTTGACGACAGCCATGAAAAACATGCTTAACATTCTATTTTTTTCCATGGTGATGTTCTATTTAGGTGTACTATTGATGTACTACTGCCTCCACGTTTCAAGCGTCCTTGCGTGGAAAACTAGAGTTCTGATCCTGTCAAGCAAAGAGAAGGCCCCTGGGCACTCCGGTGACCCTGTGTCTCAATGACAGGTGAAACACACGCACACACGCGCACACGCACACACACCTACCTACCTACTAATAAACACTAGAGTGATGCCAGTTGGCGTACTGAGTAAGTGATTAGAATTGGTGCCACACACTTTTGGATGAACCTCTGGATGTTATTGTTGTGGAGCAGACCTACCTATGCTCTAATCCTAATCCTTATTCTCTTTTCTTTTTTTCTTTTTTTCGAATTTTACCCCTTTTTTCTCCCCAATTTCGTGGTATCCAATTGTTGTAGTAGTCTCATCGCTACAACTCCCGTACGGGCTCGGGAGAGACGAACACACACTTTATCCTCCTCCCTCTCTCTCTCTCTCTCTGGGTGATACCTGAGAACGAGTAATGGTATTTTCCAAATGAGAGGTTACACATTCCTGGCTGTGTTTTTTTTTCAGGGCGATGCAGCTTTTTCAAACCTAGCTGCCAGTCTTAACCTAAGGCCCCCGTTCCCCCACTTGACGCTGCATACCACGCTCACAGACACACACAAAACAAAAACTGACGACATGTTTCATTTGGTTCTTCTGGGATTCACTGTTCGCTCTCCTCTAACATGAATACCTCCAGTTTCAAATCCTTGTGTCATTTCATTTATTTGTAAATTTTTCGTCAATGGTATGATTAATACGGTAATAAGGCAAAAAAACATTTTATGCAACACATAACTGTAATTCCTCCATGTACAGTAAAAGTCTATTACAGTTTTTTCCAACTGCTTACACAAGTTTTCAAAACTGTCTCCTTTTTTTCAAAACTGCACACACAAAATGCAAAATGCCTCACATCTCCTTCAAAAGGTAACACTGCATTCAAAATGCCATAAACACATGTCAGAATGAAGCATTCAGGAATTCAGGAATTGGGTCCAGGAATTGGTAGGGGGGGCAGTCACCAGTGCTAAGCTACGCTTCATCTCTTCTCCGGCCTGGGTCTGGCCACAATACTTCGTCCACATCACAAGATACGTTTTCTCTTGTCAAACATCGAGGGAAGTATCTCCTAGCATGGTGTATCCAACCTTGGACAGAGGCAACCTCTATGTCCCCACATGCGTCCTCCATTGCCTGGAGAAGCGGCATGCGGGCATAGGGTTGGAGATCATACACTTTCCAGCGCCAGGCTGAGAATAATTCCTCTTTGGGATTTAGAAAAGTTGAATATGGGGGTAGGTACAAAACTACAAATTGTGGATGGGTGGCAAACCAGTTTTGGACCAGAACAGCCTGGTGAAAACTAGCATTGTCCCATAAAACCACAAATCTAGCAGGCTCCTGATCTGGATCAGGGACAAGCATTGTGTAAATTGCATCCAGAAAAGTGAGCATATGGCCGGTGTTGTACGGACGCAGTGTGGCATTGTGATCGAGGACCCCGTTTTGAGTGATGGCAGCACACATGGTTATATTACCCCCACGCTGTCCAGGGACATCGGTAATGGCCCTCTGTCCTATTACATTTCTTCCGTTGTGCCTGGTTTTGGTGAGGTTGAAGCCAACCTCATCCACATAAATAAATTCATGGCGAATTACATGGGCATCCAGCTCCAATACTCTCTGTAACAGACAAAAGGATATACAGATGAGTAAATATGGTATGTCTGAAGTACTGGAAGTAGTGTTGCATACATACCTCTACAAAGTCATGTCGCATATTCTTGACTCTGTCAGAGTTTCTCTCAAATGGCACTTTGTAAAGTTGTGTCATCGTCACTCGGTGCCGTTGGAGGATGCGTTGTATGGTCGACAGGCTTACAGCATTGATGTTGTTAAATATGGTGCCATTATTCAAGATATGCTCTCTTATCTCTCGAATCCTAATTGCATTGTTGGCCAAAACCATATTTATAATTGCAGTCTCTTGTACATCTGTAAACATGCGTCCTCGTCCTCCATGATGTCTTTGCCTTTCTACTCTGTACAGAATTCAAAAACAGTATGTATTCAGCATAGGAACTGTAAACAATGTACAAAAAAATGTAGTACAGCATGATAACCAACCTCATTCATTCAATGCAGTGCAGTAAATGGATGGCTTAGAGTTACAAATGTTTATGCAATACTATGCAGTCATACGTACTTTATAGTACATTACTGTAATGCTAAAATAGTCATTAGATAGTTGCATACCTGTTCTCATTTCTGAAGGTTCGAATAATGTAAATTGACTCAAGTTGGGCTGGACTCTCAGTCCAGCCTCTCTCATGATCAAACTGTGGTTGATCACATGATCAACAAGTGTTGCCCTAATCTCACCAGAGATGCCTCTCCTTTCTTCTCTTCTTTGTCCTCCTCCTCTTCTTCCTCTTCCTCTCCCTCCTCCTCCTCTTGCTCTCTGTCCATTGTTGGCATCCGTTGTTCAAAACAGGTAATCTGACCTTTGACCTATTTATAGGCCTATACTACAGTAAAGCAGTGATTGGTTAGTGATCAGTTAAGCTATTAGTGTTTGCACATGTGAGGAGTGTGACCTGGTGAATAAGTGTAGCATTTAGATTGGTTGTGTTTTGAAAAGGAAAGCAAGTCGCTCCCTGTTAGATTTTTGTGTTTTAGGTAGAGAATTGTGTGTAGTGTTTTGAAAAAGGTGTTTTGTGCAATTGATAACTGAGTCAAAGGCTGAGAAATAGCTTATGGTTTTGGATATTTGGTGTGTAGTTTAGCACTTTGAGTGAAAGGTTTTAAAAATTGTGTGACATGAAAAGATTCTGTGTGTAAGCAGTTGGAAAAAACTGTAAGAGAATCCCACTATGTCTGCATGTATTGTAACAGGTACGTTTGAATCGCCCCACACTGGCTTCAGGGAAGCTATCTGGCTGCAGAACCAAAACAATATTGTCTGCACTTGCACTATGTAGTTGTGCGTTGAATTAAAGTCCTAAAATTAAGAGCGCACTTTGTCAACAGCAAATTATTAATAAGTATCTCTGTCTCAGTCACACAACTAACCCAAACAACTAAGAGGAACACCATTAACCCTAAAGGACTTGCAAATAAGTTAATTTGTGGTGTTGCATAATACAGAATCTCTATGTGTATGTCTGAATGTATAGGCGAGTACATCAGTGAGGGCATATTACTTCATTTGAGACTTTCTAACACTTTGAATGTTTGGAGATAAAGATCATAGATCACCAGGGTGTGTGTATATATATATATATATATATATATAGAGAGAGAGAGAGAGAGAGAGAGAGAGAGAGCTTAATCGGCACCTGCATAGCAATGTACACAAAGGATGGCAAAGCAAACAGCAGAGAGAGAGAAGGAACTGGAGGCTTTCCTTCTCTCTTTCCACCAGCCTGTTAGTGTTTGGCTGTGAAATTAAGCGGAAAACGACAGTATGGCCACCTGTTTTCTTTGTTCCGGGGGTCTGACTGATAGAAAGGAAGAATGCCTCCAAAGCACATACACACAAAGGTCTCTCTCCCTCACCCCTCTCAATGCTGCTTTCAAGTGCAGGCCATGTACCTACCTGCTCCATTCAGGGGCCCTGAACAAGCCTTTTATGAGGGGGGCTATTTAGGATGCCATTCATGAAATTGTGACCTTCCTTCTGGGGGGGGGGGGGTCCTTGGCTGTATCCAAAATGACACCCTATTGCTTATATAGTGCACTTCATAGGGGGTCCTGGTCAAATGTAGTGCACTATATAGGGAATAGGTTGCCGCTTGGGACGCATTCCTCAGGGCTCAGAGGGAGACAGAAGGTAGGGACGGTGGCCGATGAGGTCATTCTTATCCTTCTCCCCCTTGTTTTGTGTCCGTATGGCCCAGCCTTCATATTTCACCCAATTTACTCGATTTACGATGTCACTAGAGTCCTTGGTATAGGAAGGCCAGACCCAGTAACCTAACCCAGGGGTTCTCAAACCTCTCCTCGGGGACCCCCAGTCGTTCCATGTGTTTGATCTGTTCCAGAGCTAGCACATTTGTCAATTAATCATCAAGTCCTTAATATGTTAGCATAGCATGGAATTGACTTGAGACACGCTGACCATAATGTTTGGGTTTTTATGAAATATGTAAATAAACAAAATATGTACTGTGTGCACACTAACAGTAGCAGCATGACATAACAAACTGTATCAAAACATGTATTTCAATCCTTTTTAAGGAGTATTTGTTATTCTCCAGCGCCTTAAATGCTGAACACACTGCTCGCGTCTCGTTGCAAAATAAATGTACACATACATGTTGTTCAATTATTGCTCTTACAATGCTCGTGCACGCCAGCTCTTACAATGCTCGTGCACGCCAGCTCTTACAATGCTCGTGCACGCCAGCTCTTACAATGCTCGTGCACGCCAGCTCTTACAATGCTCGTGCACGTCAGCTCTTACAATGCTCGTGCACGCCAGCTCTTACAATGCTCGTGCACGCCAGCTCTTACAATGCTCGTGCACGTCAGCTCTTACAATGCTCGTGCACGCCAGCTCTTACAATGCTCGTGCACGCCAGCTCTTACAATGCTCATGCACGCCAGCTCTTACAATGCTTGTGCACGCCAGCGAGCGTGCGCGTAGCTGGGTGCTAAAATAGAACTTGGTTCTATTTGTGATGTTCATATCACTGCAAGTCCTACCTCTCAAATCTCCTCATTGGTGTTTAGGAGCATATACCCACGTGGGTGATTGAAAGATGAACTGAGGTCCACACTCCAGTCGGTTGTAGTAATGCTGGAAAGTTGGTTGCCAACCGCCATATAAGGTCCAAAGAAGAAAAAGAAGCCTGAAGGAAGAAGGAGAGATGGCTGGTGGCATTTTAAATGGGGAGGATGGGCTCATCGTAATGGCTGGATGAATGATAATGAATTAATTCATTATTATGAGCCGTCTTCCCCCTACCAGCCTCCTCTGGTGTAGCTATACAAGAATAGCTAATAAAGGTAGACTCAGTGATATGACACAGATGCAGAAAGTAAACAGCATAGTGGGTCAATTTCCGCAACAACTATGAGCATTGAAGCGCAAGGCTAAATCACAGACGGTAGAGAAAGCGAGACACCTTACTCCCTCATTTTTTGGGGATCGGGGCAGGGCCACTCTGGTCTAGTTATTACCCCCACCCCAGAGAGGGGTTGCCCCAGGGTGAGACATCTCACTGGCAATTTTTCTGTCGGGAACAGTGGGGCAAGCCGGAGGGGGCAATAAGTAGGCCAAAGCCAGCAGTTCCCACTCTCGGGTGAGCATGCCAGATATTATGGAGAAATCTTGAGCTCACATGGGAAAAGCATGCTCACGCGAGAGAGGAAATGCCCACTTTGGTCCTGTGGCTACCACTATATAACAGCGTGAAGCGAACCCATGCACATGTGCAGATAGGATGTGTGACTGTGTGAGAGTGAAGTCTTGCATTTCACTCATCTCAATATCTGCAGTGCTGCTCATGACAACATCATACCTTTACCTACTATCTCTCATTACTTGAAAATTAGCTATAGCCATTTACAAGGAATCAGATTAGTTCAATATTCCTGGACAAATAAACTAAGTTATTGGCTATTCTAACCATATCTGCAGGTAACTGTGATTGTTTGTCATTTTATTTAACCCTGACACAACCTAACACTTTGACAAAAGATAGGCCTATTCTCCACCACTGTGTGATGTTTCAGTAATTGACCACTCAAGTCCTCCTCTGAATCACTCAATAATCCCTCTTTAACCAGAAAGTGCAGAGAGGAAATACCTTGATCTACATTCTTGGTCTAGTTTAACTGTAGTCAAGGATTGTGACTTAACCTTTCACCACACACACAGTCAGAACTACTGTGAATTACTAGGGAAGTAAAGTTGCTGAATCTCTCCCATCTCCTCAGAAGTCCTATGTGTCTTTACTGTACCTCGCCTAGAACAGAGTCTGCTGGAGATGCACTGTAGAGGCCCTCTGCTCTACTAGGAGCTGAAAGGAATAAGGAAGTTACCTGTTTCTATGTGTTGTAGGCCTCTTGCAGAGTCCGGTTTTGGGTCCTCTCCAGTTATAATGTCCATTGTCTTTCCACAGTACTGGCAGGGTGTCATCCTGACCCCACACACACCTTTTATACCCAGCAGGTCATCTCTTCCCAGTCCTACAGAGGCTATGGTTCTGTCCCAAATGACACCCTATTTCCTATACAGTGCACTACATTTGACCAGAACCCTTGTGGCCCTGGTCAAAAATAGTGCACTGTATAGGAAATAGGGTGTCATTTGGGACACTATTTTAGGCTTAGAAACGTGGGTGGCAAGCTAGGACACGGTTCAATCAGGATAAGAGAAACTCTCACTTTAATTTTTAAAGGTGATCTCAAAACTAATCTCTCGTGGAAGGACTACGTAAATGAGCATTTTATTAAATTACGGGAGATTTTAGTTATGGGTTAACTGAGATTATCTCACAATAAACCAGAATGGATTTTTCTTTATTTTCTAACAATGATTGTTTATGACCAGTGGTAATGTGGTATGCCAAGTGTCTTGTTTGAGACGTGATAAGGAGATCTTAGACAATTTCTTCTGCCGTATACACTGGATAAACTTAGGTTTTATAGTTCTTTAGTGTCTCATAAAATATTGTTATAAGGGCATTCTCTATCTGTCTGTAGACAAGGAACTTTTCGCTAGAGGTAGAGGTCAGGTCAAGGTTTTCCAGTGACCTCTTCAGCCATATCTACAGCCACCATTTACTTTACCAGTTACTCTTGGTTGACTGAGGATGACATTTCCTGGTTTTGACAGATGCATGTACTTACTGTGGATTGGACAGGTCTTTCGAAGATCCAAGAGGTGACCTGTGTGGTCCTGCAATTAGTGCCAAAGTCAATATGGGTTAGAATCTGAACCAATGCCCTTTGAATGGAACTCCTCCTATGGGTTCAATAAAACCACTCCTCAGAAAAGAGCTAAGAGAATGTCTAAATATTTATCTCTTGATGTTCAGCCCCTAACTGTACTTTAACCAGTGCCCATATTGATAAAGTGCCACAGAGTAGGGTTGCTGATCTAGGAGTGGTTTTGCCTTTTAGGTTGCAATGAATGGGCAAGGGGGGAACGGATCCTGGATCAGCACTCCTATCTGAGACTCTTCATGAATACAAACCCTGATGCCAATGTGTATGTGATGTAATGTGATCTCTCACTGTCAATATTTGAGTCAAAGGTGCTATTGGTTGTTAGTGCAGATTCAAGCTGCAAATATTTAGTAATTTCTCACTGGAGTTCATCAAAACATGAAATACATTGTATTAACGTCAAATTCTGGATTTTATACTCTGAGTGTACAAAACATTAGGAACACATTCATGACATAGCTATGATCCCTTATTGATGTCACCTGTTAAATCCACTTCAATCAGTGTAGATGAAAGGAAGGAGACAGGTTAAAGAAGGATTTATAAGCCTTGAGATATGGATTGTGTATGTGTGCCATTCAGAGGGTGAATGGGCAAGACAAAATATTTAAGTGCCTTTGAATGGTTTGAGTGTCAAGAACTGCAACGCTGCTGGATTTTTCACACTCAACTGTTTCCCGTGTATCAACAAATGGTTCACCACCCAAAGGACATCCAGCCAACTTGACACAAGTGTGGGAAGAATTCGCGTAAAAATGGGCCAGCATCCCTGTGGAACATTTTGAACACATTGTAGAGTCCATTCCCCGATGAATTGAGGCTGTTCCGAGGGCAAAAGGGGGTGCAACTCAACATTAGGAAGGTGTTGTATACTCAGTGTATGTAGAGGCATGTGTGGAGAGTATGTTGGCCATGTCTACACAACATCCTTTCTTACATCAGCTCATATTTGTTTGAGATATTCTACATCCGAATCTCTGACCACATGAATGCACTACTAGACATCAATCTGCCAGCCTGTGCCAGCTCTTTACAAATACATTTCAATATCAACACTTTTTTTGTCTTCTCATTCCATAGCCAGAATGATAAAATATGCATTATTGAAGATGTCATTTTTGTAATTTTCATTGCTTGGAAGCTGATGGTATGAATTTGATACATTTTTTACAAACAATTCAGGCCCTGTAGCTCAGTTGTTAGAGCATGGTGCTTGCAACGCCAAGATAGTGGGTTTGATTCCTGGGACCATCCATACATAAGATTTTAAAACCATGCATAACTGTAAGTTTCTTTGGATACGTCTGCTAAATGACATATATTAGTGCATTCGGGAAGTATTCAGACCTCTTGACTTTTTCCACATTTTGTTATGTTACAGCCTTATTCTACAATGGACTAAATAAAAAGAAATCTGAAGCAATCTATACACAATACCCCATAATGACAAAGTGAAAACAGAAATACTATATATATTCAGAACCTTTGCTATGAGACTCGAAATTGAGCTCAGGTGCACACTGTTTCCATTGATCATACTTGAGATGTTTCTACAACTTAATTGGAGTACACCTGTGGTAAATTCAATTGATTAGACATGGAAATGGAAATGCACACACCTGTCTATATAAGGTCCCACAGTTGAAAGTGCATGTCAGAGCAAAACCAAGCCCTGAGGTCGAAGGAATTGTCCATAGAGCCTCGAGATAGGATTGTGTCGAGGCACAGAACTGGGAAAGGGTACCAAAACATTTCTGCAGCATTGAAGGTCCCCAAGAACACAGTTGCCTCCATCATTCTTAAATGGAAGAAGTTTTGAACCACCAAGACTCTTCCTAGAGCTGGCACCCCGGCCAAACTGAGCAATCGGAGGAGAACTGCCTGGGTCAGGAAGGTGACCAAGAACCCGATGGCCACTGTGACATAGCTCTAGAGTTCCTCTGTGGAGATGGGAGAACCTTCCAGAAGGACAACCATCTCTGCAGCACTCCACCAATCAGGACTTTATGGTAGAGTGGCCAGAAGGAAGCCACTCCTCAATAAAAGTCACATGACAGCCCACTTGGAGTTCTCTTAGACCATGAAAAACAAGATTCTCTGGTCTGATGAAACCAAAATGTAACACTTTGGCATGATTTTCAAGCGTCACATCTGAAAGAAACCTGGCACCATCCCTACGGTGAAGCATGGTGGTGGCAGCATCATGCTGTGAGGATGTTATTCAGTGGCAGGGACTGGGAGACTGTTCAAGATCGAGGCAAAATGAACGGAGCAAAGTAAGAGAGATCCTGAGCCTACCTGCCTGCCGTCCTGTGCCTCTGCCACTACTCTGCATTATTGACCCCTGCCTGCCTTGACCTGTCGTTTGCCTGCCCCGTTGCTGTAATACTTCAACACAGTCTTCATTTGGGTCTTACCTGAAACGTGATCGTATGAACTGGCCCTGACTGACCCAGCAGACTTGGACCAGCTCCGCAACACCATCTCCTCCCAAGGAGCCGTCTTTAGTAGACACGAGGAGTCGCTTCGCGGTCTGATGGAAGGGTTCAAGGACGTCGCTGAATGTCACAACTTAGCATTGTTCGCATTGCCTACCATGATGGTAACCTCCCAGCCCCTCAGTAACCCAACTGGTAGCAGCGTTATCACCCCGGTTTCCCAGGAACCCCGCTAACTACCCTCGGAGCGCTACGATGGAGATTCCAAATTCCGGGAGAGAGGCTGCCCGGAAGTTAGTCCAGCTTCGGCAGGACTCCCTCAGTGTGGAAGACTATGCAGTGGATTTCCTTATACTAGCAGTGGAGGGTGCCTGGAACCCGGAAGCGCTGTTCGACATGTTTCTGCACAGATTATTGGAGTAAGTAAAGGACGAGCTTGCAGCCCAGGAACTACCGAAAGGATCTAGACTCACTCATCTCTTTAACCATCTGGATCGATGGCCGGCTACGGGAACGTAGGAGGGAGGAGATCTAATTGCGGTCCCAATCGCTCACTCAAGGATCCCACCTTACATCTGATGAACTCCGGAAGTCCCCGAGAGGATTTGAGTTTACTCGGGTTCCTCCATGAGCCTCCGAAGATTGCCAATTTGCCTCTTCCAGAGCTGATGCAGCTCGGCAGGGCTAGGCTGTCTCCAGCCGAATGCATACGCAGATTTAACAACCAGAGTTGTCTGTATTGGAGTATTTCCGGTTATTAGGTGCCTACCTGTCCCTTCAAGTGACCTAGATCATTGGTAGGAATGAGTACTCTGCTGGGTCCTAAGGATAATTTTGCCTCTCCACCTACTCGCCCCCCTCTCCATGCACCCTGCGGTGGGGCGACCAGTCCAAGTCTCTTCAGATACTCATCGACTCGCAGGCCGATATGAGTCTTATGGACGCTACTCTGGCATCCGAGCTGGGCATCCCTACTCTACTCCACTCCATTTCCATGAATGTTAGAGCGCTGGACGGGCGCTCTATAGGCCGGGTCATCCATCAACCTACGTGTGTCGGGAAACCACAGTGAGACGATCCAATTTCTGCTAATTGAGTGTCCGCAGGTCCCTATAATACATTTTTGAATAAGGCCGTAACAAAATTTGGATAAAGTCAAGTGGTCTGAATACTTCCGAATGCACTGCAGCAGACGCTCTTATCCAGAGCCACTTAGAGTTAGTGCATTCATCTTAACTTAGGGAAGTTCAGAATTCAAGCAGATTTTCGCAGCTTTTTGTTAAAAATCGCGCAACATTTCAGCGCCCTGCTATTCATGCCAGGAATATAGTATATGCATATGATTAGTGTGTGTGGATAGAAAACACTCAGACGTTTCCAAAACTGTTTAAATCACGCCTGTGGCATTTACAGAACGTGCGTTTCATCGAATAGTGCATGAAAATCTGTTCACTGAAAATGGAAAAATATATTCTTCCGCGACTACAGGCAATTGTTAAAAGCGAACAGAATTACATAGAGCCGAGTTTTCATTGGCTACAGCTTCCCCAGGTTGTCTAGAGTCACGTCATTTGTTGCGCAATTGATTCTTGGTCTAACCGAAACAAGGGAACTCCTTTCCTACTGTCCCCGCCCAGATTTTGGTTCGACCTTTTCAAGACAGCATTTTCTCCACAGACAAGCTAATCATTTCACATCGCCTCCTGAGGAATTTTATCGCTTATTAACGTGTACTAATACCTAAAGTTGCATTACAAAAGTATTTCGAAGTGTTTTGTGAAAGTTTATCGTCGACTTTTTGAATTTAAAAAAATTACGTTACGTTATGAAATGCAATTTTTTAAAATTTCTTTACTCGCGACGGAGTCGTAGCTCGATATCTAGGCTATATATGGACCGATTTAATCGAAAAAAGACCCTAAATGATGTTTATGGGACATCTAGGAGTGCCAAGAAAGAAGCTCGTCAAAGGTAATGAATGTTTTATATTTTATTTCAGCGTTTTCGTTTGCGACGGCTAACGCAAAATCTGTAGTTTTAGGTGACGGTGCAGTATTTTGAGGGTGCATGGTATCAGATAATAGCTTCTCATGCTTTCCCCGAAAAGCATTTTACAAATCTGACTTGGTCGATAGATTCACAACGAGTGTAGCTTTAATTCAGTATATTGTATGTCAATTTTAATGAAAGTTTGAGGTTTATCAACCTCTATGGTGGCGCTCTTGAGCATTTCTGCTGATTGTGGTCCCCACTTCGGTACCACGTCCTCAACAATTAAGATAGCTAGGTAGGACAACCAAATATCTCAGTCATAGTAAGTACATTTTCCTCAATAACCAATATCAGCAAAGTCAGTGCTAGTAGGAAGGGAGGTGTGAGTGTTAGTTTACAAAAAGTTTTTTTGGGGTGAGGAGGGGGTGCGAGGGGAAGAGATAAGAGAAGGATACTGTCGATTTAAAAAGAACACAAAGTCCCAAGATAACTAGACAGACAAGTATTTCTTTGTACTGCATAATGGGACTAGCTCACTTTGTCTTATTTGCCAGAAGGCAGTCAATTGCTTAAACAAGCAAATTTAGAGCAACATTCCAGTCAGAACTTGCCCACTTTGACAAAACATATCCGCCACAAAGCAACCTCAGAAACAACAAAATAGCGCAACTCAAAGGACAGCTCAAAGGACAACAACAAATGATGGAGAGAAAATGACAGAGGCAACATATGAGATTGCTTGGATACTCGCAAGAAACACAAAGGCCTTCACAGACGTGGATATTGTCAAAGAATATTTTTTGGCCTCAGCTGAAATATTGTATGCTGATTTCACAAATAAGGAAGCTATTTTAAAGCAAATTAAGGGACTACAACTCTCAGACTCGACCATAGCAAGACCCATAGAAGACATCGGTGAGGACATCGGTAAGCAACTGACTACTGACATATCCGTGCTGTATTTAAGTATTGCGCTTGACGAAAGCACTGATGTTAGTGACATTGCCCAATTATGTGTTTGGGTCCGCTTTCCTCAAAACAAATCATTCAGAGAGGAACTTTTATGTTTACTGCCCCTTCGGGGACAAACACGAGGAGGGGATATTCTGAAAGCCCTTGTTACATTTTTTGCTGATGATAATCAAATTGACTGGTCAAATCTGGTCAAACAACAACAAAGCAGACACCTCGTCACTCTTTTTATTAACAGCTGAAGGACAGGGCTGGACAACGCCCTAAACATACGAGGGAAGGAGAAGAAACTCAACAATGAACATTGTGAAACAAAAACAGAAACAGACTGACCAATGCACACTTGGATTACCTCACAAGGAAAGCAAAAACAGACTACACATTTAGAATGAATTCAGTCACATTTTCGCTCATCCATCTACTGAGGTAACCCTTAATATGGGTCTTATACATGTGATGTAGCCTATTTGATGTGTGTATGTTTATTTGTAATGTGCTGTACATAAAATCAATTGCATGTGCTCTATTGCTCTGAATTTGCTCTCAATTGATAATTGATAATATTGGAAGAAAAAGTACAACAAATTAAAGATCTGTGCAGTCCCTCTGAATGATTGTCTCAACACAAAGTGGCCCCCTTTCACGCTGTTGTAGCGCATGAACACGTTCTCTGCAAAAACTGCTTTGATGTTGGCAGAGAACGACAGGGTGTTGTCCAGGATCATGGCAAGGTTCTTTGCACCCTAGGAGGGGGACACCGTGGAGTTAACAACTGTGATGGAGCTTGGAGCTGGCAGGCCTTCCCCGGGAGGAAGATCAGCTCCGTCTTGTTGAGGTTGAGCTTGAAGTGGTGGGCCAACATCCAAGCTGAGATATCTGCCAGGCACGCAGAGATGCGTGTTGCCACCTGGGTGCCAGAAGGGGGGAAGGAGAAAAGAAATTGAGTGTCACCCGCATATCAATGATAGGAGAGACCATGTGAGGATATGATGGAGCCGAGTGACTCGTGTATAGAGAGAAGAGGAAAGGGCCTAGAACTAAGCCCTGGGGGACACCAGTAGTAAGAGTACATGGTGCAGACACAGATACTCTCTACATCGCCTGGTAGGAGCGGCCTGCCATGTTGGATGCACACAAGTGTGTAAAGCCTGAGACATCCTGCCCTGAGAGGGTGGAGAATAGGATCTGATGGTTCAGGGTGTCAAAGGCAGAGGATAGATCTAGGAGGCTGAGAACAGAGAAGATAGAGCAGTGCAGAGAGCCTCCGTAACACTGTATCTCCTTACTCAAACACTTGATATCGACGTGTTGGTCACTGCAATGCAGACATCCCTTTTGTGCTCACTTGCCAAAAAGCACAATAGATAGGATACAGATTGTGATTATCTGTGATATGAGGGAGGCTCATAGACAACTCTCTCTCTCTCTCTCTCTACTACTTATCTGTCTCTCTCTACTACATATCTGTCTCTCTCTACTACTTATCTGTCTCTCTCTCTACTTATCTGTCTCTCTCTACTACTTATCTGTCTCTCTCTACTACTTATCTGTCTCTCTCTACTACTTATCTGTCTCTCTCTACTACTTATCTGTCTCTCTCTACTACTTATCATAGTTGAAGTGTACCTATGATGAAAATTACAGGCCTCTCTCATCTTTTTAAGTGAGAGAACTTGCACAATTGGTGGCTGACTAAACACTTTTTTGCCCCACTGTATATATTTACAAACGATATTGGAGTAAAACAAGCTTACAAGTTGGTTTCTGAAGGGGTACTGTAGTTGAACATAGGATATTTATAAATGATATTCTTCTAGAATCAATTATTATATATGATTAATTTAAAAGTAAAACAATGGATGTACCAATCACAGATTGCTCCTTCAGGGCTATACGCAAACAGGTAAGAGGTTTCACTCACACCCCTTCACCTCGATGAGAAAGAAAACAAAAACAAATCAATTACATTACTAAAGACGTTAGGATGGCAAGACATTGTGAAACACTTTTTTAGTCCACTCCATAAAGAATAATCACAATGAATTGATGAATATAATTTTCTGGTTTCATTGGCGAAGGCAGGGAAATTACACATTTTGCCTAACAGACACATTGCCGTGAAATGGTTTGTCTCTTGCTTTCTTCAGTGGAATGAATCAGTGGACTGAGGCCACCAAAGCAACAAACTGAACCACCCAGAGAGGAACACTCCCCCCTCTCTGCCGCTAAAACAGTTAGACTCATCCTATTGTGTTATAGGCTACCCTTTCCCCTGGTAGGCACTGAACCAGAAATGTGTACCTTTAAGAGGGAAGAATGGCACAGACAACAGATGCAAAGAGAGCAGAGCGGGAGATGGGACAACGGAGGTCTATTCAGTGAAGGTGCCCCAGTGTTAAGTGACACCATGGAGGTGAAGCTTAAGGTTCATTGGAGATCCAGTGGGCTGGCCAGGTCTGTCTATGTAAAAAAGAAATATAGGCCGCACACTCATCAGCTGCCCCATGTACCTTTATTGATAAACACACAGCGTTTCCATCCTCTGAGGATCTTCGTCAGGTCATTTCACCAAAAGTGTACCACACCTTATTTATAGACAGAAGACAAGCACCAATTAGGGTGGTCTGTACATATTTAAATTGATAAAGGCAACACAAAAATAATAAAAAATAACAAGAATTATTCAAATATTATAATTGTATTACTATTCGTATCAGGTAGGCAAAACAAGTCTGTCTTTGGTCATGATTCATACTATGTAAACAGTACAAACAACAGACATTTCACCCTATTCACTTTGTAGTGCACTACTTTTGGTCAGAGGCTCTAGAAGGAGGTGTAGTGGAAATCTGGTGGGCGTTGGGCAGGTCTCTCATCATCATGTGTGAACAGCACAGATCACAGACCTTGTCTGTGTCTGAAATGGCAACCTGTTCCCTATGTAGTGCACTACTTTTGGCAAAAAGTAGCAC
This sequence comes from Oncorhynchus nerka, assembly GCF_034236695.1. Lineage (NCBI taxonomy): Eukaryota > Metazoa > Chordata > Actinopteri > Salmoniformes > Salmonidae > Oncorhynchus > Oncorhynchus nerka. Next base: position 26,302,853 of record NC_088402.1, read on the forward strand.
AGTATGAAGGGAATAGGATGTCATTGCTTGCAGGCACAGCCCTGGATAGATTCATCATTAACTTTCCACATGTTTAGCTACACCTGTATATCCATTCCATTCCACTCCATTCCATTCCAAGAAGACCACACAGAATCCTTTTAGAACGTAAAGCTGTTTATCCTTGGATTCCATGGCAAATAATGGAAACAATAGATAGCAAGCACAATACTTATGAGTCTGTCTAATTCATCTCAAAGTGTTCCTTTATTTAGACATATATTATTTGACTGCCTGAACAGGAGGCTGATGTCGAGCTTAGTGTAATAAAGTGAAACACTTAGATTCGTCCCAAATGGCACCCCATTCCCTATATAGTGCACTATTTTGACCAGGGCTCATAAGGCTCTGATTAAAAGTAGTGCACAATGTAGGGAATATGGTGCCATTTGGGACAGAATCTTGTGGTTGCCAACCACTCTGTTGACTCTTCTGTTATTTAGCTACCAGGTGGCAATGTTTTAATGCTAAAATTCTGCACACACACACTATATTAATTTCAACAACCCACACTGAAATTATGTTTTTGATATGTGGGTTTGTTTTCACAGTAGGGTCATATGTATAGTCCGACACATCCTAATCGTGTCCTATTGACGCTCACTGAAAAGAGCATTACACATGATTACTCAATTTGGATATTTGTTGTTTTTGTCGATGCCTGCAGGTCCGTGAAAACACCTTTATCCACTTTCTTCATCTCACTATGATAGTGGTGTCACCGTCTCTCTCTTCCCTGGAGTTATGTGGTTAACGAGCTTTGGCGAAGCCTGGCTAAGCGTGAAATATTTTGGCAAAGGGCCGTCTTGTCTATGTGTGTGTGTGTGTGTGTGTGTGTGTGTCTGTTTGTCTGTCTGTGGAATGAGTGTTCTTAATCCTCCTTCCTCTGAGCACCCTGGGAGACCCACAGCAACGACACCACCGATCAAAGACTGTGCGTGAAAATCATAAAAGGTCACAAAGGTCATGGCCCTTTGTGACTGATTAAAAGGCAATAAAGTTAGTGATACAAACGGTAGATATAGTAGCATGAATTCAATTCTCTTTAAACTAATTGTTAATTGATCACATTTCCAAAGGCCACCTTTACAATCTACAGCTCAAGCGATCCGATGACGTACCAGGGGCGATTGTAACGTGTACGCTGGGAGTCGGGAAGCAAGTTCAGGGAGCGACTTTTAATAATAAATAAGATAAGGAACAAAAGAAGAAACACGAGTAGCATACAAACATGAAACAACGGAACAGAAACAATCACGCCTAGGGAAAGTACCAAAGGAAGTGACAAATATAGGGAAGGTAATCAGGCAGGTGATGGAGTCCAGGTGAGTGTGATGAGGCGCGGATGCACTTAATGATGGTGACTGGTGTGCGTATTAATGAGCAGCCTGACAACCTTGAGCACCGGAGAGGGAGTATACGTGACAGCGATGATGTTTTTCCAACAAGGTCATCCGATTTTCATCTTGATATCGAGAAGCGCTCATATATACAGTACCTTCAGAAAGTATTCACACCCCTTGACTTTTCCCACATTTTGTTGTGTTACAAAGTGGGATTAAAATGGATTTAATTAGGCCTCCCGAGTGGCGTAGTGGTCTAAGGCACTGCATCGCAGTGCTAGCTGTACCACTAAAGATTCTGGGTTCGAGTCCAGGCTCTGTTGCAGCCGGCCGCGACCGGGAGATCCATGGGGGCAGCACACATTTGGCCCAGCGTTGTCCATGTAAGGGGAGGGTTTGGCCGGCAGGAATGTCCTTGTCCCATCGCGCACTAGCAACTCCTGTGGCGGGCCAGGTGCAGTTCACACTGACACGGTTTCCAGGTGCACAGTGTTTCCTCTGACACATTGGTGCGGCTGGCTTCCAGGTTATGTGGGCATTGTGTCAACAAGCAGTGCGGCTTGGTTGGGTTGTGTTTCGGAGGACACACGGCTCTCGACCTTTGCCTCTCCCGAGTCTGTATGGGAGTTGCAGCTATGATACAAGACTGTAACCACCAATTAGATATCATAAAAACGGGCTAAAAGTATTATCTTTACATTTACATTTGTAAAACGAATTTAACGATATTTCTTGATTACATAAGCCTCCAACCCCCTGAGTCAATACACGTTCGTTACAGCAGTTAGTTTTTCTGGGTAAGTCTCTAAGAGGTTTTTCTCACCTGGATTGTGCAACATTTGCCCATTATTCTTTTCAAAACTCTTCAAGAGCTGTCAAATTGGTTGTACATCATCACTAGACCATTTTCAGGTCTTGCCATATATTTTGAAGCAGATTTAAGTTGAAACTGTAACATGGCCACTCAGGAACATTCACTGTCTTCTTGGTATGCAATTATAGTGTTGATTTGTGTAACGTATTATGCTTGAAGTCAGGAAGCAGGTGCAGAAGGTGAGTTTAATGATAAGAATAAGGCAGATTCTGGAGAAGCGTACTGAACGTGAACAAAACCAATACTGCCTGATGACTGAGGCTACTGAGGGCTGAATAAAGGGAGAGTAATCAAGGTGATGATGAGGTCCAAGTTTGTGTAACGATTGGGAGCAGGTGTATGTAATGATGGTTGCCAGGACCGGTGGTTGGTAGACCGGTGCGTCGAGTGCCGGAGTGGGCGTCACAATTTGGCCTTGTGTTTGAGGTTATTTGCCCCAACCAAAACATTTTGTATTCAGGACTAAAAGTGCATTGTTTTGCCACATGTTATGCAGTATTAATTTAGTACCTTGTTGGTTAAGGGCTTGTAAGTAAGCATTTCACGGAAATGTCTACCTACACCTGTTGTATTCAGTGTGTGTGACAAATAACATTTTATTTTATTTTGATGCATGTTTTGTAATATTTTTATTCTGAGCTGGCTTCCTTCTTTTCACTCTGTCAATTGGGTTAGTATTGTGGAGGAACTACAATGTTGACCTAAGTTTTCTCCTATCAGGGCCGTTAAACTTTGTAACTGTTATAAAGTCACCATTGGGCTCATGGTAAAATCCCTGAGCAGTTCCTTTCATCTGTGGCAACTGAGTTAGGAAGGACACCTGTATCTTTGCAGTGACTGGGTGTATTGATACATTATCCAAAGTGTAATTAACTTCCCCCTGCTCAAAGAGATATTTAAAGTCTGTTTTTTTGTGATTTTTTTTACCCATCTACCAATAGGTGCTCTACTTTGCGAAGCATTGGAAAACCTCTCTGGTCTTCATGATTGAACCTGTGTTCGAAATTCACTGCTCAACTGAGGGACCTTACATACATTTTATGTATGAGGTACAGAGATGAGGTAGTCATAAAACAACTATGTTAAACACTATTATTGCACACAGAGTCCATGCAACTTATTATGTGACTTGTTAAGGAATTGCTTACTCCTGAACGTATTTATGCTTGACATAACAAAGCGGTTGAATATTTTAAATATTTGAATATTTTTATATATTTGAATTTTAACATAATTCCACTTTGACATTATGGGGTATTGTGTGTAGGCCAGTGTCCCCAAAATCTAAATTGTATCCATTTAAAATTCAGGCTGTAACACAACAAAATGTGAAAAAAGTCAAGGGGTGTGAATACTTTCTGAAGGCACTGTACATACATACCCTTGTCTCACACAACTCTCCCAATCCATGTTGCCTGCAGCGCAAAGCAACGCCTGACAGGTACACGCCTAACAAATGTCTTAAACACACTTAACTGCTCTATTACCCTCTACCCCGCCATGGGCCACCACCGACAGACACATTCTTACCCTTTACCACTGTAATTCAGACAGGAGGCAAACAACAAAGGGTAAAATAGGAGAAAGTGAGGGAGAGAGAGAAGGAGGGAGGGAGGGAGAGAGGGAAGGAGAGGGAGGGAGAGAGAGAAGGAGGAGGGAGGGAGGGAGAGAGGGAAGGAGAGGGAGGGAGAGAGAGAAGGAGAGAGAGAGAGGGAGGGAGGGAGAGAGAGAGGAAGGAAGAGAGAGGGAGGGAGAGAGAGAAGGAGAGAGGGCGGGAGGGAGGGAGGGAGGGAGGGAGGAGAGAGGGAGGGAGAGGGAGAATGAGAGAGGGAGGGGGAGGGAGAGAGAGAGAGAGAGGGAGGGAGGGAGAGAGGGGGGGAGAGAGAGAGAGGGAGGGAGAGAAGGAAGGAGGGGGGAAAGAGGGAGGGAGGGAGAGAGAGAGGGAAGGAGAGAGAGGGAGGGAGGGAGAGAGAGGGAGGAGGGAGGGAGGGAGGGAGGGAGGGAGGGAGGAGAGAGAGAGAGAGGGAGGGAGAGAGGGAGGGGAGAGAGAGAGAGAATGAGAGAGAGGGAGGGAGAGAGAGGGAGAGAGGGAGGGAGGGAGAGAGAGAGAGAATGAGAGAGAGGGAGGGAGGGAGAGAGAGAGAGAGAGAGAGAGAGAGAGAGAGGGAGGGAGGGAGGGAGAGAGAGAGAGAGAGAGAGAGGGAGGGAGGGAGGGAGGGGGAGGGAGGGAGGGAGGGAGGGAGAGAAGGAATGAGGGAGGGAGAGAAGGAATGAGGGAGGGAGAGAGGGAGGGAGGGAGGGAGGGAGAGAGAGAAGGAGAGGGAGGGAGAGAGGGAGGGAGGGAGAGAGAGGGAGGGAGAGAGAGAAGGAGAGAGAGGGAGGGAGAGAGGGAGGGAGGGAGAGAGAATGAGAGAGGGAGGGAGGGGGGAGAGAGAGAGAGAGAGAGAGAGAGAGGGAGGGAGGGAGGGAGGGAGAGAAGGAATGAGGGAGGGAGAGAGAGAAGGAGAGAGAGGGAGGGAGGGAGAGAGGGAGGGAGGGAGAGAGAGGGAGGGAGAGAGAGAAGGAGAGAGAGGGAGGGAGAGAGGGAGGGAGGGAGAGAGAATGAGAGAGAGGGAGGGAGGGAGAGAGAGAGAGAGAGAGAGGGAGGGAGGGAGGGAGGGAGGGAGGGAGGGAGGGAGGGAGGAAGGAGGGAGGGAGGGAGAGAGAGAAGGAGAGGGAGGGAGAGAGAGGGAGGGAGGGAGAGAGAGAGAAGGGAGAGAAGGAGGGAGGGAGAGAGAGAAGGAGAGAAGGAGGGAGGGAGAGAGAGAAGGAGAGAGAGAGGGAGGGAGAGAGCGAGGGAGAGAGAGGGAGGGAGAGAGAGGGATAGAGAGAGGGAGAGAGAAGGAGAGGGAGGGAGAGAGAGAGGGAGGGAGGGAAGGGGTGGAAGGTGTGTAGGGAAGGAGGGGGTAATAACGGTGCTGAAAGAAGCTAGAGCTGCCAATGATGTCCTGAGGGAGGGAAGATGACTGACATCACTCAGCCTCAGTCTTTGTGTTCTTCCCAAATGGCACCCTGTTCCCTATATAGTGCACTACATACGGAGTATGGTGCCATTTTGAAACTTGAAACTGTTTGAAGCCGGCTCTGACTAAAAGGGGGAGGAATTGAATAACAAAACCCTTGCTAATGCCTGCCCTGGACCCTGGCAATAAGACAAATACCCAGTGATTTTCTGAGTGTATAAGTACAGAATAGGAAGTGAGGTTGTTGGAAGATGGAAGTACAAGGTCTTCTTCTCTTTTAAAACATAAAACCAACCTTTCCAAAGCGGCTGGGGTTAGAGAAATTGTTTTCCACATTGAAGGAATCCACAGATCAAAGGTGAACGTGTGGCGTGAGGAATGCGGTGCTATGTTTAATGTATGAAGTACATGTAGTGGAAGTTCTCACTTCTGCTTCTTTTAACTCCCCAGCTCAACGTTTGACACACAACAGCACAGGGAAAACGTATTGCAGTGACTACAATAGCAGATAGAGAGAGAGCAAGAGAGAGCGAGAGAGGAAGAGAGAGAGAGCAAGAAAGAAAGAAAACAAAGAGAGACCAAGGCAGAGATTGACATGGCTAAGAATAGCCGGAGGGTCTTATATGACATTAGTGACACAACGGTCTCCCTAGGGGAGATTAAATGTACAGTATGTATGTAACACGCCTCGCGGGCGCTTCCTAAGGATTTTGGTACAAGGAATTTCTTTCATTCTTGTTCTCTCCTCTCTAAAGTGACCCCACAGTTCACGCAAAAACATTCCAGAGGTGCAGAAGTAGATTAGTGATGACTTGTTTTCCAGCTCTCGATGCTAATGTAATGGTCTAGCTCCTCAATGCTCCTGCGTTCCACAGACACATGGGGAGGATTTGGAAAATGACAGCTTGACAGCTGATGTTAAGTTTATGATGCTTGGAGCCGTGAGCGACTGAGGTTAGCAGATGTACAGTGGCAAGAAAAAGTATGTGAACCCTTTGGAATTACCTGGATTTCTGCATAAATTGACCATGAAATTTGATCTGATTTTCATCTAAGTTACAACAATAGACAAACATAGTGTGTTTAAACTAATAACACACAAATTATTGTATTTTTCTTGTCTATATTGAATTTAAACATTCACAGTGTAGGTTGGAAATACACTGCTCAAAAAATAAAGGGAACACTAAAATAACACATCCTAGATCTGAATGAATGAAATATTCTTATTAAATACTTTTTTCTTTACATAGTTGAATGTGCTGACAACAAAATCACACAACAAGTATCAATGGAAATCAAATGTATCAACCCATGGAGGTCTTGAGTCACACTCAAAATAAAAGTGGAAAACCACACTACAGGCTGATCCAACTTTGATGTAATGTCCTTCAAACAAGTCAAAATGAGGCTCAGTAGTGTGTGTGGCCTCCACGTGCCTGTATGACCTCCCTACAATGTCTGGGCATGCTCCTGATGAGGTGGCGGATGGTCTCCTGAGGGATCTCCTCCCAGACCTGGACTAAAGCATCCGCCAACTCCTGGACAGTCTGTGGTGCAACGTGGCGTTGGTGGATGGAGCGAGACATGATGTCCCAGATGTACTCAATTGGATTCAGGTCTGGGGAGCGGGCGGGCCAGTCCATAGCATCAATGCCTTCTTCTTGCAGGAACTGCTGACACACTCTAGCCACATGAGGTCTAGCATTGTCTTGCATTAGGAGGAACCCAGGGCCAACCGCACCAGCATATGGTCTCAAAAGGGGTCTGGGGATCTCATCTCGGTACCTAATGGCAGTCAGGTTACCTCTGGCGAGCACATGGAGGGCTGTGCGACCCCCGCAAAGACATGCCACCCCACACCATGACTGACCCACCACCAAACCGGTCATGCTGGAGGATGTTGCAGGCAGCGGAACATTCTCCAAGGGGTCTCCAGACTCTGTCATGTCTATTACGTGCTCAGTGTGAACCTGCTTTCATCTGTGAAGAGCACAGGGCGCCAGTGGCGAATTTGCCAATCTTGGTGTTCTCTGGCAAATGCCAAACGTCCTGCACGGTGTTGGGCTGTAAGCACAACCCCCACCTGTGGACGTCGGGCCCTCATACCACCCTCATGGAGTCTGTTTCTGACCGTTTGAGCAGACATATGCACATTTGTGGCCTGCTGGAGGTCATTTTGCAGGGCTCTGGCAGTGCTCTTCCTTGCACAAAGGCGGAGGTAGCGGCCCTGCTGCTGGGTTGTTGCCCTCCTACGGCCTCCTCCTCGTCTCCTGATGTACTGGCCTGTCTCCTGGTAGCGCCTCCATGCTCTGGACACTACGCTGACTGACACAGCAAACCTTCTTGCCACAGCTCGCATTGATGTGTCATCCTGGATGAGCTGCACTACCTGAGCCACTTGTGTGGGTTGTAGACTCCGTCTCATGCTACCACTAGAGTGAAAGGACCGCCAGTATTCAAAAGTGATCAAAACATCAGCCAGGAAGCATAGGAACTGAGAAGTGGTCTGTGGTCCCCACCTGCAGAACCACTCCTTTATTGTGGGTGTCTTGCTAATTGCCTATAATTTCCACCTGTTGTCTATTCCATTTGCACAACAGCATGTGACATTTATTGTCAATCAGTTTTGCTTCCTAAGTGGACAGTTTGATTTCACAGAAGTGTGATTGACTTGGAGTTACATTGTGTTGTTTAAGTGTTCCCTTTATTTTTTTGAGCAGTGTAGTATGCGAACCCCGAGGCTAATGGCTTCTCCAAAAGCTAATCGGAGTCAGGAGTCAGCTAACCTGGAGTCCAATCAATGAGACGAGATTAGAGATGTTGATTAGAGCTGCCTTGCCCTATAAAAAACACTCACAACATTTGAGTTTGCTATTCACAAGAAGCATTTTTGATGTGAGCCATGCCTCGAACAAAATAAATCGCAGTAGACCTAAGATTAAGAATTGTTGTCTTGCATAAAGCTGGAAAGGGTTACAAAAGTATCTCTAAAAGCCTTGATGTTCATCAGTCCACAATAAGACAAATTGTCTATAAATGGAGAAAGTTCAGCACTGTTGCTACTCTCCCTAGGTGGGGCTGTCCTGCAAAGATGACTGCAAGAACACAGCGCAGAATGCTCAATGAGGTTAAGAAGAGTCCTAGAGTGTCAGCTAAATACTTACATAAATGTCTGGAACATGCTAGCATCTCTGTTGACACGGAATACACTAAACAAGAATGGTGTTTATGGGAGGACACCACAGAAGAAGCCACTTCTGTCCAAAAAAATATTGCTGCACATCTGAAGTTTTCAAAAGTGCACCTGGATGTTCCATAACGCTACTGGCAAAATATTCTGTGGACAGATGAAACTACAGTTGAATTGTTTGGAAGGAACACACAACACTATGTGTGGAGAAAAAAGGGCACAGCACACCAACATCAAAACTTCATCCCAACTGTAAAGTATGGTGGAGGGAGCATCATGGTTTGGGGCTGCTTTGCTGCCTCAGGGCCTTGGAAAGCTTGCTATCATCGACAGAAAAATGAATTCCCAGGATTATCAAGACACTTTGCTGGAGAATGTTAGGCTATCTGTCCACCAATTGAAGCTCAACAGAAGTTGGGTAATGGAACAGGACAATGACCAAAAACACAGAAGTAAATCAACAACAGAATGGCTTCAAGAAGAAAATATGTCTTCTGGAGTGGCCCAGTCAGTCCTAACCTCAATCCGATTGAGATGATGTGGCATGACCTCAAGAGAGCAGTTCATACCAGATATCCCAAGAATATTGCTTAACTGAAACAGTTTTGTGAAGAGGAATGGTCCAAAATTCCTCCTGACCGCTGTGCAAGTCTGATCTGCAACTACAGAAAACGTTTGGTTGAGGTTATTGCTGCCAAAGGAGGGTCAACCAGTTATTAAATCCAAGGCTCACAAACTTTTTCCACCCTGCACTGTGAATGTTTACACGGTGTGTTCAATAAAGACATGAAAAAGTAAAATTGATTGTGTGTTATTAGTTTAAGCAGGCTGTATTTGTCTATTGATGTGACCTAGATGAAGATCAAATCACATTTTATGACCTATTTATGCAGAAATCCAGGTATTTACAAAGGGTTCACATACTTTTTCTCGCCACTGTAGGTGAACTGGCTGTAAGCAATGGTAGTGCAGTTTATGATGGCAAGTGACGGTTTTAAACGTTCAAATAACAGCTTCTTTGTAGCCTCTGATATGTTTTCACACCATGAAACACAATGACATTTTTCTTGAAATCAAAACCAAATGTTTTATTTGGGAAAAGTCATTTTTAATTAGCCTTGATATTAACTTGACAATGTTAACAGTAAATGAATACATAACTATACCATTTCCGTGAGCACAAAGGTTTAATGTGTCACAATCAGAAGTAATTTCAATGTAACTGCAGTCTCTGAGATCAAGTTACATGGACATTCCTGTGCTTCTAGGAACAATGTCAAAGGGTTTCTTAAAACTGTTTTGTACATGATCTTCTTATTTTTCTCTGTCTCTATCTTACTCTCTCTTTATCTCTTTCTTTGTTTAAAACATGCATATACAGTTGAAGTCGGAAGTTTACATATACAGTGCCTTGCGAAAGTATTCGGCCCCCTTGAACTTTGCGACCTTTTGCCACATTTCAGGCTTCAAACATAAAGATATAAAACTGTATTTTTTTGTGAAGAATCAACAACAAGTGGGACACAATCATGAAGTGGAACGACATTTATTGGATATTTCAAACTTTTTTAACAAATCAAAAACTGAAAAATTGGGCGTGCAAAATTATTCAGCCCCTTTACTGTCAGTGCAGCAAACTCTCTCCAGAAGTTCAGTGAGGATCTCTGAATGATCCAATGTTGACCTAAATGACTAATGATGATAAATACAATCCACCTGTGTGTAATCAAGTCTCCGTATAAATGCACCTGCACTGTGATAGTCTCACAGGTCCGTTAAAAGCGCAGAGAGCATCATGAAGAACAAGGAACACACCAGGCAGGTCCGAGATACTGTTGTGAAGAAGTATAAAGCCGGATTTGGATAGAAAAAGATTTCCCAAGCTTTAAACATCCCAAGGAGCACTGTGCAAGCGATAATATTGAAATGGAAGGAGTATCAGACCACTGCAAATCTACCAAGACCTGGCCGTCCCTCTAAACTTTCAGCTCATACAAGGAGAAGACTGATCAGAGATGCAGCCAAGAGGCCCATGATCACTCTGGATGAACTGCAGAGATCTACAGCTGAGGTGGGAGACTCTGTCCATAGGACAACAATCAGTCGTATATTGCACAAATCTGGCCTTTATGGAAGAGTGGCAAGAAGAAAGCCATTTCTTAAAGATATCCATAAAAAGTGTTGTTTAAAGTTTGCCACAAGCCACCTGGGAGACACACCAAACATGTGGAAGAAGGTGCTCTGGTCAGATGAAACCAAAATTGAACTTTTTGGCAACAATGCAAAACGTTATGTTTGGCGTAAAAGCAACACAGCTCATCACCCTGAACACACCATACCCACTGCCAAACATGGTGGTGGCAGCATCATGGTTTGGGCCTGCTTTTCTTCAGCAGGGACAGGGAAGATGGTAAAATTGATGGGAAGATGGATGGAGCCAAATACAGGACCATTCTGGAAGAAAACCTGATGGAGTCTGCAAAAGACCTGAGACTGGGACGGAGATTTGTCTTCCAACAAGACAATGATCCAAAACATAAAGCAAAATCTACAATGGAATGGTTCAAAAATAAACATATCCCGGTGTTAGAATGGCCAAGTCAAAGTCCAGACCTGAATCCAATCGAGAATCTGTGGAAAGAACTGAAAACTGCTGTTCACAAATGCTCTCCATCCAACCTCACTGAGCTCGAGCTGTTTTGCAAGGAGGAATGGGGGAAAAAAATCAGTCTCTCGATGTGCAAAACTGATAGAGACATACCCCAAGCGACTTACAGCTGTAATCGCAGCAAAAGGTGGCGCTACAAAGTATTAACTTAAGGGGGCTGAATAATTTTGCACGCCCAATTTTTCAGTTTTTGATTTGTTAAAAAAGTTTGAAATATCCAATAAATGTCGTTCCACTTCATGATTGTGTCCCACTTGTTGTTGATTCTTCACAAAAAAATACAGTTTTATATCTTTATGTTTGAAGCCTGAAATGTGGCAAAAGGTCGCAAAGTTCAAGGGGGCCGAATACTTTCGCAAGGCACTGTACCTTAGACAAATACATTTAAACTCAGTTTTTCACAATTCCTGACTTTTAATCTGGGTAAAAATTCCCTGTCTTAGGTCAGTTAGGATCACCACTTCATTTTAAGAATGTGAAATGTCAGATTAATAGCATAGAGAATGATTTATTTCAGCTTTTATTTCTTTCATCACATTCCCAGTGGGTCAGAAGTTTACATGCACTCAGTAAATATTTGTTAGCATTGCCGTTAAATTGTTTAACTTGGGTGAAACGTTTCAGGTAGCCTTCCACAAGCTCCCCACAACAAGTTGGGTTGAGTGAATTTTGGCCCATTCCTCCTGACAGAGCTGGTGCAACTGAGTCAGGTTTGTAGGCCTCCTTGCTCACACACACTTTTTCAGTTCTGCCCACAAATTTTCTATGGGATTGAGGTCGGGGCTTTTTGATGGCCACTCCAATACCTTGACTTTGTTGTCCTTAAGCCATTTTGCCACAGCTTTGGAAGTATGCTTGGGAAAATTGTCCATTTGGAAGACCCAAGACCAAGCTTGAACTTCCTCACTGATGTCTTGAGATGTTGCTTCAATATATCCACGTAAAAAGTTTGATCTTTGTTCCCATGTGCAGTTGCAAACCGTAGTCTGGCTTTTTATGGCAGCTTTGGAGCAGTGGCTTCTTCCTTGCTGAGAGGCCTTTCAGGTTATGTCAATATAGGACTCGTTTTACTGTGGATATAGATACTTTTGTACCTGTTTCCTCCAGCATCTTCACAAGGTCCGTTGCTGTTGTCCTGGGATTGATTTGCACTTTTCGCACCAAAGTACATTCATCTCTAGGAGACGTGTCTCCTTCCTGAGCGGTATGACGGCTGCGTGGGCCCATGGTGTTTGTACTTGCGTGTTATTGTTTGTACAGATGAATGTGGTACCTTCAGGAGTTTGGAAATTACTCCCAATGATGAACCAATCTACAATTCTTTTTCTGAGGTCTTGGCTGAATTCTTTTGATTTTCCTATGATGTCAAGCAAAGAGGCACTGAGTTTGAAGGTAGGCCTTGAAATACATCCACAGGTACACCTCCAATTGACTGTAATGGCTGTTGGTGGAAGAAGGTGAGGACCAAGGTGCAGCGTGTTCATCCCTTTATTAGTTGAACTGAACACTGAATAGCAAAACAACAAAGAGAACAACTGAAACAGTTCTGTCTGGTGCAGACACAAAAACAGAAAGCAACTACCCACAAAAACCCAGTGGGAAAAAGCTACCTAAGTATGGAACCACACCGGACAAACAACAAAGAAATACAAAACATAGAAAATGAACATAGAATGCCCCCTATAGTTACACCGTTGTCTAACCAAAATAGAGAATAAAAGCCGCTCTATGGCCAGGGCGTGACATTGATTCAAATTATGTCAATTAGCCTATCACAAGCTTCTAAAGCCATGACATCATTTTCTGGAATTTTCCAAGCTGTTTAAAGGCACAGTAAACGTATTGTATGTTAACTTCTGACCCACTGGAATTGTGATACAGTGAATTATAAGTGAAAAAATCTGTCTGTAAACGATTGTTGGAAAAATGACTTGTGTCATGCACAAAGTAGATGTCCTAACCGACTTGCCAAAACTATAGTTTGTTAAGAAGAAATTTGTGGAATGGTTGAAAAACAAATTTGAATGACTCCAACCTAAGTGTATGTAAACTTCCGACTTCAACTGTACTTACCACTTCATCAGTCTTTGATTTACGGGATATCATATCCATAGTGCGTCCCAATGCAGCCGTAGTGTGAGACTGCAAGAGGTCTGTCTGCAGAGAGAGTAGGGTGGGTGGGAGAGATGGAGGAAGGAGGGTGAGACAGGAGAACCTTCACCTGGAAGTACTTGTCAGGGGTCAAGGGTCAGTGCTATTGAACCAGAGTGACAACACCCATATATAAACAAACAGACACCAATCAGTGTATCAAGCGACAGTTCCATTTTCCATTGTCTTATTTTTTACCTCTTTCAGTTTCTTGTTTTTCTATGTCTTTTTTAGAGTGGCACAAGTCTCTAAATTTGCTCTGAGGCTATACATTGTTTTACATTGTAATTGCAACATAATGCAACTCTTGTCTGTAGCTATTTAATACATTCTGAAAATGTGTCTCACGTGTAACCAACACTTGCGATGCCTTGTATTTGATGGATCATATTAATATACCTCTTTGGATGTCGTCCAATTCCTAAGAATTTATTAAGACAATCAGACCATGCCAAGTAGCTGGATTAAAAACGCATTTATCAAAAAGTTCAAATCACAGGGAGGAGAAAATAGAGGAGTTGAATGATGACTGGGGCTAAAAATGAAACAATTACTGATCAATTACAGATCAAACTGGTGTGCATCCCAAATCCCACCTTATTCCCTACATAGTGTACTACTTTCGACCAGAGACATATGTGCACTACTTTCGACCAGAGCCCTATGGGCCCTGGTCAAAAGTAGTGCACTATGTAAGGAATAGGGTGTTATTTGGGACGCATACCTTTTTTTCCCTTGACATGTCCTTGAAAGTGCTACAGTAGTTTCAAGAAATAGTTCCTGTAGACAATGACAGGAAACATTAAAATGCTCTAAAATCCTACTGGCCATCTCATTTTACATTATGGACAATGTCAAGAGAGGAATGAAAACCCTGTAGACACAGTGAGTCCCAAATGCCACCCTATTCACTACATAGTGCACTACTTTTGACTAGAGCCCTGTAGAACCCTGGTCAAAGGTAGTGCACTAAATCGTGAATAGGTTGCCATTTGTATTTGTTGGTAGTGTATGTTAAGGATTCCAGAGTGTAGACTGTAGACTGTATTGTATAGGTCTACTAAGGAGTCCATGATTAATGGCATGAACAAAACACACAACAGGGATTTCCAAGATATGGGCTGACGACTGAAATTAGATTTTTTTAAATGTATATATATATAAAACAACCGTCCGAATGTACTCCACAATCACTTTTCAAACATTTAGTAAAGTGTCCATGATTTACCACCAGGCTAGACTGTCAGCTACAATACAGCTAACAGTAGGTTTTGACCAGAGGTGGCACCTCTTCTTGACAATTCTTTGCTCCGCTTAAAATTTGTATGAAGTAGAGCAGAGCTCAACTTTTTCTGCCGCTCGCAAGCAGGGTTCTCCACCTTCCCACAATTGTCACGCCCTGACCTTGGGGATCCTCATTATTCTCTATGTTTGGTTAGGTCAGGGTGTGACTCGGGTGGGAAAGTCTATGTTTTCTATTTCTTTGTTTTTGGCCGTTTGTGGCTCCCAATCAGAGGCAGCTGTCTATTCTTGTCTCTGACTGGGGATCAAATATAAGTTGTCATTTTCCTTTTGGGTTTTGTGGGATCTTGTTTTCTGTTTAGTGTTTCTGCCTGACAGAACTGTGCCCTTTCATTTTTGTGTTATTTTGTTTGAGTGTTTCTGAAATAAAGGAATCATGAACACTTTCCACACTGCGCTTTGGTCCACTCTTCCTACCACCAACGAGAGCCATTACAACAATCCCCTGCACATTTCTCCTCGTGCCCTTGTTGAAAATAAATGGCGGCGGAATTTCTGCCGAATTCATTGTTATCCTTACCGCAGAAATTCATCATCACAGTGTGATTGAAATTTAAAGGCAATGTTCCCGCGTCAGCGGAGACTGCATTCATGGTAATCACTGCAGATGTCGGCTCAATAGGAAATTACCTTTACATTTCTAGCGAGCTATCTTTAATGCTTCAGCCCTAAATAAACACACACAATCTCCAAGAGATGGGCACAGAAAAAAAATCAACAAGAGCCTATGTGAATGCACTTCACAATCACTTTCCAAACAAGAACACGACCAGTCCCCACATGTATATATATCCATCTTATCCAACAGTCTGTTTTTACTGATAACGCGTTTCCCCATCTCAAGAATGCTCCCCGTAATCTGTCCTTACAAAAAACAACTAGAAACACCAAAGATGTTAGATAATCATCAAAACAAAGGTGATGAACTGCATGAACGGATGATGATGAACTGCATCCTTGTACAACGTTTACAGCACATTATAAAATATCCTACAGTATCATCAAGTATCCACGATGATACAGTTTGAAAATACTAGCCTAAATGAAATGTAGCATAGGAATCAACATGGCTAAAATGGATTGACCCTCTTTAGAATAGGAGTAAAAATTGATCCAAGGTCACCAGAACCTCTGAGCAGATCAGGTCTCAAATTTAATCTATTGAGCTTTCTCTGTTCACAACATCCATCACAGAGGTGGTTCATGCTCTTCGGGTCTCTGCTTATTGAGGAATGCCAGACATTTTCTGCAGTGAGACTGTGTGTGTCTGTGTGCATCACAATTTGTTTGTCTCTCTCTCTGTGTGTGTGTGTGTGTGTGTGTGTGTGTGTGTGTGTGTGTGTGTGTGTGTGTGTGTGTGTGTGTGTGTGTGTGTGTGTGTGTGTGTGTGTGTGTGTGTGTGTGTGTGTGTGTGTGTGTGTGTGTGTGTGTGTGTGTGTGCATGCTTGTGCGCGATTGTGTGTGCATACTGTGACCTGAATGCAGACATGAAAATAACAATTCACCTTTTCAAAATTCCAAACACTTGTAGCTCCACGAGCCAAAACAAGGGGATGATTTCCTGTTTTGTTCTTTGGTCTTTATAAAATGACCCCCCCGAAGCCAACCCCTCCTCCACCCCCCACCTTCAACAACACTCTCATATTCAAAAGGGTGGAACATTTGGGGAGGAAACCTGAAAAGCTTTTTAGGATGTATCCCAAATGGCACTCTATTCCCTATATAGTGCCCTATTTCCTATTTGGTGCACTACTTTTGACCAGAGCTAGGCTCTGGAATAGGGTACCATTTGGAACGGTCCCTTTTAAATTCCCCATCAGTGAGTCATTTTCCATTTTAGGCCTGTTCTATTGACTTGGATCTAATTAACCAGCTTTGTTCCTTTATCTTGGCTGGCTGTGACTCATTATTCTATTGGTACCTGTTCCATTAACATGTTGCACAGTTTACTACCCTAGACTAATATCCAGAATATCCACTGGTTTCCATAATTCCTTGTTGATTTAGTGGTCACTTATAAGGAATTGTTTGTCTCTGTCAAGAGGGACAATAACCCAAAATGCATGATTTCTCTATGATGCATTTTTAGGTGACTAGTTTCGCTAATAGAGACATGATCACTATTTAGCTGCAGGTTGACACACATGCACGGACACACACACACACACACACACACACACACACACACACACACACACACACACACACACACACACACACACACACACACACACACACACACTTTCTGTGATTCCTTACAATGTGACCGGTGTTGCTCTCTTCCGGTAAAAAACTTTGAATGAGTATCAAGCTTTCTAACGTTTCAGGAAGGATTGCTTAAATAGACATGGGGAAGGGGGGTTGGAGAATGCCTCTGTGAGGGGGGGTCTTTTCTTGCAAAGGTTCATTGTTCTCGAAGTCAAAACAACGCATGCTCAGGCCACCGTGGATTGGCATTGTAATAACAAACAATCCTTATTTTATGCCATTGCTTCCTTAAGCAGTCTAGATGGTTGGGCAGTGAACGGGGCTGGGGTTCAGTGGCAGCCAAAGAGGGCACATGTCTGAATGTGTCCCAAATGGCACCCAATTCCCTTTCTAATGTGCTACTTTTGATCAGCCCTATGGTTCCTGTAGTGCACCAGATAGAGAATAGGGTGCCATTTGGGACCTAGCCTATCTGCCTGGGCGACATGGGATTCCAATAACAGGAACCACACAGCAGCTCCTGCAACCCAGCAGATAAGAACCAACACTCAGGCTGAATGAGTCTTAGACCAGACTGTTCTTACTATAAGAGAACTGAATAAAAGATCCATTAACCCAATAATAACATACCTATCATGTCAATAAACAAACCGGAATAACCCATACCAAGAACAGACAGAAGCAAAGAGGAGAGGTATTGGACATCCAATAGTCAATGATTTGTTTCTTTTTAAAGGGGCAATCTGTGATTCGTAAATCCATTATGTTAGTCTAGTATGAAACTGGAAACAGAAGGGGTTCTTATTGCTGTTCAGGTGCAGGGGTAATTTAACTGTTAGGGTAAGTGGTTGACAAAGAGTATTTTGTTTACAATAGGTAAAGTGATTGGGAAAAGAGGTTTGAAGTTTCCTCACCTGTCTGTGTGTTATAAAAAAAAACACAAATCCGTAACTTGAAAGCCCTGATTGCTAGGGTCATTTTAAGAACTTGTTCTCAACTAGCCTACCTGGTTAAATAAAGGTGAATATTTTAAATTTAAGATGTCAGGCTTGAAAATCTGTTCAGCCATTTCTGCACAGTGAATCACTACCCAAACCAGACGCAACTGGTTTCAAGTGGCCACGAGACATCATATGATCTCCTACTGCTCTCTAGTGGAAGAACTGGGAATCACACAGGGGATATATTTACATCAATGGATAGGTAGACACTTCAGCTTTCTCCATCGTATGTATGTCATTCCTGTAAGACTAAAAAGGAAGGCATGTGGCACATTGCACAAGCCCTTCGCTTTTAAAATGGTGGATTTCCTATGGAAATTTGCACGTTCAAAGCGCCACCATTAAGTAAAATATCAGGTAACATATTTTATTTCAAATTTAGACATTCAAATATCTTATTCCCCAACACAGGGACAGTAAAAACAATTATGTAAAAATGTTTTGGCTTGCTGAATCTCGAGATTTGTAGTAGTCACATTGTTTCTGACACCTTTATCATAATCCCACAGTTCTTAGCATGTGTTTGTAGGATTTATAGTTTTGAAAACTAAATGTACTATGAGGGCAGTTGTATACAATATCATTAGAAAATATCACCAGAGGGCATCAGAGTTTAAGAGGTTAAGTACCTCTTGGAATGCCATCATCTTTTAACCCTTCTATGTTGTCTGGTCTTCCAGCCATGTAAACATTCACCTCATATGACCACTCGTACAGAGATGTCTGTCTGGGCGAAAGCTAATGTCCTAATGTATATAGATTTTCCTTTCCTCCCTGTAATTGATTGGCTGTCTAGATTGTTGGAGTACTGTACTTTCCATTGTTTTGAAGAGGTCCCAGGACAACTTCCATTCAGAGTCAAAGGACTGTTGTTCTTTGAAAGTGAAAACATTCTGGAAATATTAACTGATATTTGAAAAACAAAATAGATGTTTGTCAAGTTGGTTTATCTATGAGGAATTGGGCTTTGAGGAAAGCCAGTCAGAGCCTTATGTAATACAACTGACCTGGTATATATATTTTGGATTATGGTCAATTCAGTACACACATATTGTTCAGTTCAGTAGGCTAGGCCATTATACAGTAGACCAGGCCAGTATAGAGTAGGACGGCCATTATATGATTTGGAATGTTGTGAGTGCACACTTGACACCCAAGGGTAGTGTTATTGAGTGTTAATAAACACCATGGTAACAGAGGCATTTGCAGGAATAAAACCAATCAGCCCTGTTGAATCATAGTTGGCACAAACAAACGTTTGGTGTGCACCAACTTGCTTCTCAAAGTGCAAGGCCTCGCAATCATCACACATCTAGATTAATTATTTTAAATATAGATACAAGCTCTCACATGAAGCTCTTTGTCCTCCACGGTGCTGGAAGAGAAATAAAATGACACCAGCAGAAATGGAGATCACTGGAACAAAGCAGGTTGATGTTTATTGTCTTGCCCTGGAGGCAGAACTGAGCGATTTCTGCTAGATGGGCCAGCTGCAAAGTCAAAATTGTCTATATCGTAAAAATCCATGAAAAATAAAATGTTGGGTTAGGCATTAGGGTAAGCAGTGTGGTTAAGGTTAGGGTTAAGGTTCAAGTTAAATTTAAAATCCAATTTTATTATTTGTGTCTGTGCCAGTTAGTGTGCCACAGCTCCCTTCAGAACAAGATTCATGATAATAAATGCCAACCTGTGGAAAAAATATATGATAAGATGGGTGATGCTTTTTTTGCCATTTTTTTGAACACATGTTCAAGTCATGGGATTTAATTCAACATGGCTGTTTGTATGTGTTTTGTGGTAACAATGCCAATGGCAGAGTGTGGCATAGGTTAGTTGTGACAGAATGGAGAATGTGTGATGATAGAGTACAGTAGACTGGAAACAAAGGGGGGTCTTGTTTCTGTTCAGTTGCAGGGGTAATTTTATCGGTAATTTTATCTGTTAGGGTTAGTGGATGACAAGAAGAATAGGAAAAGTGAATGGGAAAAGAGGTTTAAAGGTTTGTCACCTGTCTGTGTCTTATAAAACAAATACAATTCCGTAACTTGAAAACCCTGATTGAAAAGTGCAGGGGTCCCCAATTACATTCAGCCATGCACCGATTTTTCCTTGAGCCGATGGTCAGGGGGGCCGAAACATAATTTTAATTAATTTGCAAATTGGACGCAAGAATCCCAAACATATATAATATTTAACAAAACAGAAGCATTTCAAACCTTGATTACATTGGGATACGATCACACCTGCCTCTATTTATGAGTGGGAATACTGGGGAACAGATTTCCTAAATTAAAATCACTTTGTGCTGACTTCCTGGTGATTTTCTAATCTCTTATGTCCAACAATGAAAACAATTTACAGTACCAGTCTGGACACACCTACTCATTCAATGGTTTTTCTTAATTTGTATTATTTCCTACATTGTAAAATAATCCTGAAGACATCAAAACTATGAAATAACACATATGTAATCATGTAGTAACCAAAAAAGTGTAAAATAAAACAAAATATATTTTATATTTCAGATTCTTCAAAGTAGCCACCCTTTGCCATGATGACAGCTTTGCACAATATTGGCATTTTCTGAACCAGCTTCACATGGAATGCGTTTCTAACAGCCTTGAAGGTGTTCCCACATACGCTGAGCGCTTGTTGGCTGCTTTTCCTTCACTCTGCGGTCCAACTCATCCCAAACCATCTCACTTGGTTTGAGGTCGGATGATTGTGGAGTCCAGGTCATCTGATGCAGCACTCAATTACTCTCCTTCTTGCTGAAATAGCCCTTACACAGCCTAGAGGTGGGTCATTTTAATGTCATTTTCCTGTTGGAAAAACAAATGATAGTCCCACTAAGCGCAAAACAGATGGCATCGCATATCGCTGCAGAATGCTGTGGTAGCCATGCTGGTTAAGTGTGCCTTGAATTCTAAATAAATCACAGACAGTGTCACCAGCAAAACACCCCCAAACCATCACACCTCTTCCTTTGTGCTTCACGGTGGGAACCACACAAGCAGAGATCATTCTTTCACGTACTCTGCGTCTCACAAAGACACGATGGTTGGAACCAAAAATCTCAAATTTGGACTCATCAGACCAAAGGACAGATTTCCACAGGTCTAATGTCCATTGCTCGTATTTCTTTGCCCAAGCAAGTATCTTCTTATTATTGTTGTCCTTTAGTATTGGTTTCTTTGCTGCAATTCAACCATGAAGGCCTGATTCACGCAGTCTCCTTTGAACAGTTGATGTTGAGATGTGTCTGTTACTTTTATTAATTTATTTGGTCTGCAGTCTGAGGTGCAATTAACATATCCTTTGCAGCAGAGGTAACTCTGGGTTTTCCTTTCCTGTGGTGGTCCTCATGAAAGCCAGTTTCATCATAGTGCTTGATGATTTTTACGACTGCACTTGAAGAAACTTTCAAAGTTCTTGAAATTTTCCGGATTGACTGACCTTCATGTCTTAAAGTAATGATGGACTGTCATTTATTTTCTCCAAATAGGGCTACCTTCTGTATACCAACCCTAACTTGTCACAATACAACTGATTGGCTCCGTCGCCTGGGTTAGGGAGGGCTTGGTCGGTAGGGGTGTCCTTGTCTCATCGCGCACCAGCGACTCTTGTGGCGGGCTGGGCGCAGTGTGCGCTAGCCAAGGTGGACGGGTGTACGGTGTTTCCTCCGGCGCATTGGTGCGGCTGGCTTCCCGGGTTGGATGCGCACTGTGTTAAGAAGCAGTGCGGCTTGGTTGGGTTGTGTATCGGAGGACGCATGACTTTCAACCTTCGTCTCTCCCGAGCCCGTACGGGAGTTGTAGCGATGAGACAAGATAGTAGCTACTACAACAATTGGATACCACGAAAATGGGGAGAAAAAGGGGTAAAAGAAGGAAAGAAATTCCACAAATTAACTTTGAAGAAGGCACACCTGTTAATGAAATGCAAACCAGCAGGTTGAATACAATAGAAGCTGGTTGAGAAAATGCCAATAGTGTGCAAAGTTGTCATCAAGGCAAAGGGTGGCTAATTTGAAGAATCTCAAATATATAATATATTTTGATTTATTTGTCACGTTTTGGGTTACTACATAATTCCATGTATGTTATTTTATAGTTTTGATGTCTTCACTATTATTATACAATGCAGAAAATAGTACAAATAAAGTAAAACCCTTAAAATGAGTAGGTGTGTCCAAACCTTTGACTGGTACTTTATAAATGAAAACAATTTTGCTCAGAAAACTAGGGGGGCCAAATAAAATCACCCCCTGGCCCACTGTCTGCCAATTGGGGAATCCTGATATAGTGTATCATTGCATACAGTAGTCAACAATGACAACCTATTTAGAGGTTTTGTACCATACAGTGACTCAGTGATGTTCAATCATAGCCATTATCACAAACCAGCAGGTTGAATACAATAGAAGCTCACCCAACCCCTATCGTACCCGCCAAAGGGCCCAGGGCACACATTGAAAGTAACACCCATCCTGCGAAACACTACATAAAGAGATCCCAAAGGAGCACAACAAAATACGGTGTTCAATGGGATATGCAAATGGAGGAGAAATAACAGGAAAATACCCTTCAGGCCCATAGAGCTCTGGTCAAAAGTAGTGCACAAGATAGGGAGTAATGTGCCATTTGGGACACAAGAAATGTCAGCTGACTAAGAGTACGTTCTGTACCACACCCACAATAACAATGAGTGTCTCTCCTGGACGGCACCCTATTCCCTATATAGTGCACTACTTATGACCAGAGCTCTATGGGCCCTAATCAAAAGTAGTGTACTATAAAGGGAAAAGGGTGTCATTCGGTCTCTCGCCCTCTCCCCACTCTCTCTCTCCCGCTCTCTGTTTGCTATTCAGGTTGTGCGAAAACTGTTCTTGTGTCAGCCTATCACTAGATCTTTAGTGAGAGAGGAAGATATACTGATACTCTTGGGTTTTGATTGGTGTACATTGTTGTGTTTGATACCAGAGTCTAAGGCTACCATAATCTGAGTTCTGCATTTCATTCATTTGAGTTGGGTTATAAATAGGGTCAAGTGAAATTACCAGGAAAAACTACAGGCCTAGTTAGGTCATAACGCACTTCGAGGCAAACAACAATGAAGCATGCACGAGAGTACCAACTGTTCTGGATGACTGTGTGATAATGCTCTCGATAGCCGATGTGAACAATGTTTCAAGCAGACCATCATAATCCCTGTGCCCAAGGAAGCGAAGGTAACCTGCCTAAATGATTACCGCCCCGTGGCACTCATGTCTTTAGCCATGAAGTGCTTTGAAAGGGTGGTCATGGCTCGCATCAACAGCATCCTCGCAGACACCCTAGACCCACTCCAATTCGCATACCGCCCTTATAGATCCACAGATGATGCAATCTATATCGCACTCCACACTGCCCTTTCTCACCTGGACAAAAGGAACACCTATGTGAGACTGCTGTTCATTGAGTACAGCTCAGCGTTCAACACCACAGTGCCCACAAAGCTCATCACAAAGCTAAGGACTCTGGGACTAAACACCTCCCTCTGCAACAGGATCCTGGAATTCCTGATGGGCCGCCCCCAGGTGGTAAGAGTAGGCAACAACACGTCTGCCATGCTGATCCTTAACACTGGGGCCCCTCAGGGGTGTGTACTTAGTCCCCTCCTGTATTCCCTGTTCACCCACAACTGCATGGCCAAACACAACTCCAACACCATCATTAAGTTTACTGACAACACAACAGTGGTAGGCCTGATCACCGACAATGATGAGACGGCCTATATGGAGGTCAGAGAACTGGCAGTGTGGTATCAGGACAACCAGCTCTCCCTCAGTGTGAGCAATACAAAGGAGCTGATTGTGGACTACAGGAAAAGGTGGGCCAAACAGGCCCCCATTAACATTGATTGGGGCTGTAGTGGAGCGGGTCGAGAGTTTCAAGTTTCTTGGTGTCGACATCACCAACGAACTATCATGGTCCAAACATACCAAGACAGTTGTGAAGAGGGCACGACAAAACCTTTTCCCCCTCAGGAGACTGAAAAGATTTGGCATGGGTCCCCAGATCCTCAAAAGGTTCTACAGCTCCGCCATCGAGAGCATCCTGACCGGTTGCATCAAAGCCTGATATGGCAACTGCTCGGCATCTGACCATAAGAGGGTAGTGCGAACGGCCCTGTACATCACGGGGCCAAGCTTCCTGCCATCCAGGACATATATAATAGGCGGTGTCAGAGGAAAGCCCATACAATTGTCAAAGACTCCAGTCACTCAAGTTATAGACTGTTTTCTCTGCTACCGCAGGCTAAGCGGTACCGGAGCGCCAAGTCTAGGACCAAAAGGCTCTTTAACAGCTTCTACCCCCAAGCCATAAGACAATTGAACAATTCCTGAAGATGAACAATTCCTAAATTTGTCACCTACAATTTACATTGACCTCCCCCCTTTTGTACACTGCTGCTACTCGCTGTTTGTTTGTTACCTATGCAAAGTCACTTCGCCCCCACCTACATGTACAGACTTCCTCAACTAGCCTATACCCCCCACACTGACTCGGTAGTATCGGTGCCCCCTGTATATAGCCTTGTTATTCTTATTGTGGTACTTTTTATTATTTGTCTACTTGGTAAATCTTTTTCTTCTTCTTGAATTGCACTGTTGGTTAAGGGCTTAAGGGCTTGCAAGTAGGCATTTCACGGTAAAGTCTACACTTGTTGTATTCGGCAACAGCAGATTTTTCCTAGTTAGGCTATAACCAAGCTCACCCTACCGATAAAACATTGATTTACAGTAACACTAATACTAATAATGTCAATACCAGAATGAGATCATAAAAATGAGTTGGACAGCCCAGATTATTTTACAAGTCAATGTGTGCTCTTAACTTTAGATCGATCTTTACAAAAAAGGTGCTATCGACGACCAAGAAGGGTTCTTCGGCTGTTCCCATAGGACAACCGTTTGAAGAACACCTTTTGGTTCCAGGTAGGGAAAGAAAAGGGGTTCTCCTTTGGGGACAGCCACAGAACCCTTTTCTTCTTACAGTGTACATTACACAGACATCTCCAGCCCTGGTCAAACATTGCTTTGGGGGCCCTGGTTAAAGAACCTGTTACATGTATTACCAATACCTGTAAGACACAACCACATAAACATACACACACACGCTAACACAACACATTCTGCATACACATAATGTTGTAATATTGTTGTATTGTAGTATTATATATGTAGTATTGTAGATGTGTAATGGTAGAGTAGTGGTGTAATAATGTGTAGTATAATGTACTATTTTATTTTTTTTGTGATGTATTTCTCTTAATCCTGTTTGGAACCCAGAAGCTAATGGGGATCCTAATAAATACAAATAGAAAAATACTTCAGGCTCATCCCACCCGCACATACATGTACTACAGTCGAAGCTGCTGAGGGGAGAACGGCTTATAATAATGGTGTCACTTTCGGACCTTAGTTCGTTTGTGATGTCTTTGTTTTAGTATGGTCAGGGTGTGAGTTGGGTGGGAAGTCTATGATTTGGTATTTCTGTGTTTGGCCTGGTATGGTTCTCAATCAGAGGCAGCTGTCAATCGTTGTCCCTGATTGAGAACCATACTTAGGCAGCCTGTTTTCACCCTTGAGTTGTGGGTGATTATTTTTCTGTTTAGTTGTGGTTTGCACCTGACGGAGCTGTTTCGGTTGTGCTTTTTTTTCTTTTTTCTTTGTTTGATAGTGTTCAGTTTAAATAAATAACATGAACAAGTACCACGCTGCGCTTTGGTCCTCATCTTCTTCCACCGACGACCGTTACAAATGGCTGGAATGGATTTAATGGAATGGCATCAAACACATGGTACCATCCCACCAATTCCGCTCCAGCCAGTTAAGGTACCACCATCGTCCTGTTATGTGCTATGTTCAAAATATTGTGTGCATGCTGTTCCTCTATCACTTCAAATCAGCCTCTGAGGTCCAATTTGCGCGAGATGGCGAGCAAGATGCAATATAATTGAGCAAGCAAACACTGAGTCGAGAGTGCAGAGGATGGGTCCTTGGAGCAGAGGAAGTGTCCCGCGAGCCGACAGGCCAACCTTGAAAGCTTGCAAGTGTGACTTTGGGCAAGCAGAACATCATTGCAGCCGATTCTGTACAGGCTTCCTTCTTTTCACTAGTATTGTGGAGTAACTACAATGTTGTTTCATCCTCAGTTTTCTCCTATCACAGCCATTAAACTTTGTAACTGTTTTAAAGTCACCATTGGCCTCATGGTGAAATCCCTGAGTGGTTTCTTTCCTTTCCGGCAATTGAGTTAGGAAGGAAGCCTGTATCTTTGTAGTGACTGGGTGTACACCATCCAAAGTGTAATTAATAACTTCACTATGCTCAAAAGGATAGTCAATGTCTGGTTTATAACAAATGTACCCAATAGGTGCCCTTCTTTGCGAGGCATTGGTAAACCTCACTGTTCTTTATGGTAGATGGGTAGATCTACAGCGTTGTTTGTTAGACCATGAGACATCCCACAATCGGTCTCACGGAAACGTCTGTAGCGTCTGAACGGTTTGACCAGTAGCGATTTTAGCATGTAAATCTTGGTGTGGGAAAACATGTGGGATGCATGCTGGCAAAGCCACTACACAACACAACATTAAACAATACTTTAATTGCACTATAACGGTGTCAACCGGTGCCCACAAACTGTTAGGTCCTACATAAAGCTGTCCCAACAGCAGAGTCCCAACAGAAGTCCCAACACCTTACCACTGCTACACCTGGTGAATAACGGAGCCTTGTCTGGCAGTAAAACCATTTATTCGGCCTCATTTAATGTCTTAAAAAAACATAACTGATATGGCTGACTTGCTTAAACAAATGTGGTTTCTACTGACAATTGAGATGTACAAACTATGGCATAAGGGAACAACAAGCGGATAAGAGGCGATCCTCTTAAGACATTAAGCGATCGACGACGGACGTATTTAATATATATTTGTTCAGCTCTTTTGAAATGTACAGCGACAGAATTCAGAACATGGGCCGTTCTTACAGTGTACTCCTTGTACACCAAGTCAGAACCGTAGGATAAATAAAGGGAGCATACTGTATAAGCAGAAAATGAAAGCTCTTACAATATTCAATATTCATTACATTTCTCTAAAACAGGTTATAGGCTACATGTGCACCACCAAGTTAGAACAGTAGGCATTAGGGTGAGGCACATTGAATGCCCGTTTGGGTCTTTGCATGTCAAAATAGATACACATCAACTAACACTATTTGACTCGTTAAATAAGCTTTTAATTTGACACTTCAAATAACACAATTCTATTATTATTATTCTATTATTCTGTTCTGTGGGCTGAATTTGCACATGCAAGCCAAGCACCACCACTAGTATCAGTAGTACTGTCAAAGCTGTACAAACAATCACAATCTTAACTGCAGTTCACATATATCCCTGGCATATTACAGAATTTATGCAGCAGCATACAAGACATTTTTGGACTCACCTTGTTGTGCTGTACTTACTTAAACAGGAAGGTGGCTCAGAAGTCCTTTGTGGTCAAATTTTGTCATCAAACTTTGTCATCAAAGTCTGGCATTCTCTGGATTTATGGTGTGAACTCGGGGAAAAAACACAATCACTCCACTGAATAGCAGGCTAGTGATTGCTTTGCAATGCTTGCAGTTAGCCACTGATTCCTTCCAAACCACTCATTGTTGAATTAGCGATTTCCAACTTGTTGTGTAATGGGTATGTCCAATAGCTGATAAGTACCGATACATTTTAGCTATAATTTCTCTTCATTATTTCTCTTCATATGACAAGGATTAAAAAGGATTTACCAGTAGATTGTCCACCTGATTCATGATGATAAATGCTAGCAAAGAGTTTGAAAGTAAGATGTTGACATGATCAGTCCAATCAAAGCTACTGTACATATAACGTGATTTGACGTCATCCTATCTGTGGACAATGACCTTGAGCCTTCTTGGAAGGGCACATATAATAATACTCTATGGCAGGACCCAAAAGGGCTTAAATGTTCAATGTCTACTCTTACTAAGGACTTAGACTTGGCCTGTGACGCAGTGTCCCCATGAGTCCCCATGAGTGACAGAACACTGAGTCAATCAGGCGCAATACTCCTATTTTCTGCTGGCTTGCCCCATCACCACAGAAAGCACTGAGTTAGGCTGAAACACCTGCAATGTGTTCCTGAACAAAGGGGCGGGTCAAAAGTAACAGTCAGTATCTAGTGTGGCCACCAGCTGCATTAGTACTGCAGTGCATCCCCTCCTCATGGACTGCACCAGATTTGCCAGTTCTTGCTGTGAGATGTTACCCCACTCTTCCACTAAGGTACCTGCAAATTCCCGATCATTTCTGGGGGGAATGGCCTTAGCCCTCACCCTCCGATCCTAGATGTGCTCAATGCGATTGAGATCCGGGCTCTTCGCTAGCCATGGCAGAACACTGGCATTCCTGTCTTGCAGGAAGTCACGCACAAAACGAGCAGTATGGCTGGTGGCATTGTCATGCTGGAGGGTCATGTCAGGATGCAGGAAGGGTACCACATGAGGGAGGAGGAAACGTTCCTTGTAACGCACAGCGTTGAGATTGCCTGCAATGACAACAAGCTCAGTCCGATGATGCTGTGACACACTGCCCCAGACCATGACGGACCCTCCACCTCCAAAACAATCCTGCTCCAGAGTACAGGCCTTGGTGTAACGCTCATTCCTTCGATGATAAATGCGAATCTGACCATCACCCCCGGTGAGACAAAACTGCGACTCGTCAGTGAAGAGCACTTTTTGCCAGTCCTGTCTGGTCCAGCGACGGTGGGTTTGTGCCCATAGGCGACGTTTCTTCCGGTGATGTCTGGTGAAGACCTGCCTTACAACAGGCCTACAAGCCCTCAGTCCAGCCTCTCTCAGCCTATTGTGGACAGTCTGAGCACTGATGGAGGGATTGTGTGTTCCTAGTGTAACTCGGGCAGTTGTTGTTGCCATGCTGTAGCTGTCCCGCAGGTGTAATGTTCGAATGTACCGATCCTGTGCAGGTGTTGTTACACGTGGTCTGCCACTGTGAGGACGATCAGCTGTCCGTCCTGTCTCCCTGTTGCGCTGTCTTAGGCGTCTCACAGTATGGACATTGCAATTTATAGCCCTGGCCACATCTGCAGTCCTCATTTCTCCTTGCCGCATGCCTAAGGCACGTTCACGCAGATGAGCAGGGACCCTGGGCATATTTATTTAGGTGTTTTTCAGAGTCAGTAGAAAGGCCTCTTTAGGGTTCTAAGTTTTCAGAACTGTGACCTTAATTGCCTACCGTCTGTAAGATGTTAGTGTCTTAACGACCGTTCCACAGGTGTATGTTCATGAATTGTTTATGGTTAATTGAACAAGCATGGGAAGCAGTGTTTTAACCCCTTACAATGAAGATCTGTGAAGTTATTTGGATTTTTACGAATTATCTTTGAAAGACAGGTTCCTGACAAAGGGACCTTTATTTTTTTGCTGAGTTTATATATATTATTTTTTACATTGTTTTCAAACTGATATGTGACAGGTATTAATGGCAAAATAACATGCAAAATACTACTGAGGCCGGACGGTGAGAGGCTGGACGGGCGAGCAGGTGCCGGCAGTGATTGGTTGAATAGCATGCATTTAGTTTTACTTGCGTTTAAGAGCAGTTGGAGGCCACGGAAGGAGAGTTGTATTCCATTGAAGCTCGTCTGGAGATAAGTTAACAAAGTGTCCAAAGAGGGGCCAGAAGTATACAGAATGGTGTTGTCTGCGTAGAGGTGTATCAGAGAATCACCAGCAGCAAGAGCAACATCATTGATGTTTACAGAGAAGAGAGTCGGCCCGAGGATTGAACCCTATGGCACTCCCAAAGAGACTGCCAGAGATCCGGACAACAGACCCTCCGATTTGACACACTGAACTCTATCAGAGAAGTAGTTGGTAAACCAGGCGAGGCAATAATTTGAGAAACCAAGGCTGTCGAGTCTGCCAATAAGAATGTGGTGATTGACAGAGTCGAAAGCCTTGGCCAGGTCGATGAATATGGCTGCACAGTAATGTCTCTTATCAATGGCAGTTATGATGTCGTTTAGGATCTTGAGCGTGGCTGAGGTGCACCCATGACCAGCTCTAAAACCAGATTGCATAGCGGAGAAGGTACCGTGGGATTTTAAATGGTCGGTGATCTGTTTGTTAACTTGGCTTTCGAAGACCTTAGATAGACAGGGTAGGATAGATATAGGTCTGTAGCAGTTTGGGTCTAGAGTGTCACACCCTTTGAAGAGGGGGATGACCGCGGCAGCTTTCCAATCTTTGGGAATCTCAGACGATACGAAAGAGAGGTTGAACAGGCTAGTAATAGGGGTTGCAACAATTTTGACAGATCATTTTAGAGAGAGAGGGTCCAGATTGTCTAGCTCGGCTGATTTGAAGGGGTCCAGATTTTGCAGCTCTTTCAGAACATCTGCTATCTGGATTTGGGTAAAGGAGAAATGGTGGGGGCTTTGGCGGGTTGCTGTGGAGGGTGCCGGGCAGTTGATCGGGGTAGGGGTAGCCAGGTGGAAAGCATGGCCAGCCATAGAGAAATGCTTATTGAAATTCTCAACTATAGTGGATTTATCGGTGGTGACAGTGTTTCCTAGCCTCAGAGCAGTGGGCAGCTGGGAGAAGGTGCTCTTAATCTCCATGGACTTTACAGTGTCCCAGAACCTTTTTGAGTTAGTACTACAGGATGCAAATTTCTGTTTGAAAAAGCCAGCCTTAGCTTTTCTAACTGCCTGTGTATATAGTGGGGCAAAAAAGTGTTTAGTCAGCCGCCAATTGTGCAAGTTCTCCCACTTAAAAAGATGAGAGAGGCCTGTAATTTTCATCATAGGTACACTTCAACTATGACAGACAAAATGACAAAAAAAATGCAGAAAATCACATTGTAGGATTTTTTATGAATTTATTTGAAAATTATGGTGGAACTGAGGAACTGAGATGAAGGCAGGATCCAATATTTAGGTTATTTATTAAGCTCAAGGGCACACACGGCATATGGGGATTTTTTATTACATGGAGACACAAAGGAGAGAACTGGTTACATTATCAGTACCAAATTATAGAATGTACAATGAAATTAACATGATTAACCAACTAAACATGTCATCATGGTACACACAGCATTCAAAGGAGTACTGAGGACAAAGCAACGGTATGCATTCACCAAACATTTAACGGAGGAAAACAGATTTGTTTTCTAGTAATTGTCTGATTGGGAACTACCATGTTAAATTGAGTACAGGCAGTAATACAGGAGTCAAATCGCATAGGGAGTCTCATTAGATCAGATATCAGTTATCAGCAAGCCAGAGCCATCTGTGGAAAGAGCACCAGTAGATCAAAGATATATGTGCAAACAGATACAAATGTATCATTCAACATAAGACCTTAAACAATGACATGATCTCAACTATCCTGTACCCCTGCACACTGACTCGGTACTGGTGCCCCCTGTATATAGCCTCGTTATTGTTATTCTTATTATTACTTTTTATTTTAGTCTACTTGGTAAATATTTTCTACTTCTTGAACTGCACTGTTGGTTAAGGGCTTGTAAGTTAGCATTCACGGTAAAGTCTACTCTTGTTGTATTCGGCGCATGTAGCAAATAAAGTTAGATTTTTTTCTCTGTCAAGATTCATCTCAGATCAACTACTCACATCCTCTTTTGCATCCTTCTCAAAACCCATTGGAGGTCTGAGAGTTCCTCTCCTCCGATGGGGTTTTAGGAGGAGGCACGGGAAAATTAAGAAAGGAATCGAGGAAAGGTAAAATGGCACATACAGAGCTGTTGCTTGTTTGCCTAATATGGAATGGCAGATGTCACTATGTGGGACTGAGCAGAGGTATACAATCCAAACTATTCAATGATATTACTGAGCCATAAGAAACCTTCCTTAGATCTATAGTTAATTAAGAAACACATTAATGAGTACAGAAGAATGTTAAAGGATGTTTAAGCAATCATACATGACTGTTGGGAGTGTGGTGCCATATCTTTTTCTCCCTGGTGTAGCAGAGCTGACAAGCTAAAGATGAAGTTGCAGCAGATGTCTGTGGAGGGGGTCTTGACCACGCTCTGGCTGTTCTCCAGACAGCGGTAATGCTGGAACGTGTCCCAGTATCAAGGCACAAGGCGAGACCCAGGTGCAGACACAGGAGGCAGATGGTTGGAGTCTTACAATGTTTATTAATTCAAAGTGGTAGGCATGAGAATGGTTGTGGACAAGCAAAAAGGTCAAAACCAGATCAGAGTCCAGGAGGTACAGAGTGGCAGACAGGTTCGTGGTCAAGGCAGGCAGAATGGTCAGGTAGGTGGGTAAAAAGTCCAGAAAACAGGCAAGGGTCAAAACCGGGAGGACTAGATAAAGGGGAATGCAAAAACCAGGAGAACGGGAAAAATGCTGGTTGACTTGGAAACATACAAGACGAACTGGCACAGAGAGACAGGAAACACAGGGATATATACCCTGGGGGGAAAAAAATATTTTAAAAAATCAGCGACACCTGGAGGGGGTGGAGACAATCACAAGGACAGGTGAAACAGATCAAGGCGTGACAGTACCCCCCACCAGGGATGCCACCTGGCGTCCTACCTGGGCGCATACCTGGGTGACCGGGGTGTCGGTGGTGGAAATTGGCGATGAGGGCCTGGTCCAAGATGTCCTTAGCAGGAACCTAGCACCTCTCCTCTGGGCCATAACCCTCCCAGTCAATCAGGTACTGGAAACCCCTGCCCCGTGGTCAAACCTCCAGGAGGCGTCTCACCGTATATGCTGGCTGGCCATCGAATACCTGAGGGGGGATGGACCTGGAAACAGGAGACAAAGGACAGTGAGACACTGGCTTCATTCTGGAGGGTGGATACGGAGGGCAAGGGGTAACACAAGACGGACAGCAGTGGAACTCAGGAGATGGGAAAAGGACCAATGAACCGGGGTGACAGTTTGCCGAGTGGAAATCCATACCCTCTGCCCGATGCAGTAGCGGGGAGCTGGGGTCCGGCGATGGTCGGCTTGTCGACGATACCTAGAGTTGGTCTTGAGAATAGCTGCCCTGGCTCTTCTCCAGGATACATCGACAGCAGCGGACAAACATCTGGCCCGAGGGTACGCTGACCTCCTGCTCTTGTTTTTGTTTTGGGAAAAGTGGAGACGGATATCTCATGGAGCACTCGAAAGGGGAGAGTCCCGTGGCAGAACAGGGAAGGGTGTTCCGAGCATACTCCACCCAGATCAGTTGTTGGTTCCAGGAAGTGGGATTGGTTGAGACTAGGCATCTCAATGTGGTTTCCAGGTCTTGGTTGCCTCGCTCAGACAGACTGTAAGTTTGGGAATGGAATCCGGATGACAGGCTGGCCGACGACCCAATAAGGTTGCAGAATGCCTTCCAGAACTGAGACGAGAACCCCGATCAGAGACCATGTCTACTGGGAGTCCATGGAGCCGGCCCACCATAAGCTGGGCCGTCTCCTTGGCAGAAGGAGCCCTGGAAGACAGGTCAGCCTGGAGGATTGAGCCCATTCCAGGACCCGGGACCGGACTGGATTAGGGACAATCAGCCGGTTAGCCGGGCCTCCTTCAGGTCCAGGCAAGGAGCATTGTGCCTTGCGGACCAGGTTCTCAATACCCCAATCCACAGTGGCAGGGCATGAGGTAGGGAGAATGGTTTGAGGTTGAGGGTGTGGAAGAGGAACTGTATAGGCGGGAGAGAGTGTCAGGCTTCACATTCTTTGACCCTGGGCAGTAGGAGATGGTGAAGTTAAATCTGGTGAACAGGAGGGCCCACCGATCCTGCCTGGAGTTGGGGCACTTGGCTGTGCGGGGATATTCCAGGTTATGATTGAGACGATGGGACAGGAAGGCACAGGGATGAAGCTTCTGGTCCTGAGCAGATCACTGGGACAGGAGGGCCCCCACTCCAACATCCAAAGCATCCATTTCCACCACAATTTGACGAGAGGGGCTCGGATGGATGAGAATGGGTGTTGTTGTGAACCGATGTTTCAGATCCACAAAGGCTTTGTCGACAGCTGGAGACCATTTGAACTGAACCTTGAAAGAGGTGAGTGCCGAGAGGGGAGCCGCCAGGGTGCCGTAGTCCCGAATGAAATGGCGGTAGAAGTTTTCAGAACCAAGAAACCGTTGCATCTGCACCCTGGACGTTGGTTGAGGCCAATCCACCACTGCTTTCACCTTTCCAGGATCCATCTGAACATTGCCCTCAACAATGATTTATCCCAGAAAGGTGATTGAAGAGCGGTGGAACTCACTTCTCGACTTTCACAAACAGTTGGATCTCCAGGAGGCACTGAAGGACCTGTCTGACATGAAGAATATGTTACTGTGCAGATCGGGGAAAAAACAGGATGTCGTCAAGGTACACGAACACAAGCATGTCCCGAAGCATGTCATCAACCAAAGCCTGGAAATCAACGGGGGCGTTGGTGAGTCCAAATAGCATGACTTGGTACTCATAAATGTCCACTGGCTGTGTTGAAGGCTGTCTTCCACTCATCCCAATCACGTATCCAAACCAGGTTGTAGGCATTACAAAGGTCCAACATGGAAAATATGGGGCCCCCTGGAGAGGTTCAAATGCAGAGGAGTAACGATTCTTGACAGTAATATCGTTAACCTCTCTGGGATACGTGGGACGCTAGCTGGCCAAAAGCCAGTGAAAATGCAGGACGACAAATTAAAGCTACACTTGTTGTGAATCCAGCCAACATGTCAGATTTCAAAAAGGCTTTTCGGCGAAAGCAAACTATGCTATTATGTGAGGAAAGCACCATAGTAAACAAAGATAGAAAAGCCGGCGCGACATAAAACGCAGAAATAAAAAATATAATTCATGCCTTACCTTTGACAAGCTTCTTTTGTTTGTGAAAATACTGCCCCCTGTCACCAAGAAGTTAACCTCTCCGGGATCGTTCGGGATGTGAGTGTCCCACCTCGCCAACAGCCAGTGAAATTGCAGGGCACCAAATTCAAACAACAGAAATCTCATTATTAAAATTTCTCAAACATACAAGTATTATACACCATTTTAAAGATAAACATCTTGTTATTCCAGCTAGTGTCCGATTTCAAAAAGGCTTTACGGCGAAAGCACACCATGCTAGATTATGTTAGGTCAGCGCCTAGGCACAGAAAACCATACAGGCATTTTCCAAAGAAGGAGAGGTGTCACAAAAGTCAGAAATAGCATTAAAATTAATCACTAACCTTTGATGATCTTCACCGGATGGCACTCCCAGGACTCCATGTTAGACAATAAATGTTTGTTTGTTCGATAAAGTTAATCTTTATGTCCAAAAACCTAATTTGAAATTGGTCGAAATGCATTGTCTCAAACAAACATCAGGTGAAATTGCAGAGAGCCACATCAAATTACAGAAATACTCATCATAAACATTGATGAAAGATACAAGTGTTACACATAGGATTAAAGATAAACATGTTGTTAATCCAGCTGCTGTGTCCGATTTCAAAAAGGCTTTATGGCGAAAGCACACCATGCGATTATGTTAGGTCAGCGCCTAGCCACAGAAAACCATACAGCCATTTTCCAAAGAAGGAGAGGTGTCACAAAAGTCAGAAATAGCGTTAAAATGAATCACTTACCTTTGATGATCTTCATCTGATGGCACTCCCAGGTCTCCATGTTTGTTCAATAAAGTTAATCTTTATGTCCAAATACCTCCTTTTTGTTTGCGCGTTTAGTCCAGTAATCCAAATGCACAAAGCGCAGGCACAAATAAAAAGATAAAAAGTCAAAAAAGTCAAAAAAGTTCCATTAAAGTTCGTAGAAACATGTCAAACGATGTATATAATCAATCTTTATGATGTTTTTATTATAAATCTTCAATAATATTCCAACCGGACAATACTGTTTTAGAAAGGAAAGGGAAGGGAAAGGGAACGAACCTTGTACTCACTGCCACTCCGCGAGACTAAACTAAAGGCTTTCAGCCTGGCCACTTGTTGAAACAGCTCTTATTCGATCCCCTTTCAGAATACAAGCCTGAAACAACTTCTAAAGACTGTTGACATCTACTGGAAGCCTTAGAAATTGCAATCTGACCCCATAGACACAGGATATTGGATAGGCAATCATTTAAAAAAAACTACAAACCTCAGATTTCCCACTTCCTGGTTGGATTTTTCTCAGGTTTTTGCCATATGAGTTCTGTTATACTCACAGACATTGTTTAAACAGTTTCGGAAACTTTAGAGTGTTGAAATAGTGACAACAGTCCATTTTAAGAGTGCTGCGGTTTTAAAAGAGGCAACTATTGATAATCACTTAGCCAAATATGTGATAAAATACTATGTGAGACTGAGACTGAGCCGAGTTGTACCAATCCACGCCGCTCGTCAGTCAGTATGGCTCAGTATTGAACAGCCTGCTGCCATTTCATGCACAAACCTTGTCCTGGAGAGCTATTCTCCTATAGGTTCACTTCATCCCTTACCTAGCCTACCTGTTCTGAGTCTTGACATGTAGTTTCTCTGCAAAACCAAAATCTCTGCTCTCAAATTAATATTTTGTGTGTGGCAATTATGTTCCGCTTGCTCAAAGCCACACTAGCAAACTCAAGTTTAATTTGAGCGCCCCCGCAGCAAGTGTGCTCAAAGGACCCATCCTCTGCTCCCTCAACCACATTCTGCACTCTGAACCGGTCATTGCGCTCATCCTCTGCTTGCGGGACCAATCCTCTGCACTCTCAACCCAATGTTTGCTTACTCAACGATGTTTCATCTTGTTCGACAGTGCCATCTTGTCATGCGGTGGGTGTAGCTGGTGCATGGAATTCAGGCGCAGGAGAGCAGAGATGAGTGAACAAAGAAACACTTTACTGAGGCAAATGTAAGAACAGAAAGCAACCATGTCACAAAAACAAATGTCCAAAGAACAAGTGATGCAGCACAAAAGACAACAACCAAGTACAGAGTACCGGCTGCCACAAATCACGGGTACAAATAAAACCCGGCGCAACCCAGCTGGAAGCGTGCCAACCTAGACAATTAACAATACCCCACACAGAGGGCAAGGTGAATACCCCCCCGGAGGGCGAGGTACAGGGCGATCCGGATGGAGACGGTGGAACTCCCGCAGCATTGAAGGGTCCAATATGTCCTCCACCGGGACCCATGATGTTGACCGCCGAACGCCGCCCGAACAAGGAGAGGGACCAACTTCGGCGGGAGTCGTGACACATCTGGACTTTAGAGGCTGATTTGAAGCCATATTCCTCTCAAGCACTTTCTCTTGGCATGACATCACAGTGTTTTAACATGGTCAAAATTAGAGCAATTTTTAGGGAATAGGGTGCCATTTGGGACGTACAGTAGTTACTGAGCATGCCCCCTGATTGGGAAAATCAGTCAAAAGATCAAGACATTTATTTGTGAGTTTTTGATGGGGGGGGGTGGATTCGGTCGGGATTCAATTCCTGAATCCACAAGACATGGAAAATGTGTAGAATTAAAGGAAATTAGCTTTGAAACGATTACATTTTCTCTCTGCCAACAAAAGGGGTGTGAACAGTTTAGGGTCATGTAGGTTGTGAGGTG
Source organism: Oncorhynchus nerka (assembly GCF_034236695.1). Lineage (NCBI taxonomy): Eukaryota > Metazoa > Chordata > Actinopteri > Salmoniformes > Salmonidae > Oncorhynchus > Oncorhynchus nerka. Next base: position 26,340,284 of record NC_088402.1, read on the forward strand.
GGGGTTTGTTACTACGCCAATAAATGACAATATCCATCCGGACCTTTGCCACCTAGGAGATTTGGATGTCAAATAGTATGTGTACCCCTGACAGAGAGATTTGAGTAATGACCTGTCCACATGGCCGGCTTTTTAAGAGTGGCACATGTATAGACTAATCAACTTAAGAACTGTATGTAGTATGTTTCTATAGAGAAAATTGAACTAACTGAAGATTACAGAAAAATGCCCCTTTCACCGACACAGTCAGTCGTGCATAATTCTGTAATCATTTGACGCAAATACGTCTGTTAAAACAGAAGGCATGTACAGGCAGCACTGCCTCTCCTCAACCATGAAAACAGATTGTTAGGATATGATTGACTTCATCTGTAGTGTCAAAGATAAGAGATCAACTTAGACGATTGGCTTTCTCGATATCTTGACATTTAATATTAAAAGACATCAGTCTTGGTGATGCAATGTATTTGAAAGAAGGGTGAGCATAGATGTGGCATAGATTAACCACTAAATTATACCCAGTGAGGACAAAGACTAAAATCATGCAAACATTGTCCAAAAACACTTACATTTCAAGCATTTCAAGAAAGTAAATTTATACTGAACAGAAATAAAAATGCAACAATTTCAATGATTTTACTGAGTTACAGTTCATATAAGGAAATCGATCAATTGAAATAAAGGAATTAGGCCGTAATCTATGGATTTCACATGACTGGACAGGCGTGCAGCCATGGGTTGGCCTGGAAGGGCATAGGCCCACCCACTTGGGAGCCAGGCCCACCCACTGGGGAGCCAGGCCCAGCCAATCAGAATGGGTTTCCCCACCAAAGGGCTTTATTACAGACAGAAATACTCCTTAATTTCATCAGCTGTCTGGGTGGCTGGTCTGAGACGATCCTGCAGGGGAAGAAGCAGGATGTGTTGGTCCTGGGCTGACGTGGTTACACGTGATCTGCAGTTGTGAGGCTGGTTGGACGTACTTCCGAATTCTCTAAAACGAAGTTGGAGGCGGCTTATGGTATATAAATACATTTTAAATTCTCTGGCAACAGCTCTGGTGGACATTCCTGCAGTCAACATTTTATTGTCCCCAGCACAAGGTGCACCTGTGTAATGATCATGCTGTTTAATCAGCTTCTTGATATGCCACAAATGTCAGGTGGATGGATTATCTTGGCAAAGGGGAAATGTTCACTAACAGGGATGTAAACAAATGTGTGCACAACATTTGAGAGAAATAATCTTTTTCTGCATACAGAACATTTCTGGGATATTTTATTTCAGCTCATGAAACATTTGTTAGCAGTTGATGTTATTCTTCAATAACACAGACCCCAAAGAAAATCTGGGGGACAAAAATAGGTTAATTCAAAGAGAACAAATCATAGTTGTTATGTTTGGAAGTATATGGTCATTCTTCCGTGTCCTCAGTGATTCTCCACAGAACAAATCGTCAGGATGTAATTTATAACCCAACCCTAGCCTGTGGTTGACCAATTACAATTCCTTGCAGTAAAATTGGGCCAATGGCCAAATAACAAGTATCCCGTTTCAGGCTCAATGTACAGTATATAGACAGTTCGGACCAATGAGAACTTGCCACATGTAGCTATGAGTTCGGGACTGAAATTCCTCTCATGTCTCTAACCCATGATTCATTCATTGCCTAAAACAACTATTCCCATTGATCGTTAATTCCCTCTTGACCTTTAGTCCTCTGAGTTGTGTATTTATCTTCAAATATTCTGTCACATTGGACCAACACTTTACATGAAAGCACTTTATATTTTTGTTCAGTATAAGTGGAAATGGACAGAGATGTGAAATACCTGGGTGTACTGGTGCTATGCAATCTGGAGGAGAAAAATAAAATCTATTATTTTCAAGTATTTTCAAGCACAAGTGCATTGGAATTCCTTTCTTGCAAACCCAACAATGCAATAATCAATATCAATGTAATACTAGAAAAAAGCATCAGAGCCGGTGTAGTAGGATTCAATCTTAATCCTGTATTGACACATTGCTTGTTTGATGGTTCGTCTGCGGGCATAGAGGGATTTCTTATAGGCGTCTGGATTAGTCTCCCACTCCTTGAAAGCGGCAGCTTTGGCTTCTGGTTGGGATATGTACGTACGATCACTGTGCGGACGATGCCTTTGATGCACTTATTGATGAAGCTGATGACTGAGGTGGTATACTTCTCAATGCCATTAGATGAATCCCGGAACATATTCCAGTCTGTGCTAGCAAAACAGTCCTGTAGTGTAGCATCTGCGTCATCTGACCACTTCCATATTGAGCATATGGGTAATTCCTGCTTTAGTTTTTGCTTGTAAGCAGGAATCAGGAGGATATAATTATGGTCAGATTTGCCAAATGGAGGGTGGGGGAGAGCTTTGTATGCACCTATGTGTGTGGAGTAAACGTGGTCTAGAGTTTTTTTCCCTCTGGTTGCACGTGATATGCTGTTAAAAATTTGGTAAAACTGTTTTAAGTTTGCCTGGCCACTAAGAGCGTCGCTGGCCAGGACGCCAACATTTTCTTGTTTGCTTATGGCCTTAGAGAGTTGGCTGAGTGCGGTCTTAGTGCCAGCATCAGTCTGTAGTGGTAAATAGATGGCTATGAATAATATAGATGAGAACTCTCTTGGTAGATAATGTGGTCTTCTACTTATCATAAGGTACTCTACCTCAGGCGAGCAATACCTCAAGACTTCTTTAATATTAGACATCGCACACCAGCTGTTATTGACAAAAATACACACACACCCACACCTCGTCTTACCAGAAGTATCATTTATGTTCTGCCAGGTGCATGGAAAAACCTGCCAGCTCTATATTATCCGTGTTGTCGTTCAATCAGAAATCGGTGAAACATAAGATATTACAGTTCTTAATGTCCCGTTCGTAGGATAATCGTAATCGTAGGTCATCTATTTTATTTTCTAATGATTGCATGTTAGCAAGTGGATTTCAGCAACCTACGGATTCCCCGGCAGCCCGATGTGTGTGTCCTCTTGTCCTCAGTCTTTTCTTCACGCAAATGACAGGGATTTGGGCCTGTTCCCAGGAGAGCAGTATGTCCTTCTTGTCGGACTCGTTAAAGGAAAAAGGTTCAACCAGTTTGTTGTGAATAATCGCTGTTCTGATGTCCAGAAGTTATTTTCGGTCATAAGAGACGGTGGCAGCAACATTATGTACAAAATAACTAAACAAATAAGTTACAAACAATGCAAAAAAACATACAAAAAGGACAATCGGTCAGGAACATTTAAAACGTCAGCCATCCTCTTCGCCGACATTTGAGTGATTTGGACACCGAGGAACTTGAAGCTCTTGACCTGCTCCACTGTAGCCTCATCGATGTGGATGGGAGCGTGCTCACCCCTTGTTTCCTGTAGTCCACGATCAGCTCCTTGGTCTTACTGACATTGAGGGAGAGGTTGCTGCTCTGGCATCACACTGCCAGGTCACTGACCTCCGCCCTGTAGGCAGACTCATTATCGCTGGTGATCAGGCCTACCACCGTTGTGTCGTCAGCAAACTTGATGATGGTGTTGGAGTTGTTCCTGGCCAGGACGCCAACATTTTTTCCCTGAATAAATAAGATAGAAGCCAATGTTCAGAGATGGAGATTTCTACCCATTTCTATGTTAAGCAAGGTCAACATAATCAAAATAAATATACTACCAAGGTTGACAGGCCCTGCCAGTTTAAATTCCATCCAACTTTTTGAATAGAATAAATGGCCAGCTCTCCAAATGTATTTGGAATAGAAAGACCTTAGTCAAATTGACTGTTTTACACTTACCCTATAAAGCTGTAGGTCCTGGACTACCTCATATGAAGGTGTACAGTACCTTCAGAAACTATTCATACCCCTTGATTCGACATTTTGTGTTACAACTCACATTCAAAATGTATTAAATATATTTTTCTCAACCATCTATACACAATACCCCATAACGACAAAGTGAGAACACGTTTTTAGAAACTCAAGCAAATTGAAAATAAAATACATACATATCTCATTTACATAAGTATTCACACCCAAGTCAATACTTTGTATAAGCACCTTTGGTGGCAATTACAGCATTCCGTCTTGGGTATGTCTGTTTCAGCTTTGTACATCTGGATTTGGGGATTTTTCCCATTCCCACATGGGGAGTGACGGTGAACAGCAATCTTCAAGTCTTTCAACAGATTTTCAATGGGATTCTAGGCTTTGGCTGGGCCACTCAAGGACTGTATTACTGGGCTGCACAACTGCATTCACTTAGACAGCAGACTATCCTTGTGTATGGAGGAGTATTGAAACCATAAATGCAATACCTTATTATCTAAAATATATTCACGACTTCGGGTCCAAGGCGTTGAAGAAAAAAACGGACAATCCAATTATTCTCAATTCCATTCATATATGGGATAATGTACATCAATTCATGAGGTGGAAAGAACCAATATCGCCAGGACCCCTATTTGGAATATTCCCACAGTTGTAAATGAGAACTTGTTCTCAAATAGCCTACCTGGTTAAATAAAGGTGAAATAAAAAATAAATACAAAATTGCTGCAAAATGTATAGCCATCAATTGGAAAGCCTCATATTCACCCTCAATAACAAACTGGAGGTCTTTTGCATGCGACTCCACAGATCAGGAATGGGATGTATCCGGAATACGGCACACGATACCGTCAGCCCGTAAGTGTGCAGTCACGAATACCCTCATCAGCTCCAACTGTGGGTGCATCCTAAATGGCACCCTATTCCCTATGGGTCCTGGTCAAAAATAGTGCACTAAATAGGTACTAGAGTGTCATTTGGGAGACAACCCAATTCCTGTCCGTCAAGACAACTACTCAGGTGTAGCATATCATGACATCTAGAGTTACCTAAAACACCAGGGCCTTGACTGAGATGTTGTTTTTTTATTTCCGATTCACCTCTTCAGATACAGCTTAACTGTAAGGTGATATAGCTAAAATGTTGCAAGAGAAACATTGATTTAGGAACTTGACCTCAAGAACCTTGCTAAGGCCTTGTCGATTAAACTCACTGAGTTTACAAGAGTCCTCACTATAAGTGGGCAAAACCACAAGTGGAGTATACCTTACATAAAGTCTAAATTCTCTCCTCTGCCCATCCCAAAGGTGGACACAACCCAAGCAGGGCTGATTACACAAACAGTGAGAACATTTCAACATTCCTGTGCTAATGTATTAGTGGAGCCCCCAGAGACCCAGAGGCTGCCTGTATGTTTACCGACGGCAGCCACAGGCATGGTCTCCACGGCCTGCCACGCATAGGGGCCTACTCCGGTCATAGGCGAAGGATGTGTCCCTACTGGTACCCTATTCCCTATATAGTTCACTACTTTTTCCAGATTCCTATGTCCCTGGTCAAAAGCAGTCCACTATATAGGGAATAGGGTGCCATTTGGGTTGCAGACGATATGTTTTCACCTGCTTGCCCCACGATGTCATAATCCGTCACCTCAGTCCACCACTCTTGTCAGTTCCAAATAGTAGCGGTCTCTGCCCAATCCCGTTATCAGGGCATCATAAGGGGTTATACATACCTCCACTACACAATTAGAAAAAAGGGTTCCAAAGGGGTTCTACGGAGAACGCTTTTTGGTTCCAAGTAGAACTAGTTTGAGTTCCATGTAGAACCCTCTGGAAATGGTTCTACATGGAATCCAAAAGGGTTCTACTTTGAACCAAAAAGGAATTGTCAAAGGGTTCTCCTATGGGGACGGTTAAGTAACTTTTTTGCTTCTAGATAGCACCTTTTTCAAAGAAGGAATTAAAGGGGATGCCTGCAGCCGAAACTGATCTGGAATGGTAGTGGTAGTGTTTTCCAAGACATTAGGAATTTGGATGTTAACATCGGCATCCCTTCAAAAATTTATTTAAAAAAAAATCTTCCACCTCAATATGAAAGTAGTGATGCTTCAGCTAAAGTCCTACTAAAGAACATATTAATGCCTCATTGGAATCACTGAAATGACACGTCACTCATTCTATTGACCTGTTAGACATCCCTTTAAATTGGCCTGGTGCCAATGTTTTCTCTTTCTTTTTGGACTCGTGGAAAGACACGGTAGAGCAGGAAGCCTGATTTTTATGCCTTCCCTTGGGGTTAAAATGAACAGGGGGGACCTCTCTCTCACCCCACACCTTCTCTTCCTCTCCCTCTCTTTGGCCCAGAGTACCATACCATGCCTGGAGCAGGAGAATAAATTCCAGGCTGGCAGGAAGAATGTAGCTATCAAACATGTGACAACCTAGACAAGCACTACAGACAGTGTAGGAGATGTACTTTCAAAATGTTTATAGCTTTTGTGCAATTTTCCCAAGTATGTGGTACATTTTCACAATGCTTAGTACAGAACTCAAAACAGATAAACAAAAAGGCAGTTATTTCAAAACTCTAAGCTCCTTTTCAATTGACTAAGTACAACACACACAATAATACATTCACTTTTTCACCAAACGTAATCAGTGTGTCACGTGTACTCCCTCTCCGGCCTCTAGGTGACCAGGCTGCTTGTTATGGCACACACCTGTCACCATCGTTACGCACATCAGCACATTATGACAATCACCTGGACTCCATCACCTCCTTGATTACCTGCCCTATATATGTCACTCCCCTTGGTTCCATCCCCAGGCGCCATTGTTTCTTGTCTGTGTGCTGGTCGAGTGTCTTGGTTTGTATTATGTTCTGTTTATTTATTAAAACACACTTCCTGAACTTGCTTCCTGACTCTCAGCACACATCGCTACACAGTGTTTCGTCTACAAACATATGATATTATGGGAAAATGTCATCCCGTCACGTTTTTGCATAAGGAAATCTATTACGTTTTTGTCAATACATTATATTCAAAGGGAAAATATGAGTGTCACAGTGTTAAGGATTAGACATGCAGACAGACATACAATTCTATTGGCAAATTATTGAGACACTTATACGGACAGACAGACCCATAGACAGACAGACAGATTCGATGGGAAAAGATCTGTTACATAGTTTATGTTTTTGTGAATACTTTGCATTCAATGGGAAAAGATTAGGGTCACAGAGGTTAGGGTTAGGGGTTAGGGTTAGATATACAGTCATACATACAATTCTATGGGAAACTTATTGAAATATTTAGACAGATGGACAGACATATACACTTAGACAGACAGACATGGATAGTTTCAAGTCTAAAATAATCTAAAATAATGTGACCGATATCCTCTTCAGAATTAATTCTAACGAGGTTTTTAGTTTCTACTGCTGCAAAATCATTAGGTAAAATGGAGGTCAAAAATGCTTTTAGGCCAATTGAATTCAAATGTCATATGCCAGATTGGCTATTCGGGCATACGCATTTCTTTCTCAAGGCAAGCCGAAGTCGGTAGCCGAAGTCTATGCCTCTTCGTCTGTGATTGGTCAACAGTAGGGATTCTTCAACAAGTCTTTGTTGTCATTTAATTAACGAGAGACAACTTGTTTTCATGCATATTGTTTTTAATTCAGAAATACTGCACCAAATATCTTAGTTAGACGTACGGTTGGGTGACTAACATCTCCTCGGCAAAGTTATCTTAGATTAATTCTGACTATTTTGAGGAAGTGTATACAGGCTATGGTGTCTCAAAATGGACAAACAGGACTATTGCCACTCATTTTTCAAGTGAAGGTCTTTTAATTAGGTAGGTGAGGACTCGTTCGGCTCACCTAGCTGTGTTGGGCCTGGCGCCAGCCGAACTGGAGAATGCTGAAGCCTTAACACTAACCCCTAATCATAACACCTGTCACACTCATCTTTTCCCATTGAATGCAATGTACTGACAAAAACATCAACCCTGTGACACATCTTTTCCCATTGAATGCAGTGTATTGACAAAAACATCAACCATGTGACACATCATTTCCCATGAGATGTTTTCCTTTCTGCAAAAACGTGACGGGATGATGTTTAGGTGCTGATACTGGGCTGTAAATACGTTTCACATTGCAATACATGTTCATATAAAGGAATTGATTTTCAAAATGCAATGCTCACATTATTTTTTATATAATAGTCTTCTCATTTATTAAAGTACATTTTAGTATTACACTGAACAAAACATGCAAAGTGTTGGTCCCATGTTTTATGAGCTGCAATAAAATATCCCAGAAATGTTCCATATGCACAGAAAGCTTACTCCTCTAAAACATATGCACAAAAAGCTTACTCCTCTAAAACATATGCACAAAAAGCTTACTCCTCTAAAACATATGCACAAAAAGCTTACTCCTCTAAAACATATGCACAAAAAGCTTACTCCTCTAAAACATATGCACATAAAGCTTACTCCTCTAAAACATATGCACAAAAAGCTTACTCCTCTAAAACACATGCACAAAAAGCTTACTCTTAAACATATGCACAAAAAGCTTACTCCTCTAAAACATATGCACAAAAAGCTTACTCCTCTAAAACATATGCACAAAAAGCTTACTCCTCTAAAACATATGCACAAAAAGCTTACTCCTCTAAAACATATGCACAAAAAGCTTACTCCTCTAAAACATCCTCTAAAACATATGCACTTACTCCTCTAAAAATAGCTTACTCCTCTAAAACATATGCACATAAAGCTTACTCCTCTAAAACATATGCACAAAAAGCTTACTCCTCTAAAACATATGCACATAAAGCTTACTCCTCTAAAACATATGCACAAAAAGCTTACTCCTCTAAAACATATGCACATAAAGCTTACTCCTCTAAAACATATGCACAAAAAGCTTACTCCTCTAAAACATATGCACAAAAAGCTTACTCCTCTCATATGCAAAACATATGCACATAAAGCTTACTCCTCTAAAACATATGCACAAAAAGCTTACTCCTCTAAAACATATAAACATAAAGCTTACTCCTCTAAAACATATGCACAAAAAGCTTACTCCTCTAAAACATATGCACAAAAAGCTTACTCCTCTAAAACATATGCACATAAAGCTTACTCCTCTAAAACATATGCACAAAAAGCTTACTCCTCTAAAACATATGCACATAAAGCTTACTCCTCTAAAACATATGCACATAAAGCTTACTCCTCTAAAACATATGCACAAAAAGCTTACTCCTCTAAAACATATGCACATAAAGCTTACTCCTCTAAAACATATGCACATAAAGCTTACTCCTCTAAAACATATGCACAAAAAGATTACTCCTCTAAAACATATGCACAAAAAGCTTACTCTAAAACATATGCACAAAAAGCTTACTCTAAAACATATGCACATAAAGCTTTCTCCTCTAAAACGTATGCACATAAAGCTTACTCTTCTAAAACATATGCACAAAAAGCTTACTCCTCTAAAACATATGCACAAAAAGCTTACTCTTCTAAAACATATGCACAAAAAGCTTACTCCTCTAAAACATATGCACAAAAAGCTTACTCCTCTAAAACATATGCACAAAAAGCTTACTCCTCTTAAACATATGCACAAATGTGTTTCCATCCCTGTTCGTGAGCATATCCCCTTTGCCAAGATAATTCATCCACCTGACAAGTGTGGCATATCAAGAAGCTGATTAAACAGACAATAAAAAGCCACTCTAAAATGTGATATTTTGTCACACAACACGATGCCACAGATGTCTCAAGTTGAGGGAGTGTGAGATTGGCATTCTGACTGCAGGAATATCCACCAGAACTGTTGCCAGATAATTGAATGTTAATTTCTCTACCATAAGCCGCCTCCAATGTTGTTTTAGAGAATTTGGCAGTGCATCCAACCAGCTTCACAACCACAGACCATGTGTATTGCATCATGTGGGTGAGCGGTTTGCTGATCAACGACAAACGTTGTGAACAGAGTGCCCCAAGGTGGTAGTGGGGTTATGGTATGGGCAGGCATAAGCTACAGACAACACAATTGCATTTTATCTATGGCAATTTGAATTCACAGAAATACCCTGAAGAGCTCCTGTGGCCCATTGTAAGGTATCTGTGACCAACAGATACATATTTGTGTTTCTAGTCATATGAAATCCATAGATTAGGGCCTAATTAATTTATTTCAATTGACTGATTTTACTTATATGAACTGTAATTCAGTAAAATCCTTGAAATTGTTGTTTAATTGTGTTTATATTTTTGTTCAGTATACTTCATCCTACTGCTCTTAATTGATCATACCGTTTGGTAAACCTATAGATTTTAAACTTCTACGACAGAGAACTACATAATGAAAATATATGTTTATAATATTTATGTAATGTACTATTATGTTGATGACTTTACGGTAAATTGAAAATAAATCTGATATTGACAAGATCAGAGATTTACTGTGCATAACAAATGCATGCTTTTCAACCGATCGCTGCCTGCACCCGCATGCCCGACTAGCACCACCACCCTGGATGGTTCCGACCTTGAATATGTGGACATCTATAAGTACCTAGGTGTCTGGCTAGACTGCAAACTCTCCTTCCAGACTCACATCAAACATCTCCAATCGAAAATCAAATCAAGAGTCGGCTTTCTATTCCGCAACAAAGCCTCCTTCACTCACGCCGCCAAGCTTACCCTAGTAAAACTGACTATCCTACCGATCCTCGACTTCGGCGATGTCAAATACAAAATGGCTTCCAACACTCTACTCAGCAAACTGGATGCAGTCTATCACAGTGCCATCCGTTTTGTCACCAAAGCACCTTATACCACCCACCACTGGGACTTGCATGCTCTAGTCGGCTGGCCCTCGCTACATATTCGTCGCCAGACCCACTGGCTCCAGGTCATCTACAAGTCCATGCTAGGTAAAGCTCCGCCTTATCTCAGTTCACTGGTCACGATGGCAACACCCATCCGTAGCACGCGCTCCAGCAGGTGTATCTCACTGATCATCCCTAAAGCCAACACCTCATTTGGCCGCCTTTCGTTCCAGTACTCTGCTGCCTGTGACTGGAACGAACTGCAAAAATCGCTGAAGTTGGAGACTTTTATCTCCCTCACCAACTTCAAACATCAGCTATCCGAGCAGCTAACCGATCGCTGCAGCTGTACATAGTCTATTGGTAAATAGCCCACCCATTTTCACCTACCTCGTTTTTATACTGTTTTTTATTTATTTACTTTTCTGCTCTTTTGCACACCAATATCTCTACCTGTACATGACCATCTGATCATTTATCACTCCAGTGTTAATCTGCAAAATTGTATTATTCGCCTACCTCCTCATGCCTTTTGCACACATTGTATATAGACTGCCCATTTTTTTCTACTGTGTTATTGACTTGTTAATTGTTTACTCCATGTGTAACTCTGTGTTGTCTGTTCACACTGCTATGCTTTATCTTGGCCAGGTCGCAGTTGCAAATGAGAACTTGTTCTCAACTAGCCTACCTGGTTAAATAAAGGTGAAATAAAAAATAAATAAAAATCCCTATAAAGTAAACATAACCATACCATAACCACACCACCACTATGGGGCACTCTTTTCATACTCTGTTCAGCAAACTGCTCATCCACACGACACCAAACACAAGGTCTACAGTTGTGAGGCCAGTTGGACATACTGCCAAATTCTCTAAAACGATGTTCGAAGCAGCTTATGGTAGATAAATGAACAATGATCTGGCAACAGCTCTGGTGGACATTCCTGCAGTCAGCATGCTAAGTGCACGCTCCTTCAAAACATGACACATCTGTGGCATTGTGACACTTTGTAAAGTCCATGGAGAATAAGAACACCTCCTCCCAGCTGCCCACAAACACTGTACCACTGACACATTTTGTTTAGTGGCCTTTTAATTGTCCCCAGCACATTTTCTATTTTATTTCAGCTCATGAAAAATGTGACTAACACTTTGCATGCTGCTTTTATATTTTTGTTAAGTGTATAATAAAATGTATTGGATATAAGACTTGCTGTGTTACAAGTGTTATCAGATTGGAGTTTTGTAATGTAGTTGATAACTTAGGTTTAATCAGTAAGGCCGGTCTGAATGGACAGCTCGCTTTACATCATTCAGTGAGCACAATACAATTCACATTTCTTCCTCTTCTATGGGCACATCTGATGTTAAGAATTTTCTCAACAGCACACCGTCATATCACTCCTCTTCCTTTACTATCAATTAGCCACACATTTGTATTTACTAATTAAGGATCCCCATTAGCTGCTGCCCAGGCAGAAGCTACTCTTCCTGGGGTCCAGCAAAATTAAGACAGTTACATACAACAACAAAAAATTACATTACATAAAACTTTTCACAACACATTATGTGTGTACTCGGGCCACTACTCTACTACCTGTCACGAACTGGCTCGAAGCCCGTGACAAAAAGGGAGACAACGTGGAGATAAGGAATAACAAAAATATATTTATTAACTGAAATAACGTAAAAACAATTAACAATGGTGTGTGTAGTCAGTAATCAGTAGTGTAAGTGAGTGGTTGCGTGCATAAATGTGATAACGAGGGGTGTTGAAAGGTGCCAACGCAAGCAAACAAACAAACAAACAAACAAACAAACAAACAAACAAACAAACAAACAAAACAGCAACAACCAAAATCTACCAGTGTGTCTGCAAAGAGAGTCTCTTCAATGAATTGGGGAAGAGGTGTATTTACCCTGGGATACACCCGGGCCCAGGTGTGTCCCATGTCGCTGACGACCCTCCCAGCTCCGCCCACCGACACCCTATTAAGGAAAACAAGAGCAAAGAGAAAGAATACGGCAAACAGAGTGGGAGGGTTGTCACATACCACATACAGTGTATCTCAGATATAGCATAGACGCTTCTTTTAGATTTTTTGGGGGGGACCATCTGTGTTCCATGTAGTGAATATGTTATTCAATGCGTTTGTATGGGCTAATAAGAGTAAGACCAAAAATAAGCCTCTGATAATAATAATAACAATTTTGTACATGGGGCAAAAGTCAGCCCTTACATCAGTTAGATGTTTTATTGAACATTAACTTCTACATTTTACAGACACTAGCACCAGGGTTGACAGCAACACGACTTTCATATAATCATGTAAAGCAGTCTGTGGTTTGAGCATGTACTTCCACATTATTCGGCCATGAGATGCTGTAATATGTTAAAATGTTTGTATGGCCAAGAGGAAGTAACACGCCTAGTCTTACACGCCTAGACAAGTGAGCTTCACAGAATATGATGGAAGAAAAATCTATGAAAATGATGATATTATACACTATCCGTGAAAGTGTGTAATTTATTGATGGTCCCTTAACTAGAATTTATATACTAGTCTTATTATAGAGAACTACAGCCCAGGTTCTGGTTTCCCAAAATCATTTTAAGACTAAGTTCGTTAGAACCTTCATATTGTAATGACCTGACTAGATCATAAATGAACAATTGTCCAGACAGAGGCTTGAGTTTGCGAATTGACGGTTTATTGAACCAACTTTACACAGGCTACTGTTTGGGCCGTAGCACACGCCAAATAGATGACAGATAACCCACAAGCCAATCGTGACCTTCTCTTGTGAAGCCCAGACGTAAGAGAGAGAGAACAAAGGCTGAACCTGGTCTTAACTTCCAATGCCCAACCCCCCTCCACGCCACTCCGCCAACCACCAGGATGCCCGGCATCAGAACATTCCAGGCATTCCCGTGATTGGCAGATAGCAGGTTGATTGACATGTCGGACCCCGCGAACACCGGGTACTGGTCAGTACAACACAACCACCTCCTAGCCTAGCACATAACACACAGCTGTCTGTGCGGGTCGCTACACAGCCCCCCCACCACAAAGTCCCTCGTCCCCGAGGGAACAAACAAAGTCTCTGAAGCGACCCGGAGGTCTCCTTTGCCTGCGTGGCCGTGATGGTCGCAGAGTGCCCCTCTGGGAACCAGGGGATGAAGGCAGGGATATGGGGGACAAGGAAGCGGGAACGGGTAATACAGTCCGTGGTTCTGGGGAACCACGCGGTGACACAGGGGGGGAGACAGGGGGAGTGGGCTGTCTGGAGCCTTGTCTGCGGCACCTGAGGGTGGGTGCCTGGAGAATGTCATTGCCAGAGAGGGGAATTGTGGGGGTTCCTGGGGTTTGGGGAGAAGAGGCCCCTCTGTATGGGGCTAACCTGTCCCGGTGCAGTGCCACCTTTCTCCGGTACACAACCTCCCCTACCCTCTCCAGGACACTGCAGGGTCCCACCCAGTGACTGTCCAACTTGGGGCATCTGCCTTTTTTCCTTAGGGGGCTGTAGACCCAGACCAGCTCCCCAGCCACAAAGTGCCTTCCCCGGGTGTGCACGTCATAGTTCCTTTTCTGCCTCACACCTGCATTCACCAGCTGCTCTCTGGCGAAGGTGTGGGCTGTCTCCAGGCGGTCCTGGAGTCTCCGGGCATACTCCGGCCCCGGAGGAACATGAGGGCTATCCAGGGGCCGACCAAACGCCATCTCCGCAGGGGTGCTGATCTCTCTCCCCAGCATGAGGAGGGCAGGCGTGCAGGAGGTGGAGTCTTGGACAGCGGAGCGGCATGCCATGAGGACCATAGGCAGGTGCTTGTCCCAGTCACGCTGGTGTTTGGAAGAGACGATGGCCAGCTGCTGTCCAAGCGTTTTGTTGAAGCGCTCCACAAGGCCATCACTTTGAGGATGGAGAGGAGTAGTGCGGGTCTTGTGCATACCCAGCCTCTCACACATGGTGGCGAACACACGGGACTCAAAGTTTCTGCCTTGCTCGCTGTGGATGGACTCTGCAGCTCCAAACCTGCTGAACATCCCCGCTGTCAGGGCGTCGACGATGGTCTCTGCCTCCTGGTCAGGCAGAGCATAGGCCTCGGGCCATTTTGTGAAATAGTCCATGGCCGTGAGCACCCAGCGGTTTCCACTGTCTGTGGTGGGAACGGCCCAACTACATCCACTCCCACCCTCTCCATGGGAGCCCCCACTGGGAACTGTTGGAGCTGAGCATGAGAGCGGCCTGGGGGGCCCTTTCTCGCTGTGCAGTTGTCACAGCGGCGACAAAAGTCCTCCACATCCCTCTTGTGCTGCCCCCAGTAGAAGCCCTGACGGAGACGGCGCAGTGTTTTTGTGACCCCAAAGTGTCCAGTCCCCACCCCCCCCATGAGTACTCTGGAGCACAGCCTCCCGCAATGCTTTTGGGACCACCACCTGCCACCTCTCCTCTCCCGTAGCTGACTCCTTCCATGCCCGCTGTAGCACGCCATCAGCCAGCCGCAGTCTCTCAAACTTTGACCACAACCCTTTGGTCGCGAGTGAGAGCGCTGTCACCTCTTCCCATGGTGGCCTCACCTGCGCCTCTACCCACTGTAGCACTGGCTGTAGGTCTGTGTCCCGTCCCTGCTGCTGCCGCCATTCAGCCACGTCGACAGTCTGCAGCTCACAGCAGACAGGCCCGCTCGCCCGACACACTGTGGCACAGACACCCTCCTCTGCCCGCAGCTCTCTCTCCCGTCCCTCTCTCCGTTCACAGTGGCGGCAGCCGTCTGCAGTACAGGGCCGACGGGACATGGCGTCGGCGTTGGAGTGGCGTGCCCCTGCCCTGTGCACCACCGTGAAGTCATACGGCTGAAGCTCCTCCAACCAGCGTGCCACCTGCCCCTCTGGCTCTCTGAAAGACATGAGCCACTGGAGAGCAGAGTGGTCAGTCCTTACAGTAAAGGGCAGACCACCCAGGTAGTACTTGAAGTGTTTGACGGAAGCCACAACAGCCAAGAGCTCCCGCCGGGTGACACAGTAGCGGCGCTCATGTTTGTCAAATGTTTTGCTGAAGTACGCCACCACTCTCTCCCCCTCTGGCCCCACCTGGGCCAGCACCCCACCCATGCCCACATTGCTCGCGTCTGTGTCCAGGATAAAGGGCAAGGTGAGGTCAGGGGGGGCGAGCACGGGGGCCTCGATCAGTGCACGTTTGAGGGTGTTGAACGCCTCCTCACACTCCACTGTCCAAGTGAAAGCCTTGTCCTTCGGCAGCAGGCGGTTCAGTGGAGCAGCAACGCTTGAGAAGCCCCGTACAAACCTCCTGTAGTACGAGGCCAGGCCCAGGAAGCTCTTCAGCTGACGCTGGTCGGTGGGGGTGGACCAGTCTCTGACAGCCCCTACCTTGTCCTCCATGGTGCTGATCCCCTCCTTCCCCACTCGGTGGCCCAAGAAGGACACCTCTCTCCTCATGAAGTGGCACTTCTCGGGGTGGAGCTTCAGACCTGCGGCAGCCACCCTCTCCAGCACACGCCGTAGCGCCCCAGGGCTGACTGGAAGGAGCTGCCATGGGCCAGGATGTCATCGAGGTATACCAGACACTGCTGTCGGGGATGCCATCCAGCACCCTGTCCATCAAACGCTCAAAAGTAGCTGGAGCGTTGCACAGGCCAAAGCACAGGACCTTGAACTGCCAGTGTCCTCTGTTAGTGGAGAACGCAGTTTTGGCTCTGGCCTCTGGGGAGAGGGGCACCTGCCAGTAGCCACTGCGGAGGTCTAGTGAGGAGAACCAGGAGGACCCCTAACCAGGTCCAGCGACTCATCGATACGTGGTATGGGGTATGAGTCCTTCCTGGTTACCTCATTCAGCCGCCTGTAGTCCGCACAGAACCTCAGCTTGCCCCCTTCTTCGGAACCATGACGACTGGCGCCGCCCAGGGGCTGTCTGAGGGCTCAATGAAGTCTGCCCGCTGCATCTCCAACACAGCCTTGTCTGCCGCCTCCTGGCGTGCCAGCGGGATACGGCGGGGACGCATCTTGATGGGTCGAGCATCACCTGTGTCGATCTCATGCTGCACCAGAAGAGTCTGACCCACCTCTTCCTCACTCAACGCAAAGCTGTCTCTGAATTCAAACAGCAACTGCCACAACCGTTCCTGCTGCTCAGGGTCAAGACCAACACAGTTCCTCCCCATATCTCCCTCACTGCAGACAGTGTCCTCTCCTCTCCCATCTGGGGTAGCTGGGCTGGGGGGTGCGGCCCGGGCTCACAGAGGGCTGTGTCATGGAGGTAGCTGGGGAATGTAACACACCGCCGTAGGTGACAGGGGGACTGGGGAAAAGTCACACACAGCTGTGGGGGAGGGGGGCGCAGCCATGAGTCTCTGCTGCTTTAACTGTTGGAGTAAAGGGTTTGTTGGGTTGAGTGAATGTGACATTAGGGGGCCATGGTGACTTCCGTCCCTCCCTGGAAGCTCAGTGTGCCCCTATTTAGGTCTAACTGGCAGCCTGTGCTCCTAAGAAAGTCCAACCCCAGGATACAAGGGTCCTGCACAGCCGCCACCCACACAGGATGACGCACAGTCCTGCCCCTACTGTCAGAGTCATTATTCCCTTCCCTTTCATAGGTGCCAGCTCACCTGTGACTGTGCGGAGCTGCACAGTTGTAGGCTCACACTGAGTCCAACCTGGCACAATATCTGGCCTCACCAGGGTTACTGTGGACCCAGTGTCCACCAGGGCGGAGCAGGGCACCCCCTCCACAGTGACAGGGACATGACAAAAGTCCCCAACACAGGTCCGGCCCACCACAACAACAGGCTCCATCCGCTTGCCCTCGTCTGCTTCTGGGGGAAGTGGAGCCTTGCTTCCCCGTCTGTGCCGGTGGGCTCCTCCTGAAGATGATGGTGGTTGGGATAGAAAGCCAGGGGTCCGCACTACCCGGTCTATGCGGACCCCGAGCCGTTTCCTGAGCTCTGGGGGACATGGGGCAATCTCGGCGCAGATGGCCTGGCTGGCCACAACCCCAGCAGACCCTGGGACCAGGGCTTGTGTTTCGTGCCGCCTGTAGCGACACAGCCCGAATGAGTTCTGTCATTTCGGCCACCCAAGCAGGCTTTTCCGGCTCCGGGCTGCTCTGCCCCCAGCTCGCACAGAGGGTGTGTCTCCCTGCACCCCCACCAAAGCCCCAGCTGAAGCCCCAGCCCACACCAGCTCCCTCTCCAAAGCCATCTCCAAGGCTGTCTGCAATGACTCAGGATGAGCCAGCTGGGTCTGTATGCGCAGCTCCGTAGGGGAGAGCGCCTGTATGAACTGGTCCCGTGCTAGCTCGCTCTGCACGGAGGGGGCATGTGAGCATATGCCCGCCGAGAGAGGCTCTCAATGTCATTAGCTAGCACCCGTAGAGGCTCTCCAGGCTGCCTGCGTCTATTCCTCAGTTCGGAGCGCAGTAGCCCGGGCTGTACACACTGTCCATAGCGCCTCCTCAGTGCTCCCACTAGAGCACCATAATCATGCCTGTCCTCGGGGCTAATCAATATCAAACAGGCCAGAGCTTCATCCGTGAGGCATAAAGCCAACTGCAGTGCCCTTTCTTCATCCGACCACCTAAAATGAGCTAACAGTTCAAACTGAGCATGAAAAGCTTCCCAATCCGCCTTACCGGAATACTTCGGGGTCTTAACAGATACGGACGCAGCCGGGAACTGGGCGCCGCCATGTTTGTTTACATCCTGAGCCCCAGATTCCTCGTCACGCCGCGTCGACGTCGCCACTTCGGTCCGCCCACCAGAATCCGCGCGAAATACACTCGACGAAGCACTCCTGCCCGCTTCAGCCGCCATCACTCTAACGTCCTCCCTCAAGCGGCCTCTGCGCTCCGACGCCCTGGCGATCTCCTCCGACAGAACCCCCGACGTCCATTCACACGCACCTCCTTGGCCATAATCGTCCCCTACCTCCACCTTCACTTTCGGATTCCCTCGAAGCATTTTCAATCCCCGTTCTCACCTACGGTAGCTAGCCACATAAGTCAGCTAGCTAGCTAGCTAACTTGTATCAACGTTTTTACTTCTGACACCAATGTAATGACCTGACTAGATCATAAATGAACAATTGTCCAGACAGAGGCTTGAGTTTGCGAATTGACGGTTTATTGAACCAACTTTACACAGGCTACTGTTTGGGCCGTAGCACACGCCAAATAGATGACAGATAACCCACAAGCCAATCGTGACCTTCTCTTGTGAAGCCCAGACGTAAGAGAGAGAGAACAAAGTCTGAACCTGGTCTTAACTTCCAATGCCCAACCCCCCTCCACGCCACTCCGCCAACCACCAGGATGCCCGGCATCAGAACATTCCAGGCATTCCCGTGATTGGCAGATAGCAGGTTGATTGACATGTCGGACCCCGCGAACACCGGGTACTGGTCAGTACAACACAACCACCTCCTAGCCTAGCACATAACACACAGCTGTCTGTGCGGGTCGCTACAATATTGTAGGAGCATCGTTCAATCTCCAGTTTCCCAAAACCATTGTTACTAAAGCTGCACTTGAAAACGCTCATTATTCACCTACTGCCTCCCCAGCTAACAACAAAATGTTCCAAGAACTTTAGAGAACATTCCTTTAAGAGTCTCATTAGGTCATAAATTAAAGTTTTCCTAGGAATCTTCCTGTGATGTGTAAGAGACCATTCCCTTAATGTCAAATAGAACTTACCCTAAACGTGGTTTAATCATGTTCTCAGATTTTAAGATATTTAATGTTTGATTTTATTTTATTCTGAAATCTTTTAGTCCTAATTTGGAATAATCTTCCAAGAGTCCTTAAATGTTAAAATACAATTCATTATACAATCACATTTTCAAATATATATATATATATATATATATATATATATATATATATATATATTCACTGTTACAAACAGACATAATACACTGACATACTGACCAGATAAATACTCTTAACAGTCTGAAATTATAGATTGATTCCTTCATCTACCATAGTCCTGCACAACCTTCCAATTGATTCTATTTAAATGGTTCTAAAGTATTGTTTGAATTTATATATTGAAAGATAAAAAATAATATTTTTTTTTTTGCTCTGAATCTAAACGTTATTTTGCATATTTCTCTTTTCAGTCTGAATAACACAGATGGTGGACAATCTAGTCCTAGTCTGTCTCTTACCAACTGAATAAATCAAATCAAATGTATTTATATAGCCCTTCGTACATCAGCTGATATCTCAAAGTGCTGTACAGAAACCCAGCCTAAAACCCCAAACAGCAAGCAATGCAGGTGTAGAAGCACGGTGGCTAGGAAAAACTCCCTAGAAAGGCCAAAACCTAGGAAGAAACCTAGAGAGGAACTAGGCTATGTGGGGTGGCCAGTCCTCTTCTGGCTGTGCCGGGTGTGAATGGATTTTGGCCATTTTTAAATTGTGAAATAAAATCAGCATGTTTTTTCAATTATCTTGTTGATTGATGACAAACCAAGAGTATTGTGCAAGACTACAACAGAATAATCATATCTCCACCTTAAACAATCTTTGTTGCTTTGTTCTGTGCAATCTGTAGCCTCCTAATTTTACTTCCTGATGCATTTCCTCCGTCCACAGAACAGTAGTTCACCTGACTCCCAATTAATGCTTGGGTTGTTTGCTGAAGAATCTTACCAGGTAAATATTTAGTCATGGTAAATATAAGGTCACTCTGGCAGAGCTCCAGAGTTCCTTTTTTGGAGATGGGAGAACCTTACAGTAGGACAACTATCTATACAGCACTCCACCAATCAGGCCTTTATGGTAGTATGGTAGTATGGACAGACGGAAGCCATTCCTCAGTAAAAGGCACATGACAGCCCGCTTGGAACTGGCCAAAAAGCACCAAAAGACTCTTACACCATGAGAAACAAGATTCTCTGGCCTAATGAAACCAAGATGGAACTCTTTGGCCTGAAAGCCAAACATCACTGGAGGAAACCTGGCACCATTCTTACAGTGAAGCATTGTGGTGGCAGCATCATGCAGTGGGGATGTTTTTCAGTAGCAGGGACTGGGAGACTAGTCAGGATTGAGGGAAGATGAACAGAGCAAAGTAATGAGAGATCCTTGATGAAAACCTGCTCCAGGACAACGACACTAAGCACACAGACAACACAGGAGTGGCTTTGGGACAAGTCTCTGAATGTCCTTGAGTGGCCCAGCCAGAGCCCAGACTTGAACCCAATCTAACATCTCTGGAGAGTCCTGAAAATAGCTGTGCAGCAACGCTCCCCATCCAACCTGACAGAGGATGAAAGGAGGATGAAACTCCCCAAATACAGGTGTGCCAAGCTTGTAGTGTCATACCCAAGAAGACTCAAGGCTGTAATCACTGCCAAAGAAGCTTCAACAAAGTACTGAGTAAAGGGTCTGAATACTTATGTAAATGTAACATTTCTGTTTATATATATATATATGTATGTGTGTTTGTGACTCATTTCAGGAAACTAGGAGTATGTCACACGTCACTTCTTTACAGGGGAGCCATTTGAATGTAAACGTTTTTTATCAAAATGCGTTTTTTGCCAGAAATGCCTTCTGGAACATGTGAACTTTCATGTGCCTTAATAACACACTTGAATGCCATCTGTAAACACACAAAAACAACAAAAAATTACTAGCCTTGTTGGTTTAGTCACATAAAAAAACGGCAACCTTCCCGCTAGCCATGATTGGCTGAGATAATGAGTGGGCTGGACATGCCAAGAGATGAGGTCGGATTGGTCTGCCATGTAGCACGCTTCTGTCTATTTGAGCTGGTCAGTATGTGTAGGTAATCCTGTCTAACGCGTTTTTAAAAATACATATATATTGCGTAGTAGAACTGCATAAGTGTTGCTCTCCGCTTTCAGGAGGACTGAGTTTTAAAATCAATGGTATTAGAGTATGATAGCTAAGGAGATGGAGAAAACACCTGTCTCTGGATTACCTCTTCAAACTAAGGGCAAACATGGCATCCATGACAGAGAGGGAGAAGCGTCCATCCATGTATACGGGTAAGATAGTCTAGCTAGCTACATTTTCAGATATTACACGATTCTAATTTAGTCAGCAAGTATTTTTCATTTCAAGTTAAAGTGTACAGCTAACATTAGCTGGCTGGCTCATTAACTAACGTTACATGTATGATCTGTGTAGTAATATGCTAGTCTGCTAGTTATAGCTTAATACCTGGTTGGTTAGCTACCTGCAGGTTAATGCAGGGTAGTAACGTCATGAGTTGGGATTATGGTAAATTGTTTAGCTAGCTAGCTACATGTCTTAAGAAAAAACTCCACTATGCAAGTATCCATTTCAATAGAATGTTTGTGATGTTACTGCGACAGCTGTTGATAGACATAGCTGTTAAATTTGCTCTGGCTATCTAATCCAATTTCAGAGCGCTCTCGTCTGAGAATAACTGACAGTTTCAGTCACCAACGCTCTGGATAAAATAAAAACAGTCTAACCAGCTCTGCTAGGGAGAGGAAAATGGTCAGAGTGAGCTGTTCTCTCATTTGTGTCTAGAAGCAGTTAGAAATCTAGCCAATGTTAGCAAGTTAGCTTGGGTGCTTGACTGCTGTTGTTAGCACAGAACACTCGGATCAACCCTTAAAGAGATGGGTGGGGCTAAAGCTTAAGAGGGTGTGGACAATACTGAATGGGTGTAGACAAAAAGAGCTTACTGGAGAGCTGAGAGAGTAGGTGTACCAAAACATTGAACGGCTATTTTCTCAAAAGTGAGGGCACAAGTTTATCAACTTTCAAAGCAGAATTACTTTCCCATTTTTCCTCAACTGTTGTGTATGATATACACATTTAGAGCTCTGAGTCTCTACTTTTATTAAAAGTAAAAAACACAATTTCAAATGTTCAAATTTTGGTCGGTCACATATTTGCAAAAAAAAACAAAAAACTGTTTTTGCTTTGTCATTATTGGGTCATTATTGGATATTGCAATAGGAAGCGACGGGACACATTTTACTGTAATGACTGTAGGTTTGCATAGACTGATAGTAATTAATAATTAAACATGTTTTACATGGGCCAGTCAGCCCTTACTATCAGTTAGATGTTTTATTCAACATAATCTCTTTAATGTCACCAGCACCAGGGTTGGAAGCAACATGACTTTTGTATTATCATGCAAAGTAGTCTGTGGTTTGAGCATCTTTTGAAACACACTTCGACCACGAGGTGCTGCAATATGTTAAAATGATGGTATAGCCAAGTGGAAGTAGAACGTTCTCACAGTAAGTCTTACCCTCTCAGACAAAATAAGTGTAGATATAACTGAGCTTCACAGCCTCGTTACATGTACCAATGGATTATGTGGGCTTTTGATGGCATGTTTAAGCTCCTGAAAATGGTTGTCAAACTCAAAGCAACTAAGGCCATCAAGTGAGCAGTTGTGAAATGGAACATCCTCTGCCAAATGAGTGAGACTATGTAAATTGTAAACTAAATGTTTCACTATAGACAATCCCCATAGGACAAAATCTGTTGCTCACTCAGATATCCTCCAGATCTTTTTATATATATTTTTTATTTATTTATTATTAAAGTCTTGAAACACAAACGTCTTACAAGGACATTGGGGATTTTGGTTTGTTTGAGAGATATTTAAGATAGAGTTTTCAGAAACTTGATTTGAGTTGATTGCAGTGGTGAATTACAAAATAATTTAGTGAAGGCAGTTTTTAAGTAACAAAGTAACCTAGCTTTGAGAAAATACTTTGAATTCCGCTGACCTTCTTCTGGTCGAGGACTCGCTTCCCCTCGGGAATCTTGCCATGTCATCAGGAAACAACTCTTGCTCGCCGGACGGCACTGATGGTCTTCTCTCCTGTAACTCACAGTGTTTCTCTCCAACGATGTCAATGAGAGAGTGCAGCTCTCGGATCTGGACTGGGTCTGAGAGGAGACAATAGCACATACAGTACATTCAATATTTTGTGTTCAAGGCCCAATCACTCTTCCAAAGGTAAACAAAAAAACAAACAACAGAAATGGGGTTAGAGAAGTTTTTCAAAATGATTTACAATTCAAGTTTGATAGGTGACATAATATTAATTACTTACCTATTCTCAAAATTACTTCCTCCATCCTTACCTTGTCACAAAGGATTTTTTGACCTCGTCCCTGCAACCATCACATGGCTGCCATGCGGCTGGTGCGTGCTGTCCCACTGGAACTGGTGCGTTCCATCCAGTGGGGGCTGGTGCGTTCTGTCCCACTGGGACTGGTACAGTATGTTCCATCCAGTGAGGGCTGGAGCGTGCTGTCCCACTGGGGCTGGTACAGTATCTTCCATCCAGTGAGGGCTGGTGCGTGCTGTCCCACTGGGGCTGGTGCGTGCTGTCCCACTGAGACTGGTACGTTCCATCCAGTGGGGGCTGGTGCGTGCTGTCCCACTGGGGCTGGTGCATGCTTTCCCACTGAGACTGGTGCGTTCCATACAGTGGGGGCTGGTGCATGCTTTCCCACTGAGACTGGTGCGTTCCATACAGTGGGGGCTGGTGCATGCTTTCCCACTGAGACTGGTGCGTTCCATACAGTGGGGGCTGGTGCATGCTTTCCCACTGAGACTGGTGCGTTCCATACAGTGGGGGCTGGTGCGTTCTGTCCCACTGAGACTGGTGCGTTCCATACAATGGGGGCTGGTGCATGCTTTCCCACTGAGACTGGTGCGTTCCATCCAGTGGGGGCTGGTGCATGCTTTCCCACTGAGACTGGTGCGTTCCATCCAGTGGGGGCTGGTGCATGCTTTCCCACTGCGACTGATGCATTCCATACAGTGGGGGCTGGTGCATGCTTTCCCTCTGCGACTGGTGCGTTCCATCCAGTGGGGGCTGGTGCATGCTTTCCCACTGAGACTGGTGCGTTCCATCCAGTGGGGGCTGGTGTGTGCTGTCCCACGGGGGCTAGGGGAGCTGTCCCACTGCTGGTGGATGCTCTCCCACTGCTAGTAGATGCTGTCTCACTGCTGTTGGATGCTGTTTCACCAGGGTGGGTGTGTGCCGTCTCATGAGGGCTGGGGTATGCTGTCCAACTGGGATTGGTGTGTGCTGTTCAATTGGGGTTGGTGGATGCTGTCTCACCAGGGCGGGTGCGTTGCCACCATAGAGAGATGGACTGGCTGTGTTTTGTCTGCAGAAAGGGGGTATTGATCTGACATCTTCACTGTGTTCAGAAAGTGGGCTCCTCTAAATTATTAAAGTGTTACTTGAACACAGTGAGCTTAAATGTTCAGTTGCGGGTGACTGACGTACTGTTGGTTGAGGTGGGCGGCCCTTCTCTTGCTTGTCCATATCTAAGAATCTGTCATTGTTTTTCTTTCAAACCTTTTTTCAGTCTGGTCTGGCTGCCCAATGTATTCAACAGTGACCCTATAAAATCTGCCGTCTGACCACTTGGCTAGAATGGATACTCCTGACCTAAGATCTTGCAAATGTCTGATAGGAACGTCCTCTTCAGGTTTGGAAGATTTTTGCAGTATATCAATCCTCAAACCTCACAAAAGAAAAATGTCCTGAGAGAGATATTGAGAAGAGGGAGAGAAAATGGTAAAGGTGGTCTGCGGTATGTTACTCAAAAGATGACTGGTTGAGACACGTGAAAGGAGACACATATTTGCACATCATCATATTCTCCTGCATGGTGCTTATCCTTCTTCACTTAGCAAATTCAAACTATCTGCCGCGAGGGTCCGCGTGGATCATTCTTCATCAGCATCATCAAAGCAATGATCTCAATCCAATCTCCAACTGTCATTCCCGCAGGTCTTTGACTGGCGTCCAATTACAATTCAAGTAAGGTCGTACAATGAATTATACAGTATGTTCTTGATTGGCTAGTTGCCAGTGAGCAAATAGACTTCCTATGGTTTTGCTAGGGAGCTCTTCTTACAAACTCACAGGGAAAAGTTGCATCAGTGTTTGTAAGAGCTAACTAAGTAAAATAGCTTTATCTGTTTGTATTAGTAATGCAAGTTTATCACATAATATACTTCAGTCAGGACCCCCATGCATATTCCATTCCAATATAACGTTAGCCTAGCTGGTAGCCTTATTATTTTTGATATGCATGTGTTTATGCACAACACCCCTAGTATTTCAGCATATGTGTGTACTGTTTATAAGGGACAAAATTCCTAACAATTTTATTTCGTAATGCATATTATTATTGCATCTTGAATCTTTATAAGATGTGTTAGGCCTATGTGTCTTGACGGTAACTGAGTGAGCAAACACAACATAGCACTGGGCTAGCCGTAATTAGTTGTATCTCTATTGAATAATATTGGAGACTCAAAATGACAACACCAGAGCCTGGAAGCCCGATGGAGAAGAAAGTTGAATAAAGACAATGCTGGGCCACTTAAACGACCAAGAAGGACTGCACATTTGGTGAGTGGCATGGCATTGTTCTGCCATATTTTAACATACTGTAGCAGACACAACTACAAACAAAAATATTTTATTTTACTCCCTGCAGCCTGCCCGCATGAATGGAACGCAAACGCACAGGACGGATCGACACACCAGCCGCATTAGGACAGAATGCACCCGCCCCATCAGGACAGAACACACCCGCTCCATCAGGAGAGCACAACGGATTAACAATATTTAACCTCTTGAAGCTAGGGGGCACTATTTTTATGTTTGGAAAAATAACGTTCCCAAAGTAAACGGCCTATTTCTCAGGACCAGATGCTAGAATATGCATATAATTGACAGAATAGGATAGAAAACACTAAAGTTTCCAAAACTGTAAAAATATTGTCTGTGGGTATAACAGAACTGATATTGCAGGCAAAAGCCTGAGGAAAATCCAATCAGGAAGAGCCTCTTATTTTGAAACCTCTGTGTTCCTATGCGTGCCTGTCCTCCATTTAAAGGGATATCAACCAGATTCCTTTTTCTGTGGCTTCCCTACGGTGTCAACAGTCTTTAGACATAGTTTCAGGCTTTTATTTAGAAAAATTAGCGTGAAGGATCACATTGCGTAAGTGGAGAGGTGGGGGCTCTCAGAGTGAGTTGGTGCGCAATTGAGTAAACCGGTCATTGATATTTTAACAGAACCTGGTATGGGCCTTCTCAACGGGGCTGCTTCAAGTTTTTTCTCCTCAGGGACTAGATTCACCACCTAGATTCTCCTGTAATTCACCTGTTGGACACAAAATCTTCGACATACGGGTTTGGTTAAACAAACAGTCTTCTCATGTGTTCTGCTAGTATATCTTCAACTTCTACGTCTACTTGTTCTGGTCCAAAACTCTAGCCTTCTATTTGTGCTACCTGATTAGCTAAACTGTCATCCATTATTTAAAGAAATAGATCCTAGTAAACCAACTCTAGGGATAATATCTTGACCAAATATTTTAGTTCCCATAATCGTGTCCGCCAAGTAAGTTGGGAACTCTCATTTGCTATATTTATGGGCTCTGCCCATGTATCAATATTGCCGCATATCTAAACAATGACAGGTAAGATTAGTAAACTATCCTTATGTCAGACATTATCTTGTAGGATCGCCCCTTTCATTTTCCACATGTTCAATTCTCCCCAGGGCGTTCGTTAAGGGCTATCCTGTAACAATTATCTGTCAAGTGTCTCATCTTTTTTGGTTTTAAATGCCTATGTGCTTGTCTGTGTAAATAGTAACCTTTCTCTCCTTTCTTATTTCGCAGGCACTAGTTAATGCTACTATTTTGGCCTGTTGTGCAGAATATTTTCTAGGCAATGGTTCAGTGTCTAACACCTTAGTCCCTGAAACCAACTAAGCTTTCATTCCCCTTTTGTCTCCACTCAGTAACTGTTATATACCCCTTCTCTGTCACTTCTATCTTCTCTCCTCATGCTACCCCTCAACCCTAAAGGTCTCAGCAGTGCAGGGAGGGCTTTCTCCGTCTGCCCTTCTATCTTCTCTCCTCATGCTACCCCTCAACCCTAAAGGTCTCAGCAGTGCAGGGAGGGCTTCTCCGTCTGCCCTTCTATCTTCTCTCCTCATGCTACCCCTCAACCCTAAAGGTCTCAGCAGTGCAGGGAGGGCTTCTCCGTCTGCCCTTCTATCTTCTCTCCTCATGCTACCCCTCAACCCTAAAGGTCTCATCAGTGCGGGGAGGGCTTCTCCGTCTGCCCTTCTATGTTCTCTCCTCATGCTACCCCTCAGACCTAAAGGTCTCAGCAGTGCGGGGAGGGCTTCTCCGTCTGCCCTTCCTTCTATCTGTCTGTCGCTTTCTCATAACAGTCAGTATCAACTATGGGTTGTTTCCAAATATTGCGTTAAATGTCTCACTATCTCCCTGTCTGAAAAATCACCTGTCTATGGTGGCAATCTCTAAGGTTATTACATAGTTTGATTTAGGTTATCTCGATGCTCTCAATAATCCTAAATCACCACAGATGTCATATATCCCTGTCCTGTTGGCTTCGATTATATCCTGAATATTTAACATAAGTCTACCATTAGTCCAAGGCTATGCCATTTCTTTCTTCTCATTTGTTCAAATTACAAATGTGTCAAAGAACTATAAACTCTATCATAAAAATCAATTACCTTGAAATCAGTATCACAAATTACCTTAAATTCATTATTCAAATGGCCCTCCCATGAGGCTGTGTCACACTCTGACCATAGTTTGCGTTGTTTGATTCTATGTTTTGTTTGTTCAGGGTGTGATATGAGTGGGCATTCTATGTCTATGTCTAGTTGCCTGTGTCTGCACTAGTATTATATAGCTTCACGTTCGGTTTGTTGTGTTCTTCGTTTTCATTAAAAAGTATGTATTCATCTTACGCTGCGCCTTGGTCTCCTCCATACAACGAACGTGACAGGCTGATCAGACCACAAAGGAAAGTCATGATAGAGGTCAAAAGTCATACCACCCTTTTACAGTCATGTTTCTTACTATATTATACAGATATATTAAAGAAAAAACATCAAACATTTTCTACCTGTTGTATCCCAGGTTCCCAGAACATTCCCTTTATCTAAAGAATTCACGTGTTTAATTAAAACTCAGAAAATAAATCTTCTAATATTCCATATGTGAGTGTACCCCTTTAAAATATTGTGTCTTTGGGAAACATGGTAATATCCTCAAACCCAAACAAACAAAACCTACTAATAATGATAATTCCATTGTACTCCCTCCAATCATTAGATTTAAATGTCCTCAATTGTTCATTATACTTAATTGAACGTGTGCTACCCTTGGTTACAATACTGTACTTTAACCTCTCTAGGATAGGGGACGCTAGAGTCCCACTTGGCCAAAAGCCAGGGAAAATGCAGTACGGCAAATTCAAATAAAATTATATACATTTCAAACTTTCATTAAATCACACATGTAAGATACTCAATTAAAGCTACACTCATTGTGAATCCAGCCAACATGTCAGATTTTAAAAAGGCTTTTCGGCAAAAGCATAAGAAGCTATTATCTGATGATAGCACAACAGTAAACAAAGAGAGTAGCATATTTCAACCCTGCAGGCGCTACACAAAACGCAGAAATAAAATATAAATCATGCCTTACCTTTGACGAGCTTCTTTTGTTGGCACTCCAATATGTCCCATAAACATCACAATTGGTCCTTTTGTTCGATTAATTCCGTCCATATATATCCAAAATGTCCATTTATCTGGCGCGTTTGATCCAGAAAAAAACAGCTTCCAATTTGCGCAACGTCACTACAAAATATCTCAAAAGTTACCTGTAAACTTTGCCAAAACATTTCAAACTACTTTTGTAATACAACTTTAGGTATTTTTAAACGTTAATAATCGATCAAATTAAAGACGGGTCTATCTGTGTTCAATACAAGAAGACAACAAACCAACACTACTTTTCAAGTCTTGCGCAACTCTCAACAGTGTTACCCAGTTCGTAGATGGCCGTACTTCTTCATTCCACAAAGGAATAACCTCAACCAAATTCCAAAGACTGCCGACATCCAGTGGAAGAGGTAGGAACTGCAAACAAGTGCCTTAGAAATATTGTTTCCCAATGAGAACTCACTGAACAGACAGAGACCTCAACAACAACAAAAAGATCTGAATGGGTTAAATCCTCGGGGTTTTGCCTGCTACATAAATTCTGTTATACTCACAGACATGATTCAAACAGTTTTAGAAACGTCAGTGTTTTCTATCCAAATCTACTAATAATATGCATATCTTATATTCTTGGCATGAGTAGCAGGAAGTTGAAATTGAGAGAGACATAACCTTTTGTTAATCACCCTGTCATCTCAGATTTTCAAAATATGCTTTACAGCCAACGCTAGACAAGCATTTGTGTAAGTTTATCGATAGCCTAGCATAGCATTATGCCTTGCTAGCAGCAGGCATCCTTGTCACGGAAATCAGAAAAGCAATCAAATTAAATTGTTTACCTTTGATGAACTTCGGATGTTTTCACTCACGAGACTCCCAGGTAGATAGGAAAAGTTCATTTTTTCCCATAAGATTATTTTTGTAGACGAAACAGCTCCGTTTGTTCTTCACGTTTGGCTGAGAAATCGCCCGGAAATTGCGGTCACCACAACACCGAAAAATATTCCAAATTAGCTCCATAATACCAGAAACATGGCAAACGTTGTTTAGAATCCATCCTCAAGGTGTTTTTCTAATATCTATTCGATAATATATCCGTCGGGACAATTCGTTTTTCACTATGACCGATTGGAGTAATGGCTACCTCTGTATTTTACGGGAGAATCTCTCTCGGAGCCACCATGTGACCACTTACGCAATGTGGCCGTCTACGGCTATTATTCAACAGAAATGCGTAAAACTACGTCACAATGCTGTAGACACCGTGGGGAATATGTAGAAAGCGTAAGCTCGTTGATGGTACATTCACAGCTGAATAGGGAGTCATTGGAACGCAGGGCTTTCAAAACCTGGGGCACTTCCGGATTGGATTTTTCTCAGGCTTTCGCCTGCAACATCAGTTCTGTTAAACTCACAGACAATATCTTTACAGTTTTGGAAACGTTAGAGTGTTTTCTATTGAAAGCTGTCAATTATATGCATATTCTAGCATCTTTTCCTGACAAAATATCCCGTTTAAAATGGGAACATTTTTTTTCCAAAAATGAAAATACGGTTTTAACTCAACTACTTCCTGTTCTCTCCTAACAATTAACAGACCTCTGCTCTGACCAATCAGCATAACGCAGATTGGTTGCTAGGTATATCATGAATTAAATCATAAATTAATCGTAAATTCATTATAAAATAACCCTACATGATTTAGTCAACTCTGGCAACAAGCGCTGATATTGGCCACGAGAGAAGAGTATAACTATTTTGTTGGAGTTAGAAAGTGTTCACCATCTGTACATCAAATAACATACTAATGGCAAAGTTATTGTGCTTATTCAATTGCAGCAATTTGGTAAACCTTGAGGAGTTTTAAGATATTTCAAATAAAGAAATATGGCCATTAGTAAGCTTCTACACATTTTGACTGCAATGCTTTACTATCAACAGAAAATATTATCACTCTAATCACCCATTTAACCATCCTTACCACCATAAGCATCCCAGTAAAAACTAGGCTACACTTTAAGATGACAATATAATTTTGTCAATGTGTATACTGCAGTGATTATCTTTGTTGTGTTGGCCCTTGGCAAAACATGGACACATTTAACCTGTTCAACCTATGGGGGCGCTATCTCATTATTGGATAAAAAGACGTGCCCGTTTTAAGCGCAATATTTTGTCACGAAAAGATGCTTGAATATGCATGGAATTGACAGCCTTGGAAAGACAAAACTCTGACATTTCCAAAACTGCAAAGATATTATCTGTGAGTGCCCCAGAACTAATGCAACAGGCGAAACCAAGATGAAGTTTCATACAGGAAATGCCCCAGATTCTGAAGGCGCTGTGTTCCAATGTCTCCTTATATGGCTGTGAATGCGCCAGGAATGAGCCTGCGGTTTCTGTCTATTCCCCGAGGTGTCTGCAGCATTGTGACGTGTTTGTAGGCATATCATTGGAAGATTGACCATAAGAGACTACATTTACCTGGTGTCCCGCCCGGTGTCCTGTGTGCGTAATCTGTAGGTCCATGCGCGTTCCATTTCTTCAGAAGAGAAAGTAAAATGCCATGATGGATTTTATCGTCGATAGATATGTGAAAAACACCTTGAGGATTGATTCTAAACATCGGTTTGCCATGTTTCGGTCGATATTATGGAGTTAATTTGGAAAAAAGTTTGCGTTTTAATGAATTAATATATATATTTTTTTTTCCCCTCCCCAAATGTGATGAACAAAACGGAGCGATTAGTCGACACAAATAATATTTTTTGTAAAAACGGAACATTTACTATCTAACAGAGTCTCCTCATTGAAAACATCTGAAGTTCTTCAAAGGTAAATGATTGGGAGGAGGTGCTCTTGTTCTCCATGGACTTCACAGTGTCCCAGAACTTTTTGGAGTTGGAGCTACAGGATGCAAATTTCTGCCTGAAGAAGCTGGCCTTAGCATTCCTGACTGACTGCGTGTATTGGTTCCTGACTTCCCTGAACAGTTGCATATCGCGGGGACTATTCGATGCTATTGCAGTCCGCCACAGGATGTTTTTGTGCGGGTCGAGGGCAGTCAGGTCTGGAGTAAACCAAGGGCTATATCTGTTCTTAGTTCTGCATTTTTGAACGGAGCATGCTTATCTAAAATGGTGAGGAAGTTACTTTTAAAGAATGACCAGGCATCCTCAACTGACGGGATGAGGTCAATGTCCTTCCAGGATACCCGGGCCAGGTCGATTAGAAAGGCCTGCTCACAGAAGTGTTTTAGGGAGCGTTTGACAGTGATTAGGGGTGGTTGTTTGACTGCGGCTCCGTAGCGGATACAGGCAATGAGGCAGTGATCGCTGAGATCCTGGTTGAAGACAGCGGAGGTGTATTTGGAGGGCCAGTTGGTCAGGATGACGTCTATGAGGGTGCACTTGTTTACAGATTTAGGGGTGTACCTGGTGGGTTCCTTGATGATTTGTGTGAGATTGAGGGCATCTAGCTTAGATTGTAGGACTGCCGGGGTGTTAAGCATATCCCAGTTTAGGTCACCTAACAGAACAGGTACTGGGTGATGATGAGAGAGGTTGTATCACTGGACATGCTGGTTGTAATGAGTGAGGTCACCGCATGTGTGGGATGTGGGACAAAGGAGGTATCAGGGGTATGAAGAGTGGAACTAGGGGCTCCATTGTAAACTAAAACAATGATAACTAACCTGAACAACAGTATAAAGGCATATTGACATTTGAGAGAGACATACCGCGAGGCATACAGTAATCACAGGTGTTGAATTGGGAGAGCTAGCTAAAACAGTAGCTAAAGTTGAGACAACAACAGCTAATCAGCTAGCACAACAACAGCAGGTAAAATAGCGTTGACTAGGCAGGGAGGGTCAGATTAACTACACACAGAGCCTGAGTGCGGCTGGGGCCGACAGATAAAACATAAACAAGCAGAATGGAGTACCGTGATTAATGGACAGTCCAGCATGCATCAGCTATGTAGCCAAGTGATCATTGTCTAGGGGGCAGCGGTGGATGGGGCAGGGGAGCTAGACTGGCGAGTATTATCCATGTTAAAAAAACTGGCTGGCTGTGCAGAAGGTAAAAGGTAAAAGCCGCTAGCAGTGGCTAACAATGACTAAATAGCTTGTAGCTAGTTAGCTGGTTAGCTTCTGGAGGTTCTTGAGTGTGTTCTAAAAATTAAAAATAGTAGCGATTCCGTATCACATTGGCATGAGGCAGGTTACCGGAAGGTATAAACGAATTAAAAATCGAAAAGAGATTGAAAGTAAATATGGGTCCAGTGAGTGGTTGGGACGCGGCGATTCAGACGGTTAGCAGGCCTGTGCTACCAAGCTAACAATTAGTAGGCCGGGGCTAAACAAGGTAGCAGTTAGCGGACCGGGGCTAAACAAGCTAGCAGTTAGCAGGCCGAATTAGCAAGCAAGGAGATAGCAAGGGCTAGAAAGTTAGCCTTTGGGGGACGTCGCGATGGGGTGAGTCTGTTTATGCCTCTTTATGCGGTGACATCGATAGACCGGTCGTGGGTCCGGATATTGTAGCCCAGGAATATGCTTCGGTGGTAGCACAGGAGCTCTGGCCGGGCTAGCTTCAAGCTAAGTGGGTGGGAACGCTAGCTAGGAGTAATCATCCGGGGTTGCGGTTGGTTAGTTAGTTAGCTAGCAGTGAAGATCCAGCTGAAAATGTTCCGTTTGCGGTGGGAATCGGGTGGGAATCCGGGGATTTAAAAAAAATATATAATAATAATAATAATAATAATAATAATTTTAATGCAATGAATGTATGTTGGCATAGACTGATAGTAATTAATAATAAAACATGGGCACATGGGGCATAAGCCAGCCCTTAACCCCAGTTAGATATTTTTATTGAGCATGAGCTCTTACATGACACCAGCATCAGGGTTGACAGCAACATGTCATTCGTATAATCATGCAAAGCAGTCTATGGTCTGAGCATCTTTTTGAACACACTTCGATCATGAGATTTTGCAATATGTTATAAGAAAGGTACGGCCAAGAGGAAGTAGTCCTTTCTCACTGCAAGCCAGTTATGTCTAAGTGTAGACATAACTGAGCTTCACAGAATATGATGGAAGTGGACATCAAATTATGATATTATACTCTCTACAAGAAAGAGTGGAAACAGAGGCAATTCCACAAAGGGTAAGACTTTTATTTGTATATTTCAACAACAATGTGAAAAAATATACATTTTATAGATGAGTAGGCCTCTTTACAGACTAGTGTCCTGTCCAGGGGTTGTACTTGTACATCAAGTTGCTACAGTCATGCTACAGAACAGTCACGCCTGTCTCCTGTTCTATGGGCCGTTCTGGCTTGGACAAGGTTTACTTACTTAGGCTAATCTATACAGTAAATTGTACCGTGCAAAACAAAACAAAAAATGCAAATGTTGGTTATACAGTACCAAAAACGTACAAGGAAAATAAACATTAAATAAGGGGCGGCCACTTTGTGCTTCTTCGAATACCAGACTGTAGCTTTAACCTTATCAATATGGCAAAGACACGGATACAGCCAAACAAGTTTCTCTTTAGGTCTCAGCTTGTTGGGGTTGTCTTCAGTGGTGTCATCCATACTGTCATATGACAACTTCATCCGCTTGGTTATAGGAGGCCCAGAATCTCATCAGCAAGGGGTTTCTCTCCATAGGGTTCCAGGTCCTGTTGGCTGTTCTGTCTCACCCTGGTCTGTACTCTCTGTGGTCTGGGTGCTGTGGTGGGCCGCTGTGAATATATCTGCACTCATTTTGTTCTTGGTTTAGTATCTCCCTAGGCCTATGTATTTGGATTACAATGTGAACACTATTTCTCGTATAATAAAAAAAATGATACAGTACCTGCACACTGATGAAAGCTTTCATAGTTGTTTGTGTAAATTCTCATTTACTAAAATAATTTGTATCGTTAAATGCATATACATAAGCATATGACTACTTCTATAGATGTGAGTAAGAGCAACCATTTTGATTTACTGGAGACACAGCACAGCTAATTGTTAGCCACAGCACTGCAGAGCACTCCAACCACAACACAGCACAGCACCCCGTCAGCCAACCTAACAGGTGAGTTGGGACTGCCAGTGACAAACTGTCACTATCTGACACTGTAATGAATGTTAAAGTAACTTTTTGAATATGTTCAAAAATGTAACTATTGAGGTTTGAATATGCAAATGTTAGTGGAACTGCAAGTCAAGTAGCCTATAAGAAAAACTCACAAATTCTAAAATCCTACCTTGGTCAGAGGATGTGTAATTATCATTTGGAGAAGAGAACCAAATCTAAATATATAACCCATTCAAGTGAAGTGTTACTATTTTATTTTCGTCAATCAGAGGTGCAAGGTTGTAAAGCCTGTGCTGAGAACTGGGTGTTTCATGGGGGGAAATGCTACTTCTTCTCTACTGGCAGAAGGAACTGGACTCAGAGTTGAGATTATTGTGTCTCAATGGGTGGTCACCTGGTCATCATCAATAGCCAAGAGGTACAGATGAGCAAGATGAACGAAAGAGAAGTTAGAGACTAGGGAGAGCTTTTTACAGATAGTCTATTTCAAACCATGATAAGCAAGTCAAACTAAACAGACAGAAAGAGGTACAAAGTCAGCTGTGTCTAAAAATAGCTTTTGTTAACTTTTTTGTTTTCTCCAGAATTTTTCGGGGTCAACCATTGGTGATGATATGAATCACTGGATCGGACTGAATGATTTGGAGACTGAAGGATGGTGGCTCTGGGTAGATAACAAACCTCTGAGTCAAACTGGAGTGCAGTAAATAAATGTGAAAATACACTACATGGCAAAAAGTATGTGAACACCCTTTCAAATTAGCAGATTCGCCATGTCAGCTAAACCCGTTGCTGTCCGGTGTATAAAAGCAAGCACACAGCTATGCAATCTCCATAGACAAACATAGGCAGTAGAATGTCCCATACTGAAGAGCTCAGTGACTTTCAACGTGGCACAGTCATAGGATGCCACCATTCCAACAAGTCAGTTCATCAAATGTATAAATAGATCTTCCCCGGGCAACTGTTAGTGCTGTTATTGTGAAGTGGAAATGTCTAGGAGCAACAACGGGTCAGCTCAGTGGTAGGCCACACAAGCTCACAGAACAGGAATGCCGAGTGCTGAAAGCATGTAAAAATCGTCTGTCTTCAGTTGCAACACTCACTACCGAGTTCCAAATTGCCTCTGGAAGCAATGTCAGCACAATAACTTTTTGTCGGGAGCTTCATGAAATGGGTTTTCATGGCCAAGCCTAAGATCACCATGCACAATGCCAAGCGTCGGCTGGAGTAGTGTAAATCTCGCCGCCATTGGACTCTGGACCAGTGGAAATCTCTGGAGTGATGAATCACACTTCACCATCTGGCAGTGCGACGGAGGAATCTGGGTTTGGCGGGTGCCAGGAATGCATAGTGCCAACTGTAATGTTTGCTGGAGAAGGAATAATGGTCTGGGGCTGTTTTTCATGGTTCGCGCTAGGCCCCCTGTTTTTTCATTTAACGTTTATTTAGTTCCAGTGAAGGGAAATGTTAACGCTACAGAATACAATGACATTCCAGAACAGTGGTTCCCAAACTTGTTATAGTCCCGTATCCCTTCAAACATTCAACCTCCAGCTGCATACCCCCTCTAGCACTCTTAAATGTTGTTTTTGCAATCATTGTAAGCCTGCCACACACACTATACAATACATTTATTAAACATAAGAATGAGTGAGTTGTCATCACAACCCGGCTAATGGGAAGTGACAGATCTCGTATAGGACCTTGGCACAAATAATATAATAATAAATATTTTTGCTCTTTATTTAACCATCTTACATATAAAACCTTATTTGTTCATCAAAAGTTGTGAATAACTCACCACATGTTAATGAGAAGAGTGTGCTTGAAAGGGTGTACATAACTCTGCAATGTTGGGTTGTATTGGAGACAGTCTCAGTCTCAAAATTATTTTCCACAAACAGTCTGTGCCTGTATTTAGTTTTCATGCTAGTGAGGGCCGAGAATCCATTCTCACATAGGTATGTGGTTGCAAAGGGCATCGGTGTCTTAACAGCGCAATTTGCCAAAACAGGATACTCGGAGCGCAGCCCAGTCCAGAAATCTGGCAGTGGCTTCTGATTAAATACATTTTTCACAGAACAGCTTGTTACAATTTTGATGAGGGTCTCTTGTTCAGAAATTGGTAAGTGGACTGGAGGCAGGGCATGAAAGGAATAACGAATCCAGTTGTTTGTGTCATCCGTTTGGGGATAGTACCTGCGTAATTGCACACCCAACTCACTCAGGTGTTTTGTTATATCACATTTGACATTGTCCATGAGCTTGTTCAATTGCACACACAAATCATACAATGTTGGAAAGACCTGTGTGTTGTCCTTGTTAATGCAGACATAGAAGAGTTCCAACTTCTTAATAATAGCCTCAATTTTCATTGAATATAGTTGGGGATAGTCCCTGTAATCCTAGATTCATATAATTCAGGCGAGAAAAAACATCACCCAGATAGGCCAGTCTTGTGAGAAACTTGTCATCATGCAAGCGGTCAGACAAGTGAAAACGATGGTCAGTAAAGAACTTTAAGCTTATGCCTCAATTTAAAAAAACATGTCAATACTTTGCCCCTTGATAACCAGCACACTTCTGTATGTTGTAAAATGGCTACATGGTCGCTGCCCATATCATTGCATAGTGCAGAAAATACAAGAGAGTTCAGGGGCCTTGCTTTTACAAAGTTCACAATTTTCACTGTAGTGTCCAAAACGGGCATTCCCTTGGCAGCAAGAGCCTCTCGGTGGATGCTGCAGTATACCCATGTGGCCTCGGGAGCAACTGCTTGCACGCGTGTTACCACTCCACTAGGTTTCCCTGTCATGGCTTTTGCACCATCAGTACAGATACCAACATGAGCAGCAGCTACATTTGGCTACATATGGACGGTTAGTGGAATTCCCGCGAGAGAGTAACAGTTCATGTGATTGGATGTTAATTATTTGACTATGCTACCTGTATTTGACATTGTGTTATTTCGCTGAACACAAGATGGTTTCATTTTATTTTTCACAGTGAAACGAGGCTATGCAGGCGAGGAAAAAACCCTCACCCAGATGTATAGCCCCGTTGGAAGAAAAAAAAGTGACTGTTTAAAAATGTGAGAAAAAATGTGAATCACATTTTTATTTGGCGTACCCCTGACGGCATTGAGTACCCCAGTTTGGGAATACCTGTTCTAGACGATTCTTTGCTTCCAACTTTGTGGCAACAGTTTGGGGAAGGCCCTTTCCTGTTTCAGCATGACAATGTCCCCATGCACAAAGTGAGGTCCATGCAGAAATGGTTTGTCGAGATCAGTGTGGAAGAACATTACTGGGCTGCATATAGCCCTGACCTAAACCCCATCGAACGCCTTTGGGATGAATTGGAATGCAGACTGCGAGCCAGGCCTAATCGCCCAACATCAGTGCACGACCTCACTAATGCTCTTGTGGCTAAATGGAAGCAAGTCCCCATAGCAATGTTGCAACATCTAGTGGAAAGCCTTCCCAGAAGAGTGGAGGCTGTTATACAAGCAACGGAGGACAAACTCCATATTAATGCCGATGATTTTGGAATGAGATGTTTGACGAGCATGTGTTAACATACACTACATGGCCAAAAGTATCTTTAACAATATTCAAGAAATATCGCAGCATTCATAAGTGGGAAGGCGGTAGTTACCAGTTGTGAAGTCGTAATACAAGTTGGATGCATTCATATGCTTTGAACTCGCTGAGAAACACCGATTGACTAATGGCAAACAAGCTGTGGCAACCATAAACTAAAAGCATGGCTTTAAAGCTGGGTAAATCCATTCGAATTCAATAACTTTTTGACTGCATCCCTTTTGCATTAAACAAAACTTTCCATACATGTTTTTCCATGGAAGAAGCAGTCAGATAATTACATTTTGGACCTGAATGCCAAAACATTTTGGAGATTGACCATTTTGCATACCCCACCATATCATGAGACATCCATGTCTTCATCGCCATAAAGGATAAATGGAGTTTTATGACATTTAAAAGCTTACAAACAGGGTTGTCAGACTATTTCATAATTTTGTGAAAAATTCTGATGGAATAGGTCAGTCATGAATTATATTTCTATCATTGAAATTACACCCTTGCATTCAAGAATATGTTGTTTCTAAACCGTTTTTTTTCTCATAGAATAGATGTTTCGGTGGTTGTCTGTATTCTCGTCATAGTTTTACGTAATTTCTAGCATCATTTAAAAGCTTAACTTCTTGTTAATCCAACCACTTTGTCAGATTTCAAAAAGGCTTTACGGTGAAAGCGTACCGTGCAATTATCTGAGGACAGAGCCCCACATCAAAATACCTTTTCAAACAGCACTGGCTTCATAAAAAGCACAAATAGCGACTCCCAAGAGTCTGGGATTGCAAATTGTTTTTAATTTAAGTAATCCACTCCTTCAACATGCATAAAAAGGAATCCAAAATGCTACCGGTAAACTTCGTCCAAACAAGTCAATGTTTCTAATCTTCAAGTACCCTAAAATGTAAATGAACAATAATATTTCAGAAGGAAAGAACAGTGTTCAATAGAAAAGGAAAATAACAAAGCGCGCGCCCTCATTCACGCACACCAAAAACCTACCTTTTCTGATGAGAACACCTTGGATAAACTACAACTACTTGTTCGTTTTTCAAGAAACAAGCCTGAAACCCTCTATAAAGACTGTTGGCATCTAGTGGAAGCCATAGGAACTGCAATCTGGGAGCTATTTTTTTTTTAAATATCCCACGGGCTTGCATTGAAAAGGCCTGTGACCCCTAAAAAAAAAAGATTCCGGATGGATTTTGCATAGGTTTTTGCCTGCCATATAATTTATGTTATACTCACAGACATTATTCTAACAGTTTTAGATACTTCAAAGTGTTTTCTATCCAATTATACAAATTATATGCCTATCCTAGCTTCAGGATACTGCCCCCTAGCCTTA
Source organism: Oncorhynchus nerka (assembly GCF_034236695.1). Taxonomy (NCBI): domain Eukaryota; kingdom Metazoa; phylum Chordata; class Actinopteri; order Salmoniformes; family Salmonidae; genus Oncorhynchus; species Oncorhynchus nerka. The sequence goes on from NC_088402.1 coordinate 26,380,622, forward strand.
ACACACACCAGCATCACCCAGCATGTTTTGGTCTTTCAACCATTTGCAACCTTAGCTTACACCGGGGTTTGCGTTGTCTGGTGTGAATTTTATCAGGAGTGGGTTTTATACATTTCAGTAGAAAAGGGAGGTCCATGATGCCTAATGTGATGTCTGGGCTCACGGGTTTGTGGCCACTGACTAGTTAATCTTTATATCAAAATCCATACTCTCATTTAGAAGGTTAATATCACATTACATCTTTTCACAAATAGTTTCATTAATCACATACTTTTCTCAATATTTAGATGTAAACCTGACAGCTGGGAAATGTACACTTTAACTTCTCTAGGGTAGGGAGCAGCATTCGGAATTTTGGATGAAAAGTATGCCCAAATTAAACGGCCTGCTACTCATGCCCAGGAGATATGATTTGCATATAACTGGTAGATTTGGATTTAAAAAACTCTAAAGTTTCGAAACTGTTAAAATAGTATCTGTGAATATAACAGAACTGATTTGGCAGGCGAAAACCTGAGAAAAATCCATTCAGGAAGTTTTTTGTTGTTGTTGGTTTTATAGTTTTCTATTCAATGCCATTATAGTATCCATTGACTTAGGACTCAATTTGCAGTTCCTATGCCTTCCACTAGATGTCAACAGTCTTTAGAAATTGTTTCAGGCTTGTATTCTTATAAATGAGGGAGTAAGACCAGTCTGAATGAGTGGACCCTGACATGTCACAGAGCTTTTTCATGCATTTCTTGTTTACCTTTTATATTGAGGACGTTATTGTCTGGTTGAAATATTATAGATCATTCGGGCTAAAAACAACCTGAGGATTGAATATAAACATTGTTTGACATGTTTTTATGAACTTTAAGGATACAATTTGGATTCTTTGTCTGCCTGTTTTGACTGTGTTTGAGCCTGTGGATTACTGAAGAAAACGCGCAAACAAAACAGAGGTTTTTGGATATAAAGAGACTTTATTGAACAAAAGGAACATTTATTGAGTAAATGAATGTCTTCTGAGTGCAACCATATGAAGATCATCAAAGGTAAGGGACAAATTTTATCTCTATTTCTGAGTTTTGTAACGCTTCTGCTTGGCTGGTTACTGTTTGTAATAATTTGTCAACTGGGCTATGTTCTCAAATAATCGTAAGGTATGCTTTCGCCGTAAAGCATTTTTTAAATCTGACACCATAGGTGGATTCACAAGAAGTTAACATTTAAACCTATGTAAAATATGTTTTGTTTTCTGAATTTTTATAATGAGTATTTCTGTATTTCAATTTGGTGCTCTGCAATTTCACTGGATGTTGGCCAGATGGGACGCTAGCGTCCCACATACCCTAGAGAGGTTAAGATATACCATTGTGTGTTTCTTGTCCTTCATGGGATCACCAAATGAAACACACTCATTCTAACTGTCCCTTAAGTGTCCATGGACCATTCCCACATTCTCAAAAGTGGAAATATTGTTGAATTATCCTATTTTGGGGATTTAGGAGTTTGGCCAAGTCTAGTCCTTTGTTCTCTCTCTCTCTGTTCTTGCCCTCTCTTTCTGCATGACCAGGGGGAGAGAGTCACTGCCAGGAATTTATGACCTAAAAAAATAAAACTTGGGTTTGGTGGGGGGGGGGGGGGGGGTAGCCACGATCTACACCCAGAAAGGTCCACATCATGACAACAGCTAACTTTAGCCACCACTAGCTAACAGTTCATGGAAGTGAATTGGGGCAACTGATATGGATAAAGTAATCCTTCCCCCCCCTTAAAAGACCTAGATGCACTATTGTAAAGTGGCTGTTCCACTGGATGTCATAAGGTGAAAGCACCAATTTGTAAGTCGCTCTGGATAAGAGCGTCTGCTAAATGACTTAAATGTAAATGTAAATGTAACTGTCAAAATGTACTGGCCAAATCAACTTCATCTAATCCATATTTGGTTTGATGTTACTTAAAGGCTTTAAAATTGCAAATATATCATAATTACAATGTAAGCCTAATGGTTGCATGTGATCCTATTTCCCCACTAAATTCTGGTTCACTAGACCAGAAGAGGAAGGGAAAGAGAGGCCTTGTGTTCATGTTTTCACTTCATCAACAGATTCTGGTTCTCACACACCAAAGGGAGTAATACGCCTAATAACTGGACTGGGGATGACCCTTCAGGGGAGCACTATGCTGGACTGTCTAAGCAATGGTACAAAATGTGTTTTGATGGTTCTTGTAGATATGTGATAAGATTTCTCTGAGACACTTAGTGCTAGTTAAGATTGCTCATGTGTCATTCCATGAATAAAGTGCATTTTTGGTAGTGTAATTTTGTCAAAAATTACTTTATTTCACCTAATTTTAACTTTCTGTCACAAAGAGCACGTGTGAATTAGACCATTTTCCTGTACTGCGAAGCATTCAAAATGAAACAAGTGCTTTTGGGTGTCAGGGAACATGTATTTTCTTTAGGAATGTAGTGGAGTAAAAGTTGTCAAATATAAATAGTAAAGTATAGATACTTAAGTTGTTTTTTGGGGTAAGTATTTTTAATTAAGTACTTTACAACACTGCATATTATTAATATACAAATCCATATTATTAATGTACAAATCCAATTTCAAACATGTAAAAGACACACCCTCATCCACTTACCCTTGGGGGAATCCAAGGCAACCATCTTTGCCATAGGTCCAAGCAGTTAGCAAAGCAAGGGAAGTTGGCAACGTAAGCCCCTCAGTCCTTGTTTGTTATCGAGTTTAGTATACAATTCTGTTCACTCCGGGACCTGAAACACCCCTATAATTCAGTTCTCGATGATTGTACATCTGCTAAGAAGTCAACCAAAACTTAAAACCAACATCAATATGGAGAAGTCAACATTCAAGTGTAAGTAAAAACGAATGTAAATAAGTTAGAAATTGTGCTACTAATGCACATGACGGCACAAACATGTATCGTAAAAGTAATGTTTTTGTTTGGTTAGCTTTTGGTAATGTTAGCTAGCGCCAGTGGAGACCAGTCATTCACTGTTTTCAGCCCCACATTTTTTTAAATTATAAACATTTAACATTTTTGGAGGGGACTTACCTGTTGTGCATGTTATTTTGGCATTAATACATGTCACATATCAGTTTGCAAACAATGTAAAGAAATAAATATATAATCTTTGAGTTAATAAAGCCACTTACAAAAATTGACTCCTTTTTGCTTTCTTGAGAAAGGCCGGTCCAATATACAGGTGATTCTGCTTAGCTCAGTGCTTTCTGTGGTGGTGGGGCAGCCAGCAGAAAATATGGCGCGTAGGTGTTGGTAATGTTCTCTAGTTCTGCCATGATTAGCTCAGTGTTCTGTCACTCATCTGAACAGTATGTCACCGCCAAGTCTAAGGGAACATTCAAGCCCCTTGGGTGCTGCCTTAGAGTTGCATTAGAAGTGCCCATCCAAGAAGGCTCAGGGTCATTGGCCAAAAATAAAATTGTCAAATCACGTTGTAACTACAGTAGCTTTGATTGTCAACATCATACTTTCAAAATCTTAGTTAGCAGTCATCATCATGAATCAAGTCAACAATCTAGTGGCAAATCCTTTGTAATCCTTGTCATATGAAGAGAAATGATGAAGAGAAATTGTATCGGTGCACATCGGCCATTGGACAAACATTACACAAGTTGGAAATCACAAATTCGACAATGAGTGGTTTGGAAGAAATCAGTGACAGTGGCTAACTGCAAGCATTGTAAAGCAATCACTTGTCTGCTATTCAGTGGAGTGGCTGTGTGGTCCCAAATCTGGGATTAAGTGTCTCTTTTCCAAATGTTAAAATGAGAAACATTCAACATTGGCCATGCTGTCAATGAAGCATGATTTGTGCCGCGCACAAAACAACTTAACTCGGAACTGTGACAACTTCACTTCAGTGAGTTGAAGATTTCTGGAAAAAACGAGCTCCAACTGGGAAATACGTTTTTGAGCGGTCCTCTAACTCGCAATTTTAAGTCAGGAACTCGGGCCTCTTTCTATAGCTACGACCTGAAGATCAATGAGTTCCCAGTGGTATTGAAAGCACATTAAATCCAGAGAATGCCAGACTTTGATGACAAAATTTGCCCACGAAGAAGCGCCGTGCCACCTTCCTGTTCTAGTGAGCACTGCACAACAATGTCCAAAAATGTCTTGTATGCTGCTGCATAAATTCTTTAATATGCCAGGGAGATATGTATACTGTAGCTAAGAAAGTAATACAAAGTGTGCACATGTAGCCTATAACCTGTTTTAGAGAAATGTAATCATTGAATTTTGTAAGTGCTTTCATTGTGTGTTTATATGCCCCCTTTATTTATCCTTCAGTTCTGACTTTGTACAGGGAGAACACTAAGAACGGCCCATGGTCTGAATTCTGCCGCTGTACATTTCAAAAGTGCTAAACAAATAGTTAAATTGAATACGTCCATCCTAGCTCGCCCATTAATGTCTTAAATCGAATTTACGTATTGCCTCTTATCCGCTTGTCATCCCCTTATGCCGTAGTTTGTACATCTATCAGTAGAAACCACATCTGTTTAAGCAAGTCAGCCATATCAGCTATGTTTTTTTAAAGGCAGTAATGAGGCTGAATTAACTGTTTTGCTGCCAGACAAGGCTCCGTTGATAGACAGGTGTAGCAGTGGTATGATGTTGGGACAGCTTTATGTAGGCCCTAACAGTTTGTGGGCACTGTTTGTCACTGTTATAGTGCAATTAATATATATTCTGTGTTGTGTAGTGGCTTTGCTGGCATGCATCCCACTTATTTTCTTTGCCCCACCAAGATTTACATGCTAAAATCGCCTCCAGCCTAGTGCGTACAACTTTCCCTGACATCACACTTATACATTGTAATTTTCAATTTACCAGATATCGTCGGTTGGCTAGTATTCAATGTCTGCAGATGCGTTGCCTTCTGGCCAAGATATGAAATGCAATCATAATTGACTGTAGTGCATATATAAAGCACACACAACAGTTACCGGTGGTTCCATGATGACTGAAAATACAATCGTGGGACAAACGAGTGACGAATCTCCGGGCAAGGGCGGACCATTTAAAATTAATTAATTATTCCCTTGCCCTGCAAGTGTAAACTCATCATACGTCATCAGAAGTGTCCACCTAATTTGAGGGCTGAGATGAGAGGCTGTGTCTCTTACGTGTTTGGAATGCAGCCCAAAATGAATGCAGCAACTGTAGACTTCCCCTTTAAAAACAAATGTGCTGTATTGAGGCATCATTCAAATTATTGCATAGCCAGCTAGCTAGCTAACTACCTAGCCAAGTCAAACAAACTGACTTGCCACTAGTCCAGCAATATCTCTACCTGTACATGACCATCTGATCATTTATCACTCCAGTGTTAATCTGCAAAATTGAAATTATTCGCCTACCTCCTCATGCCTTTTGCACACAATGTATATAGACTCCCCTTTTTATCTTTTCTTTTTTTTTCTACTGTGTTATTGACTTGTTAATTGTTTACTCCATGTGTAACTCTGTGTTGTCTGTTCACACTGCTATGCTTTATCTTGGCCAGGTCGCAGTTGCAAATGAGAACTTGTTCTCAACTAGCCTACCTGGTTAAATAAAGGTGAAAAAAATAAAAAATAAAAACTCCATGGGTCAAAAACTCCAGATATTGTAGCTCAGAAAAACTAAAGTCGTGAAAAACAGTAATGTAAAAAAAATGTAATTAAAATATTTCAAAAGGCATATTTACAAATATACTGCAGATCTCTGCCTAGGCTTCCTTATGGCACCATGATGTGGTTGTAGTTTGAGGGTTCTTCAGCTAGTGGATGAATGACTCTACAATTATACACCGGGTTAACATTCCAGCCTTGTGTATATGAGATGATATACCACGGGTATAATACTTGTGTACAGTTCTATTTGATTAAGTACTGTATCACTTCGTTGTTCTTGATTTAGAATCTCCCCTTACCCAAGGCTGTTTACACAGGCAGCCCAATTCTTTTGTTTTTTTCTCTAATTGGTCTTTTGACTCATAAGATCAGCTCTGAAAAAGATCTGACATGAAAAGATCTGATGTGAATGGTCAAAAGACCAAGTTGTGGAAAAAATAACAGAATTATGCTGCCTGTCAACGCAGCCATAGAGAGTGAACAGCCCTTAGCCTTGTATAGACCTATACCGGCCATATACACACCCCCTCAGGCCTTATTGATTATTTAACCAGTCTTTTTGGTCAGAGCAATCTGAATAAAGCAGATTAGATGCTAGGTAGAGAGTGAATTCAGTCATAAATGAATCCTAAAATAATCCTACATGGTTTAGTAACCTCTGGTTCATGGACTGATATTGTCCACTAGAGAGCAGTATAACTATTCTGTTGAAGTTAGAAAGCACTATTCACCCTCTGTACATCAAATAACATACTATGGACAGTCTTATAATAAAGTTATTGTGATCATTGAATACAATAAATGTGATAAGCCTGAGGAATTTTAAGATATTCAAATAAAGACATATGGTCATTAGTAGGCTTGTACACCTTTTGGCTGAAATGCTTTACTATCCACAGAAAATATGATTACTAGAAGCACCCTTTTAACCATCCACTACCACAAGCATCCCAGGCAAAACTGGGCACATTTTATTAAGTTGCCAATAAATATAATACTCGCAAAGTGAGTACAACCATTCTTATCTTTGTTGTGCTGTCCCTTGGCAAAACAGGGACACATTTTACTGTAATGACTGTAGGTTAGCATAGACTGATTGACAGTAATAGTCAAAAATTTGTACATGGGGCAAATGCCAGCCCTTATGTCAGTTAGATGTTTTATTGAACATGAATTCTTACAGACAGCAGCACCAAGGTTGACAGCAATATGACTTTAATATAATCATGTAAAGTATTTTTGGGTTGAGCATCCACAGTATTTCTACACTCTTCAGCCATGTGATTCTGCATTATGTTGAAAGGTATGGCAAAGAGGAAGTAGGGTGAAGTTTTCTGTTTGTGTGTGCCTTCGGGAACATGCAATCCTTTAAAAAAACTTACTTTCAAATATCTCTTCTTTCAACATTTAAAGGCATGGAGGGTATGTTTAGCCTATGGAGAATTTGTTTTCTTCCATCTCAGGCATGGGGATAGGCGTCCCGCTAGCGGGACTCAAGCCGACAACATCTGGTGAAATTGGAGGGCGCGCAATTCAAATAAATAATCGTAATATTAAACATTCATGAACATACAAGTATATTATATAATTTAAAAGCTTGTTAATCTAACTGAGTTGTCCGATTTACAATAGGCTTTACGGCAAAAGTATACCACGTGATTGTCTGAGGACGTCGCCCCACATCAACATGTTTTTCAATCAGCACAGGCTTCATAATTTCACAAATAGCGATTTAAATAAATTACTTACTTTTGAAGACCTTCCTCTGTTTGCAATCCAAAGGGTCCCAGCTACAACATGAATGGTTGTTTTGTTAGATAAAATCCTTCTTTATATCCCAAAAAGTTTGTTTAGTTGGCTCCATCGATTTCAGTAATCCACTCCTTCAACATGCAAAGGAGTCAGCCACCGCTAAACTTCATCCAAACAAGTCAAACAACGTTTCAATTCAATCCTCAGGTACTCTAAAATGTAAATAAACTATATATCATACAGAAAGTAGTATGTTCAATAGGAAAGGAAAATTAGTAAGCGCGCGCCCTCCCTCCTGCGCCAAAAGACTGATATTGTTCCGATGCTCTTCTCACCAAAACTCCAAATTCTTGCATCACTAATCGCATGAATATCAATAATAATCTTCAGAAATGACTGTCAAAGCAGCAAAATACCTAGGCCTTTACAATGATTGTGAAACTTGGATAATTTGGGTGAGGGACATGTCAGAATGCTGAATTTGGAACTTTAGCAAGCCTTTATATATGAATAAAGTAGATTTATTGAATTCTCCTTGCGGTCTACATTAAAGCGCAAGTGATTTGTGTTTACTTTATAACTACCTACACAAATAGCTAGCTAGAACAAAGTCTTAAGATAAAAATCCATTAAAAAGATTTAAAAGCAATACAAATAACAGGATTTAAAATTCAACATTGCTGCATCATTTCTACAGAAAATGTCAAAGGGATGCCGAAGGCACCCATTTCGTGGAACAACCCACTTACTATGAACTTCCTCATAAGTCTTACACTCTCAGACAAGTGTAGAGTGTCGATAGGTGAGAATTGTCTGTTAATTGAATGATTAGAATATTCCGCCCTGAAACATACAATTGTATGGAATTGTTTAGAATGTGTAAAATCATAAGTCCTAGTCAGAATTAGGGTAAAACAATATGTCTTTATGGTATTTTAAACACAGACTGTCTGAGTTTGGTGCCCACCTGACGAGAGATTTGGGAGAGAACGGGGAGTACGTCTCAAGGACAATGTCACTATCTCTGTCGGCTGGGTAATGAGACAGACAGTGTGTGCGTATGTTTGTGTGTATGTTGGTGGGCGGCAGGGTAGCCTAGTGGTTAGAGCGTTGGACTAGTAACTGGAAGGTTGCAAGTTCAAACCCCCGAGCTGACAAGGTACAAATCTGTCATTCTGCCCCTGAACAGGCAGGTAACCCACTGTTCCTAGGCCGTCATTGAAAATAAGAATTTGTTCTTATTAACTGACTTGCCTGGTTAAATAAAGGTTAAAAAAAATGTATGGGTGTGAGAAGTCAGTATAAAAATTAAGTGTTTTGAATTCTTGACTTTAGAACGTTCCCGTGAATAAACATTTGACAATTGTAGCTGGGCCTCCGCCTGATTAATTTCAACCAGTTTCCTACAAATTCTGGGTTTCAGGCTGAGAGTAATATAATTAAATTGGGTTATGTACCTGGAGAACATAATTCTCTTATCAAGTGTAGACATCACTGAGCTGCACAGAATGATGGAAGAGAACATCAACGCAAATGCCGATTTTATACTTTCTTCAAGAAAGAGTGGAAGCAGAGGCAATTCCACAAAGGGTGAGACTTTTATTTGTAATGAATAATGTATAATTTCAACATACCAAAATATACAGTTGAAGTCGGAAGTTTAAAAACAATTTAGCCAAATACAATTAAACTCAGTTTTCACAATTCCTGAAATTTAATCCTAGTAGTTCAGTTAAGATCACCACATTATTTTAAGAATGTGAAATGTCAGAATAATAGTAGAGTGATTAATTTCAGCTGTTATTTTTTCATCACATTCCCAGTAGGTCATACATTTACATACACTCAATTAGTATTTGGTAGCATTGCCTTTACATTTTTTAACTTTGGTCAAACGTTTTGGGTAGCCTTCCACAAGCTTACCACAATAAGTTGGGTGAATTTTGGCCCATTCCTCCTGACAGAGCTGGTGTAACTGAGTCAGGTTTGTAGGCCTCCTTGCTCGCACACGCTTTTTCAGTTTTGCCCACACGTTTTCTATCGGATTGAGGTCAGGGCTTTGTGATGGCCACTCCAATACCTTGACGTTGTTGTCCTTAAGCCATTTTGCCACAACTTTGGAAGTATGCTTGGGGTCATTGTCCATTTGGAAGACCCATTTGTGACCAAGCTTCAACTTCCTGACGGATGTCGCTTCAAAATATCCACATAATTTTCCTACCTCATGATGCCATCTATTATGTGAAGTGCACTGGTCCCTCCTGCAGCAGAGCACCCCCAGAACATGATCCTGCCACCCTCGTGCTTCACGGTTGGGATAGTGTTCTTCGGCTTGCAAGCCTCCCCCTTTCTCCTCCAAACATAACGATGCTCATTATGGCCAAACAGTTATATTTGTGTTTCATCAAACCAGAGGACATTTCACCAAAAAGTATGATATTTGTCCCCATATGCAGTTCCAAACCGTAGTCTGACTTTTTTATGGCGGTTTTGGAGCAGTGGCTTCTTCCTTGCTGAGCGGCCTTTCAGGTTATGTCGATATAGGACTCGCTTTACTGTGGATATTGATACTTTTGTACATGTTTCCTCCAGCATCTTCTCAGGGTCCTTTGCTGTTGTTCTGTGATTGATTTGCACTTTTCACACCAAAGTACGTTCATCTCTAGGAGACAGAACACGACTCCTTCCTGAACGATATGACGGCTGCGTGGTCCCATGGTGTTTATACTTGTGTACTATTGTTTGTACAGATGAACGTGGTACATTCAGGCGTTTGGAAATTGCTCCCAAGGATGTACCAGACTTGTGGAGGCCCACTTTTTTTCTAAGCTCTTGGCTGATATCTTTTAATTTTCCCATGATGTCAAGCAAAGAGGCACTGACTTTGAAGGTATGCCTTGAAATACATCCACAGGTACACCTCCAATTGACTCAAATGATGTCAATTAGCCTATCAGAAGCTTCTAAAGCATTTAACATTTAACATTTAAGTCATTTAGCAGACGCTCTTATCCAGAGCGACTTACAATTGGTGCATTCACCTTATGACATCCAGTGGAACAGTAGTGCATCTAAATCTTTTAAGGGGGGTGAGAGAGATTACTTCATCCTATCCTAGGTATTCCTTAAAGAGGTGGGGTTTCAGGTGTCTCCGGAAGGTGGTGATTGACTCCGCTGTCCTGGCGTCGTGAGGGAGTTTGTTCCACCATTGGGGGGCCAGAGCAGCGAACAGTTTTGACTGGGCTGAGCGGGAACTGTACTTCCTCAGTGGTAGGGAGGCGAGCAGGCCAGAGGTGGATGAACGCAGTGCCCTTGTTTGGGTGTAGGGCCTGATCAGAGCCTGGAGGTACTGAGGTGCCGTTCCCCTCACAGCTCCGTAGGCAAGCACCATGGTCTTGTAGCGGATGCGAGCTTCAACTGGAAGCCAGTGGAGAGAGCGGAGGAGCGGGGTGACGTGAGAGAACTTGGGAAGGTTGAACACCAGACGGGCTGCGGCGTTCTGGATGAGTTGTAGGGGTTTAATGGCACAGGCAGGGAGCCCAGCCAACAGCGAGTTGCAGTAATCCAGACGGGAGATGACAAGTGCCTGGATTAGGACCTACGCCGCTTCCTGTGTGAGGCAGGGTCGTACTCTGCGGATGTTGTAGAGCATGAACCTACAGGAACGGGCCACCGCCTTGATGTTAGTTGAGAACGACAGGGTGTTGTCCAGGATCACGCCAAGGTTCTTAGCGCTCTGGGAGGAGGACACAATGGAGTTGTCAACCGTGATGGCGAGATCATGGAACGGGCAGTCCTTCCCGGGAGGAAGAGCAGCTCCGTCTTGCCGAGGTTCAGCTTGAGGTGGTGATCCGTCATCCACACTGATATGTCTGCCAGACATGCAGAGATGCGATTCGCCACCTGGTCATCAGAAGGGGAAAGGAGAAGATTAATTGTGTGTCGTCTGCATAGCAATGATAGGAGAGACCATGTGAGGTTATGACAGAGCCAAGTGACTTGGTGTATAGCGAGAATAGGAGAGGGCCTAGAACAGAGCCCTGGGGGACACCAGTGGTGAGAGCACGTGGTGTGGAGACGGATTCTCGCCACGCCACCTGGTAGGAGCGACCTGTCAGGTAGGACGCAATCCAAGCGTGGGCCGCGCCGGAGATGCCCAACTCGGAGAGGGTGGAGAGGAGGATCTGATGGTTCACAGTATCGAAGGCAGCCGATAGGTCTAGAAGGATGAGAGCAGAGGAGAGAGAGTTAGCTTTAGCAGTGCGGAGCGCCTCCGTGATACAGAGAAGAGCAGTCTCAGTTGAATGACTAGTCTTGAAACCTGACTGATTTGGATCAAGAAGGTCATTCTGAGAGAGATAGCGGGAGAGCTGGCCAAGGACGGCACGTTCAAGAGTTTTGGAGAGAAAAGAAAGAAGGGATACTGGTCTGTAGTTGTTGACATCGGAGGGATCGAGTGTAGGTTTTTTCAGAAGGGGTGCAACTCTCGCTCTCTTGAAGACGGAAGGGACGTAGCCAGCGGTCAGGGATGAGTTGATGAGCGAGGTGAGGTAAGGGAGAAGGTCTCCGGAAATGGTCTGGAGAAGAGAGGAGGGGATAGGGTCAAGCGGGCAGGTTGTTGGGCGGCCGGCCGTCACAAGACGCGAGATTTCATCTGGAGAGAGAGGGGAGAAAGAGGTCAGAGCACAGGGTAGGGCAGTGTGAGCAGAACCAGCGGTGTCGTTTGACTTAGCAAACGAGGATCGGATGTCGTCGACCTTCTTTTCAAAATGGTTGACGAAGTCATCTGCAGAGAGGGAGGAGGGGGGAGGAGGGGGAGGAGGATTCAGGAGGGAGGAGAAGGTTGCAAAGAGCTTCCTAGGGTTAGAGGCAGATGCTTGGAATTTAAAGTGGTAGAAAGTGGCTTTAGCAGCAGAGAGAGAAGAGGAAAATGTAGAGAGGAGGGAGTGAAAGGATGTCAGGTCCGCAGGGAGGCGAGTTTTCCTCCATTTCCGCTCGGCTGCCCGGAGCCCTGTTCTGTGAGCTCGCAATGAGTCGTCGAGCCACGGAGCGGGAGGGGAGGACCGAGCCGGCCTGGAGGATAGGGGACATAGAGAGTCAAAGGATGCAGAAAGGGAGGAGAGGAGGGTTGAGAAGGCAGAATCAGGAGATAGGTTGGAGAAGGTTTGAGCAGAGGGAAGAGATAATAGGATGGAAGAGGAGAGAGTAGCGGGGGAGAGAGAGCGAAGGTTGGGACGGCGCGATACCATCCGAGTAGGGGCAGTGTGGGAAGTGTTGGATGAGAGCGAGAGGGAAAAGGATACAAGGTAGTGGTCGGAGACTTGGAGGGGAGTTGCAATGAGGTTAGTGGAAGAACAGCATCTAGTAAAGATGAGGTCGAGCGTATTTCCTGCCTTGTGAGTAGGGGGGGAAGGTGAGAGGGTGAGGTCAAAAGAGGAGAGGAGTGGAAAGAAGGAGGCAGAGAGGAATGAGTCAAAGGTAGACGTGGGGAGGTTAAAGTCGCCCAGAACTGTGAGAGGTGAGCCGTCCTCAGGAAAGGAGCTTATCAAGGCATCAAGCTCATTGATGAACTCTCCGAGGGAACCTGGAGGGCGATAAATGATAAGGATGTTAAGCTTGAAAGGGCTGGTAACTGTGACAGCATGGAATTCAAAGGAGGCGATAGACAGATGGGTAAGGGGAGAAAGAGAGAATGACCACTTGGGAGAGATGAGGATCCCGGTGCCACCACCCCGCTGACCAGAAGCTCTCGGGTGTGCGAGAACACGTGGGCAGACGAAGAGAGAGCAGTAGGAGTAGCAGTGTTGTCTGTGGTGATCCATGTTTCCGTCAGTGCCAAGAAGTCGAGGGACTGGAGGGCGGCATAGGCTGAGATGAACTCTGCCTTGTTGGCCGCAGATCGGCAGTTCCAGAGGCTACCGGAGACCTGGAACTCCACGTGGGTCGTGCGCGCTGGGACCACCAGATTAGGGTGGCCGCGGCCACGCGGTGTGGAGCGTTTGTATGGTCTGTGCAGAGAGGAGAGAACAGGGATAGACAGACACATAGTTGACAGGCTACACAAGAGGCTATGCTAATGCAAAGGAGATTGGAATGACAAGTGGACTACACGTCTCGAGTGTTCAGAAAGTTAAGCTTACGTAGCAAGAATCTTATTGACTAAAATGATTCAAATGATACAGTACTGCTGAAGTAGGCTAGCTGGCAGAGGCTGCGTTGTTGACTATGTAGGCTAGCTGGCAGTGTCTGCGTTGTTGACACTACACTAATCATTTTCCTCCTCTGTCTCTGCTGCTAAAGCCACTTTCTACCACTCTAAATTCCAAGCATCTGCCTCTAACCCTAGGAAGCTCTTTGCCACCTTCTCCTCCCTCTTGAATCCTCCTCCCCCTCCCCCCCCTCCTCCCTCTCTGCAGATGACTTCGTCAACCATTTTGAAAAGAAGGTCGACGACATCCGATCCTCGTTTGCTAAGTCAAACGACACCGCTGGTTCTGCTCACACTGCCCTACCCTGTGCTCTGACCTCTTTCTCCCCTCTCTCTCCAGATGACATCTCGCGTCTTGTGACGGCCGGCCGCCCAACAACCTGCCCGCTTGACCCTATCCCCTCCTCTCTTCTCCAGACCATCTCCGGTGACCTTCTCCCTTACCTCACCTCGCTCATCAACTCATCCCTGACCGCTGGCTACGTCCCTCCCGTCTTCAAGAGAGCGAGAGTTGCACCCTTCTGAAAAACCTACACTCGATCCCTCCGATGTCAACAACTACAGACCAGTATCCCTTCTTTCTTTTCTCTCCAAAACTCTTGAACGTGCCGTCCTTGGCCAGCTCTCCCGCTATCTCTCTCAGAATGACCTTCTTGATCCAAATCAGTCAGGTTTCAAGACTAGTCATTCAACTGAGTCTGCTCTTCTCTGTATCACGGAGGCGCTCCGCACTGCTAAAGCTAACTCTCTCTCCTCTGCTCTCATCCTTCTAGACCTATCGGCTGCCTTCGATACTGTGAACCATCAGATCCTCCTCTCCACCCTCTCCGAGTTGGGCATCTCCGGCGCGGCCCACGCTTGGATTGCGTCCTACCTGACAGGTCGCTCCTACCAGGTGGCGTGGCGAGAATCCGTCTCCTCACCACGTGCTCTCACCACTGGTGTCCCCCAGGGCTCTGTTCTAGGCCCTCTCCTATTCTCGCTATACACCAAGTCACTTGGCTCTGTCAAAACCTCACATGGTCTCTCCTATCATTGCTATGCAGACGACACACAATTAATCTTCTCCTTTCCCCCTTCTGACGACCAGGTGGCGAATCGCATCTCTGCATGTCTGGCAGACATATCAGTGTGGATGACGGATCATCACCTCAAGCTGAACCTCGGCAAGACGGAGCTGCTCTTCCTCCCGGGGCAGGACTGCCCGTTCCATGATCTCGCCATCACGGTTGACAACTCCATTGTGTCCTCGTCCCAGAGCGCTAAGAACCTTGGCGTGATCCTGGACAACACCCTGTCGTTCTCAAATAACATCAAGGCGGTGGCCCGTTCCTGTAGGTTCATACTCTACAATATCCGCAGAGTACGACCCTGCCTCACACAGGAAGCGGCGCAGGTCCTAATCCAGGCACTTGTCATCTCCCGTCTGGATTACTGCAACTCGCTGTTGGCTGGGCTCCCTGCCTGTGCCATTAAACCCCTACAACTCATCCAGAACGCCGCAGCCCGTCTGGTGTTCAACCTTCCCAAGTTCTCTCACGTCACCCCGCTCCTCCGCTCTCTCCACTGGCTTCCAGTTGAAGCTCGCATCCGCTACAAGACCATGGTGCTTGCCTACGGAGCTGTGAGGGGAACGGCACCTCAGTACCTCCAGGCTCTGATCAGGCCCTACACCCAAACAAGGGCACTGCGTTCATCCACCTCTGGCCTGCTCGCCTCCCTACCACTGAGGAAGTACAGTTCCCGCTCAGCCCAGTCAAAACTGTTCGCTGCTCTGGCCCCCAATGGTGGAACAAACTCCCCACGACGCCAGGACAGCGGAGTCAATCACCACCTTCCGGAGACACCTGAAACCCCACCTCTTTAAGGAATACCTAGGATAGGATAAAGTAATCCTTTTCCCCTCCCCCCCCTTAAAAGACCTAGATGCACTATTGTAAAGTGGCTGTTCCACTGGATGTCATAAGGTGAAAGCACCAATTTGTAAGTCGCTCTGGATAAGAGCGTCTGCTAAATGACTTAAATGTAATGTAAATGTTCCGTTGAGTGTAATAGTTTCTACTGTGCTGCTATTCGGGGCTAGCTGGCTAGCTAGCAGTGTTGATTACGTTACGTTGCGTTAAAAGAACGACAATAGCTGGCTAGCTAACCTAGGAAATCGCTCAAGACTACACAATTATCTTTGATACAAAGACGGCTATGTAGCTAGCTATGTAGCTAGCTACGATCAAACAAATCAAGCCGTTGTACTGTAATGAAATGAAATGAAAAATGTGATACTACCTGTGAAGCGAAATGCGACCGGGTTGTTGAGTGAGGAAGTTCAATTCGGTTGCAGTGTCTCCTACGTTAAGGACGACAAATAGCTGGCTAGCTAACCTCGGTAAATTAAGATAATCACTCTAAAACTACACACTCTAAGCTACACAATTATCTTGGATACGAAGACAGCAAAGACAACTATGTAGCTAGCTAACACTACACTAATCAAGTCGTTCAGTTGAGTGTAATAGTTGTGCTGCTAATCGGTAGACGGTGGACTAGCTAACGGTGGACGTTAGCTAGCTGCGGGGCAGTGTAGACTGCGTTAGGACGACGAAATACGATAATTACGCAATTATCTATGATACAAAGACGGCTATGTAGCTAGCTAAGAAGAAATTGCTAAGATTAGACAAATCAAACTGTTGTACTATAATGAAATGTAATGAAATGTAATACTACCTGCGGACCGAGTGCAGATGCGACCGCTCGCTCCAACCCGGAAGTGGTTTAAAGCCATGACATCATTTTCTGGTATTTTCCAAGCTGTATAAAGGCACGGTCAACTTAGTGTATGTAAACTTCTGACCTACTGGAATTGTGATAAAGTGAATTATAAGTGAAATAATCTGTCTGTTAACAATTGTTCGAAAAATTACTTGTCATGCACAAAGTAGATGTTCTAACCGACTTGCCAAAACTAGTATGTTAACAAGAAATTTGTGGAGTTTTAATGACTCCAACCTAAGTGTATGTAAACTTCCAACTTCAACTGTGTGTGTGTATGTGTGTACATATAAATATATATATATATATCACAAACTCAAGGTTTTTCTTTATTTTTACAATTTTCTACATTGTAGAATAATAGTGAAGACATAGACTATGATAGAACACATATGGAATCATGTAGTAACCAAAAGTGTTAAACAAGTCAAAATATATTTTATATTTGAGATTCTTCAAAGTAGCCACCCTTTGCCTTGATGACATCTTTGCACACTCTTGGCATTTTCTCAACCAGCTTCACCTGGAATTTTTATCCAACAGTCTTGAAGGAATTCCCACATATGCTGAGGACTTGTTGGCTGCTTTTCCTTCACTCTGCGGTCCAAATCCTCCCATAGTTTTACAACAACGGTTGGTTATACAGTACCAAAAACATTCAAGGAAAATAAATATAAAATGAGAGGCAGGGTGGCAGCTTTGTTGTTTTTGAATGGCTGTTCTCTGTCTCACCTTGCTCTGGGTGTTGTGGCTGGTGTCACGAATATTACCGAAGGTGGCTCCCCTTCCTGTTCGGGTGGCGCTCGGCGGTCGTCGTCACCGGTCTACTAGCTGCCACCGATCCCTTTTTCCTTTTCGTTTGTTTTGGTCTAATTGTTTTCACCTGTTTCTTCTTGGGGTTTTGGGATGGGTGTTATTTAAGTTTGTTTAGCCCACTGGTGTTTGTGCGGGCTTGTTGTTATTGTTTGCGCCTGTGTTTTGGGCTTCACCCTATTTTGTACCTGTTCCTGTTACGGAGGACATTAAAGCATTTTTCCTGTTTACCTTCTGCTCTCTGCGTCTGACTCCACACCCATCACTCTCCCGGTGTTACATCGGGCCCCTGTGAGTATCTCTGCACTTAGTTTGTTTTTGTATTACAGTTTTATCTATTGATGACACTATGAGTGATATATTTCATATAACAAAACAATGACATAAGAGTGCATTAATCTTGTTCTCTTATAGATGTCAGTTAAAGCAACCAGTTTGATTCACTGAAGGCACACCACAGCAACATCTCAGCAAGCCTATGCGGTGAGTTTGCTGGGGAAGTGCATACAGAGTTTAGAAGATCAGTGTCCGGTGTCATTTAAAACCACATACAACACTTTGGATCGTATTTCAGAAAATTATGTACTTTTTTGGTCAACTATTTTTGTTGTCATTGAAACTGAGCAAATATTTGAGAAGCTGCAAGTCAACAAACATTATAACACAAGTAGTAGTAGCCTAAAGTAGTAATCTCAAATATAAGTAGATGAAAAATGTACCTGCTTTTACTATTCTCTTTTTGTAAAGCCTGTACTGGCTGGGTGTTTCATGGGGGGAAATGCTCCTTCTCTACTGGTCCAATGAACTGGACTCAGAGTCGAGCCAAGAGGAACAGGTGAGCAAAATGAAAGAGAGAAGTTAGAGACTAGGGAGAGCTTTTAAAAAATAATCACTAGGGTTGGGCAGTATACCATATACGTATACCGGGGTATTTTGAAATACCCATGGTATGATTTTCAATACATTTTAAACTATTTATTAATTTTTTTCAATAAATGTGTCTATTTGTACTTCCTAAGTTAATACCTACCTAATCTGTATTTCAAACCCAACTTCTATTTTCAGATTTTTTTGTATTCAAGCACTGAAAATAAGACACACCGGATCGGACTGAATGACTGAAGACTGAAGGACAGTGACTCTGGGTGGACAACAAGCATTTGAATCAAACTGGAGTGCAGTTTTTATCTAGTGTTACCCAATTCATAAAAATGTGCTTTTCCTTCCTCATTAGATTCTCGTGGTTGAGGTCAGAAGGGAAAGATGAGCCTGATAACTGGAACAGGCCGGACCCTTCAGGAGAGGACTGTGCTGCTCTGGGGAATGACAGGATTGGTACATATGTATGGTTTGAAAAATGAAGAGATTTATCTGTGAAATTTAGTGCCTGTTAACCTTTCTAGCGCAGGGGTTCCACTAGCGGCAAAATTCAGCTGAAACAAAAGCGCGCGAAAACATTTTTTAAATTTTTATATGTAACTTTCACACATTAACAAGTCCAATACAGCAAATGAAAGAAACATCTTGTTAATCTATCCATCGTGTCCGATTTCAAAAATGCTTTACAGCTAAAGCACAACATATGATTATGTTAGATCACCGCCAAGTCGAAAAAACACACAGCCATTTTTCCAGCCA
Organism: Oncorhynchus nerka; assembly: GCF_034236695.1. Classification (NCBI taxonomy): domain Eukaryota; kingdom Metazoa; phylum Chordata; class Actinopteri; order Salmoniformes; family Salmonidae; genus Oncorhynchus; species Oncorhynchus nerka. The sequence continues at coordinate 26,399,462 of NC_088402.1, forward strand.
AAGACAGGAGTCACAAAAAGCAGAAATATAGATAAAATTAATCACTAACCTTTGATGATCTTCATCAGATGTCACTCATAGGGCATCATGTTACACAATAAATTTATGTTTTGTTCAATAATGTGCATAATGTGCATAATTATATCCAAAAATCTCAGTTTACATTGGCGCTGTAACGGTTCTCTTGTGGTGAAGGAGAGTCGGACCAAAATGCAGCGTGTAGATTGCGATCCATGTTTATTAAACTGAAGTAACACGAATCTAAATACAAACACTACAAAACAATAAACGTAATGAAAACCGAAACAGCCTGACTGGTGCACATACACACAGAACAAGGACATCAAGACACTAAGGACAATCACCCACAAAAGCCAACACAAAACAGGCTACCTAAATATGGTTCCCAATCAGAGACAATGACTAACACCTGCCTCTGATTGAGAACCATATCAGGCCAAACATAGAAATAGACAAACCAGACAAACAACATAGAATGCCCACCCAGCTCACGTCCTGACCAACACTAAAACAAGGAAAACACATACGAACGATGGTCAGACCGTGACAGAACCCCCCCCAAGGTGCGGACTCTGAACGCACAACCTAAACCTATAGGGGAGGGTCTGGGTGGGCATCTGTCCGCGGTGGCGGCTCTGGCGCTGGACGTGGACCCCACTCCATCGTTGTCTTAGTCCACCTCCTTAGCGTCCCTTGAGTGGCGACCCTCGCCGCTAACCTTGGCCTAGGAAACCTAACAACGGGCCCCACTGGACTGAGGGGCAGCTCCGGACTGAGGGGTAGCTCGGGGCTGAGGGGTAGCTCGGGACTGAGGGGAAGCTCTGGACTGAGGGGAAGCTCGGGACTGAGGGGAAGCTCGGGACTGAGGGGAAGCTCAGGAGTGAGAGGAAGCTCAGGAGTGAGAGGAAGCTCAGGCAGGTTGATGGATCTACCAGATCCTGGCTGACTGGCAGATCCTGGCTGACTGGCGGATCCTGGCTGACTGGCGGATCTGGCAGATCCTGGCTGACTGGCGGATCCTGGCTGACTGGCGGATCTGGCAGATCCTGGCTGACTGGTGGATCCTGGCCGACTGGCGGATCCTGGCCGACTGGCGGATCCCGGCCAACTGGCGGATCCCGGCCGACTGGCGGATCCTGGCTGACTGGCGGATCTGGCAGATCCTGGCTGACTGGCAGATCCTGGCTGACTGGCGGATCCTGGCTGACTGGCGGATCTGGCAGATCCTGGCTGACTGGTGGATCCTGGCCGACTGGCGGATCCTGGCCGACTGGCAGTTCTGGCAGATCCCGGCTGACTGGCGGATCTGGAAGAGTCTGGTTGACTGGCAGATCTGGAAGAGTCTGGTTGACTGGCAGATCTGGAAGAGTCTGGTTGACTGGCGGATCTGGAAGAGTCTGGTTGACTGGCAGATCTGGAAGAGTCTGGTTGACTAGCAGATCTGGAAGAGTCTGGTTGACTGGCAGATCCTGGCTGACTGGCGGATCTGGCAGATCCTGGCTGACTGGCGGCTCCTGGCTGACTGGCGGATCCTGGCTGACTGGCGGATCTTGGCTGACTGGCAGATCCTGGCCGACTGGCAGTTCTGGCAGATCCCGGCTGACTGGCGGATCTGGAAGAGTCTGGTTGACTGGCAGATCTGGAAGAGTCTGGTTGACTGGCAGATCTGGAAGAGTCTGGTTGACTGGCGGATCTGGAAGAATCTGGTTGACTGGCGGATCTGGAAGAATCTGGTTGACTGGCGGATCTGGAAGAATCTGGTTGACTGGCGGATCTGGAAGAATCTGGTTGACTGGCAGATCTGGAATAGTCTGGTTGACTGGCAGATCCTGGCTGACTGGCGGATCCTGGCTGACTGGCGGATCTGGCAGATCCTGGCTGACTGGCGGATCCTGGCTGACTGGCAGTTCTGGCAGATCCCGGCTGACTGGCGGATCTGGAAGAGTCTGGTTGACTGGCGGATCCTGGCTGACTGGCGGATCCTGGCTGACTGGCGGATCTGGCAGATCCCGGCTGACTGGCGGATCTGGAAGAGTCCGGTTGACTGGCGGATCTGGAAGAGTCTGGTTGACTGGCGGATCTGGAAGAGTCTGGTTGACTGGCGGATCTGGAAGAGTCTGGTTGACTGGCAGATCTGGAAGAGTCTGGTTGACTAGCAGATCTGGAAGGGTCTGGTTGACTGGCAGATCTGGAAGAGTCTGGCTGACTGGCAGATCTGGAAGAGTCTGGCTGACTGGCAGATCTGGAAGAGTCTGGCTGACTGGCGGATCCTGGCAGACTGACGGATCTGGCTGCTCCATGCTGACTGGCGGCTCTGGCTGCTCCACACTGACTGAAGGCTCTGGCTGCTCCATATAGGCTGACAGCTCTGGCGGCTTCTTACAGACTAGCAGCTCTGGCGGCTCCGTGCAGACTGGCAGCTCCTTGCAGACTGGCAGCTCCTTACAGACTGGCAGCTCCTTACAGACTGGCAGCTCCTTGCAGACTGGCAGCTCCTTGCAGACTGACAGCTCTGGCTGCTCCATGCAGACTGACAGCTCTGGCTGCTTCATGCAGACTGACAGCTCTGGCTGCTCCATGCAGACTGGCTTCTCTGGCTGCTTCATGCAGACTGACAGCTCTGGCTGCTCCATGCAGACTGGCAGCTCTGGCTGCTCCATGCAGACTGACAGCTCTGGCTGCTCCATGCAGGCTGGCAGCTCAGGCTGCGCTGAACAGGCAGGAGACTCCAGCAGCGCTGTAGAGGAGGAAGGCTCCAGCAGCGCTGAACAAGCGGGAGACTCCGGCAGCGCTGGAGAGGCGAGGCGCACTGGAGGCCTGATGCGTAGTGCTGGCACTGGTGGTACTGGACCGAGGACACGCACAGGAAGCCTGGTGCGGGGAGCTGCTACCGGAGGGCTGGGGTGTGGAGGTGGTACTGGATAGACCGGACCGTGCAGGCGCACTGGAGCTCTTGAGCACCGAGCCTGCCCAACCTTACCTGGATCGATGCCCACTCTAGCCCGGCCGATACGAGGAGCTGGAATATACCGCACCGGGCTATGCACCCGCACTGGGGACACCGTGCGCACCACTGCATAACACGGTGCCTGCCCGGTCTCTCTAGCCCCCCGGTAAGCACAGGGAGTTTGCGCAGGTCTCCTACCTGGCGTAGCCCTACTCCCTGTGAGCCTCCCCCAATACATTTTTGGGGCTGACTCTCGGGCTTCCTTGCCAACCGTGTTCCCTCATATCGCCGGCTCCTCTCTCCGGCTGCCTCTGCTCTCCTCGCTGCCTCCACCTGTTCCCATGGAAGGCGATCCCTTCCCGCCAGGATCTCCTCCCATGTGTAGCAACCCTTGCCATCCAATATATTGTCCCATGTCCAATCCTCATTGTGCCGCTGTTGCTGCCTTTGTTGCTTCTCCTGTGGCTCCTGCCTGTTGACACGCCGCTTGGTCCCGTTGCGGTGGGTGATTCTGTAACGGTTCTCTTGTGGTGAAGGAGAGTCGGACCAAAATGCAGCGTGTAGATTGCGATCCATGTTTATTAAACTGAAGTAACACGAATCTAAATACAAACACTACAAAACAATAAACGTAATGAAAACCGAAACAGCCTGACTGGTGCACATACACACAGAACAAGGACATCAAGACACTAAGGACAATCACCCACAAAAGCCAACACAAAACAGGCTACCTAAATATGGTTCCCAATCAGAGACAATGACTAACACCTGCCTCTGATTGAGAACCATATCAGGCCAAACATAGAAATAGACAAACCAGACACACAACATAGAATGCCCACCCAGCTCACGTCCTGACCAACACTAAAACAAGGAAAACACATACGAACGATGGTCAGACCGTGACAGGCGCCTTTGATTCCAAAACATCCAGGGATTTTGCAGAAATATTTATAATAAACATTGATAAAAGATACTAGTGTTGTTCACAGAATTAAAGATAGACTTCTTCTTAATTCAACCGCTGTGTCAGATTTCAAAAAAACTTTACGGAAAAAGCATAATCTGAGAACGGCGCTCAGATCCCAACACAGCCAGAGGAATAGCAGCTATTTTGGAATCAACAAAGTTAGAAACAACACCATAAATATTCACTTACCTTTGATGATCTTCATCAGAAGGCACTCCCAGGAATCTCAGTTCGAAAATAAATTACTGATTTGTTCCATAGAGTTCCATAATTCATGTCCAAATAGCCACTTGTTGTTAGCGTATTCAGCCCAGTAATCCATATTCATGAGGCGCGAGTTTTTCATCCAGACAAAAACTCAAAATGTTCCGTTACAGTTCTTTAGAAAAATGTCAAATGATGTATGGAATCAATCATTAGGATGTTTTTAACATAAAACATCAACAATGTTCCAACCAGAGTGTTAGAGGAATTAGATTCCTACATGTTTATTACCCAATTCAATTAATACACTCAGCCCATTTCTAAGGATTTGTAAGATACTTATTTGCATAAAATGGGCGGAGACCAGTCTCAAAATCAAGCAATAGCGTTTATTCTCGAGAGTACTGACAATGATACAATTTACAACAGGTTATAAACTGAAAATGGCGTCATTAGGTTTCAAACTGTCCCGTCCCTCCTCCACTCCGGTACAGTGGCAGTATAGTTCTCAAGCCTTCCTACATCGTCCTCCACCAGTTTAGATCATTTATGACCAGGCCAAGGTCTTCCTGTGTAGATAAGCATTCTAGCCAGTCTGACGATAAGTTCATTCGTTTCTACCAAGGAACAGACAGTCTTTGTTCTAATTCTTGATTATAATTACACACATTATATTTAGTACTAGGATTAAAAGAAAATTCATGCATCTATAGAGTAACATAATAGTATTCTGATTAGTCAGTCCTGATTGAAATGTATACATAATTATTGATAAAAAAATCCCTTAACACAGAGAATTCCTTTGTCTTCAGAAAAAGCACTGGATCGTGAGATAAGTCTGTCGGGAGCGCTCGTCATGAGACAAAGGCTCTCTGCCAGACCACTGACTCAAAGAGGTCTCATGAGCCCCTCCTTTATAGTAGAATCCTCATTCAAGTTTTTAAAGAGGTTTGACATCTAGTGGAAGCCCTAGGAAGTGCAACCTCATCCATATCTCAATGTGTACTCGGTAGGCCAAGCTTTGAAAAACTATCAACCTCAGATATCCCACTTCCTGGTTGGATTTTTATCAGGTTTTCGCCTGCCATATGAATTCTGTTATACTCACAGACATCATTCAAATAGTTTTAGAAACTTTTTTTTACATGGACATTTAAGTCATTTAGCAGACGCTCTTATCCAGAGCGACTTACAAACTTCAGAGTTTTCTATCCAATACTAATAATAATATGCATATATTAGCATCTGGGACTGAGTAGGAGGCAGTTCACTCTGGGCATGCTATTCATCCAAAATTGAAAATGCTGCCCCCTATCCCAAAAAGGTTCAAAATCTTTATCTTTCATGTTGAATGATAATGCAATTTTGACTGTTAATAGGACCTGGAGACGACTCCTCATACCTTGTCTCGGCCAACCCCACCACCTGGAGCCAGCAACTTGTGTGGGTGGAGTACGCCTGGAACACCCTTTCCTGCTCGGCCACTGGTCTCTTGCCCTTAGAGTGCTCCGTGGGTTATCAGCACCTTCTCTTCAGTCAGTCAACATACGTTTGACCCAGATATAGGACCGCCGCTATTGGCGTACCTGGAAGAGACCCCAGTCCACTCTTAAGACCACCTCTGGGTATCGCCGACAAGCGGACCGCCACCGAAACCCGGCTTCCCGCTATCGTCTCGAGCCGAGAGTATGGCTGTATACTCAATGAGTAGAAATTGCATGGACTCACTGTGATTCCCTGACACTCGCAGGTTGATAGGAATTGTACTGTGAATGACCCTGCCAATCCAGCAGGTGGATATAATGTCCAGAAGTTCCACAATATAGAAAGCTTTTAGAGCTCCGTCCTCAGGGGACAGTCCAGTTGCATGGGCGCCAGAGGAGGAAAATGTATAGTTCTCAGAGTTTTCTGAGGGAACTCGGGTGAGATCGGAATCTCTCGGGAGTGCAGGCATCAGAGACTTCTGTGGTTCTTCAGAGGCGAGGGGAAAACTGTGGGCGAGCGTGTGTGCCCGGGGATAGACCTCTCCCTACTGCGTTCCCGTAGTCGCCCATCAATCCTTATGGTCAGGGCTATGAGAGAGTCGAGGTCCAATGGCTGCAAGCTCGTATTTAATTCCCTTAAATAATCCATGAAGAAATGTGTTTAACCTGTTGCTTCTACTCGGGACGCTTGCGTCCCAACTAGAGCTCTGGAAATGCAAATGCGCTACGCTAAATGCTAATAGTATTAGTTAAAACTCAAAAGTTCATTAAAATACACATGCAGGGTATCGAATTAAAGCTACACTCGTTGTGAATCCAGGCAACAAGTCAGATTTTTAAAATGCTTTTCGGCGAAAGCATGAGAAGCTATTATCTGATAGCATGCAACACCCCAAAAGACCCACAGGGGACGTAAACAAAATAATTAGCATTTAGGCGTTACACAAACCGCACAATAAAATAGAAAACATTCATTACCTTTCACCATCTTCTTTGTTGGCACTCCTAGATGTCCCATAAACACTATTTGGGTCTTTATTTCGATTAAATCGGTCCATATAAAGCCTAGATATCGTTATATGTTGACTGTGTGATAAACGAAAAAAACATTGTTTCAAAACGTAACGTCATTTTTTAAAATTCAAAAAGTCGACGATAAACTTTCACAAAACACTTCGAAATACGTTTGTAATGCAACTTTAGGTATTAGTAAACGTTAATAAGCGATAAAATTCATCAGGAGGCGATGTAAAGATCATTAGCTGTCCGTCTGGAAAAATGTCCGGCTAGAAACTCAACGAAAATATCCGGTCCTAGACCGGAGGAGATACGGTGTCCTGTATGTGTTTGACCAAGAAAAAACTCGAAGGGAAATGACAAGACTCTAGACACCGTGTGGAAGCTGTAGGTACTGCAACCTCAGTCAATTAATTGTGGTTCACGTTTATCAATGGGTTCAAGTAGCGCATGGATATATTTTCCCATTTTCAGTGATCAGTTTTTCCTGTGCTTTTCGATGTAAATGCCGTTCTGGTAAAGCCACAGCAGTAATTTAACCAGTTTTTTAAACGTCTGAGTTTTTTCTATCCACACAGACTAAGCAAATGCATATACTATATTCCTGGCATGAGTAGCAGGGCGCTGAAATGTTGCGCGATTTTTAACAGAATGTTCAAAAAAGTAGAGGGTCGACTTAAGAGGTTAACAGGGATTCCGGGTTCCAGGCACTCTCGGTGGCTAAAGTGCAAAAGTCTATCGCATAGTCTGCCACATTACGGGAGTCTTAACACAGTTGAAGTAGCTTCCGAGCCACTTCTCTCCCAGACAACGATGAGTCAAACACCTTCCTTACTTTCGCCACAAAATCCTCCAGACTAAGGCAAACAATGGATTGTTTCTCCCACACCGCAGCAGCCCATGCAAGTGACCTCAGCATTATAAGATACACTATCTTTGAATGGTCCGAAGGAAATGAAGAGGGCTGCAGCTTGAAAATGAGGGAGCACTGGGAGAGAATCAACCGGCAGATTCTCACAAATCTAAAAGCATTGGATTGGTGACTGCATGGGATATAGGGTATTTCCACCATATTTCTCATACCAGTCATTTCCTTTCAAATAATTGAAGGGAATTGAACAAGTGCACACATTGGGAGGAAGGAGAGAAAATTGGGACATACTGTAGTACTTATTACAAAGTGGGAATGTGACTAATAGACAAGACAGAGCCAGAGCATGGCTGGAACAGGATGAAAGCATGTGATGATACAAAATGCTGCCGGGGACACTGTATCCTGTTATATAAAGGTAGCTAGCAAAGTGCAAACAGCACTGAGTGGAGTAGCTCTGGAGGATAAAACATGTTGTTCTGTCTTATACTCTGCCAACCTTCTCTCTTACAGCAGAATGTCATAGACAGACGGCAATGAAATAATACTATTACACAATGAAACCACGACACCTTGAAAATAGAGAAACTTAAACACAAATATACGTTTTATTTAAATGTTTTTATGAATATTGTTTGCAATAACAGCAGAAACACTTTTTAAATGGCATACGTACAGTAGAAAATATATTTCTAATGATGTCAAAAGCAGTGCTTCTCAAACCTCTCCTCAAAGACCCCCAGACGTTTCACAATTTTGTTGTAGACCTGAACGAGCACACCTGATTGACGATTAGTTGACAAGTTGAATCAAGTGTGCTCGTTCTGGAACCGTTTAAATACATGGAACAGTTGGGGGTCCCTGAGGAGAGGTTTGAGATAGGGGTATGCTACAGGAGAAGCCATCACAGATCTCAGGGCAAGTCATGGGCCTGTCTGTATCCCATGGCCCTGTTGTATCTCAAATGGCACCCTATTCCCTACATAGTGCACTACTTTAGACCAGACCACTATAGGGAGATTCCATGCGAGTGTGGACGGAAGGCACCTGTTAGACCTATACATGTCTCCTGTAAGACTCTATGACCTGTGAACAGCAAATGGTCCAGACAACATCCTGCTGTTATTATAATCCGTATGGTCCTCTAACTGAACTATGTCTAGATTCTGAAATACAATTTTTCACATTAATTTATTCAAGATTACAAAAATCTTTTTGGTATCTCAGGTTGTTCTGGCAATTTTCACAACGAAACGTCATTGGCAGGAAGGTTGATTGACATGCTCTTTACATTTTTATCTCAAGCAATTTTTTGGGAAAATCTTGATGAAAGTGAATATTAGGTACTTGTTAGAGTCTTACAGGAGACATGTAAAAGGTCTATGATCTGTGGACAGCAAATGGTCCAGACAACATCCTGCTGTTATTATAATCCTTATAGTGCTCTAAATGGAGTATGTCTAGATTCTGAAATACAATTTTTCACATTAATTTATTCAAGATTACAAATATTATGATTCATATCTCAAAACAACCCTTTCTGATTTGGCTTATTTATGTGTTTGGAACTATTTACTCCACAAGTACATGACATTCCATGAGTGGGCTCTCTACTAATTTAGAAGTTATGATCAATTTTATGAGCACCACCAACACAGTGAATGTAAAAATGGGTTCAAAGGGAACTTCCTCTGCTAGTGATTTGATGAATGTACAATCCTGATGGTTGTGGTTGGTTAAAACTAATGGGAATTGGCCAATATGGATAGGGCTACATTTAAATGTTTCTTACATAAGAAATATGAAAAGCATATGCATAACCATGGTAGCAATTGAAAGAGAACAGTTTGGAGATAATGGGAAAATGATGAGACCAAAGGTGAGTGCACAACAGTTCACCTGACAAGACAATCCAAACATTACACTGTTGATTTTATGTGCATTTTACATTTACTGTACTTTTTCTCACATTTGTTGACAACGAAATCTGAAAATACTCTGGATACATTCAGTAACGTGATAAGACTATTCCTGAAAAAAATGCGGGGTAGGTGCAACATGAAACATAAAAACAAAATGACAAGGATGAGACGAACTGGTGTCTCCAAGTGGCCACACACCTTTACAAAGTGTGCACAGTTCCTAAGTCATTTCAGTGCACTTTTATGACACAAATAAGAGTCTTCAACTATAAGGTGTTTTTTTGAGCTCTCCTAGCTGTGCCATTGAGGAACTAGAGCAAGCACACAGCAGTTGTTTTGGTTGGAACACATCACTGCATCCCCGCCATCACACAATTACTGTTGGTGTTGACACAATCCCCAAAAACGTTCCATAAATCGCAATCTGGGTCCGGTGGATATGATTTGAAAGCTTGTTCTATGCCAACATGATGAGCTAAGTTATAAAATAAAATTGTACAGTGTTAGGCTTTCACAAGGTAATTCAGTGAAATAGATCGTAATTTTAGAGCGTATTCAAAGAAGTCAAGTAGGTGTGTATGCCAAGGCGACTTTCATTCACAACAAAAAAACAGGCTCATTCCACCCAGAGAAAGACACCATCTTAAACAGACCCTTTGACTTTTTTCATATTTTGGTTACGTTACAGCCTTATTCTAAAATTGATTAAATGACAAAGCAAAAACAGGTTTTGAAAATGATAATAAATATATATGACATTTACATAAGCAGTCTGACCCTTTAGTCAGTACTTTTTTCAAGCACCTTTGGCAGCGATTACACCCTTAAGTCTTCTTGGGTATGACGCTACCAGCTTTGCACACCTGTATTTGAAGAGTTTCTCCCATTGTTCTCTGCAGATCCTCTCAAGCGCTGTCAGGTTGGATGAGGAGCGTTGCTGCACGGCTATTTTCAGGTCTCTCCAGAAATGTTCGATCGGGTTCAAGTCCGGGCTCTGGCTAGGCCACTCAAGGACATTCAGAGACTTGTCCCGAAGCCACTCCTGCATTCTCTTGGCTGTGTGCTTAGGGTTGTTCTCCTGTTGGAAGGTGTACCTTCGCCCTAGTCTGAGAGCTGCCCAGTGACACAAGCCTACCAGACAAGATAAATAACTACAAGTAACACTGAAACATGCATGAGAGCATCAGCTGTTCCGGGTCACGCTCTCCGCAGCCGATGTAAGACCTTTAACCTCTTGCTCCTACTGAGATGCTTGCGTCCCATCCAGAGCTCTGGAAATGCAAATGCGCTACGCTAAATGCTAATAGTATTAGTTAAAACTCAAACGTTCATTAAAATACACATGCAGGGTATTGAATTAAAGCTACACTCGTTGTGAATCCAGGCAACAAGTCAGATTTTTAAAATGCTTTTCGGCGAAAGCATGAGAAGCTATTATCTGATAGCATGTAACACCACAAAAGACCCGCAGGGGACGTAAACAAAATCATTAGCATATTCGGCGCTACACAAACCGCACAATAAAATAGAAAACATTCATTACCTTTGACCATCTTCTTTGTTGGCACTCCTAGATGTCCCATAATCACTATTGGGTCTTTTTTTCGATTAAATCGGTCCATATATAGCCTAGATATCGTTATATGTAGACTGTGTGATCAACGAAAAAAAACAGCGTTTCATAACGTAACGTCATTTTTTTTAATTCAAAAAGTCGACGATAAACTTTCACAAAACACTTCGAAATACTTTTGTAATGCAACTTTAGGTATTAGTAAACGTTAATAAGCGATCAAATTAATCACAAGACGAAGTATATTCTATAGCTGTCCGTCTGGAAAAATGTCAGGCTAGAAACTCAACCAAAATATCCGGTCCTAGACCTGAAGAACTGCGCTGCCTAGCATCTGTTTGACCAAGAAACAAATCGTAGGCAAATGACAAGACTCTAGACACCGTGTGGAAGCTGTAGGTACTGCAACCTCAGCCTCATTAATTGTGGTTCACCTTTATCAATGGGTTCAAGTCGCGCAGCAATATATTTTTCCATTTTCAGTGATCAGTTTTTCCTGCGCTTTCCGATGAAACGCACGTTATGTTATAGCCACAGCCGTGATTTAACCCGTTTTATAAACGTCTGAGTGTTTTCTATCCACACATACTAATCATATGCATATACTATATTCCTAGCATGAGTAGCAGGGCGCTGAAATGTTGCGCGATTTTTAACAGAATGTTCAAAAAAGTAGGGGGTAGGAGTAACAGGTTAACCTGTAGTGACACCCCATCCCGTGAACGGGACCGTTGTCATCATCTGACACTAATTAGCATAACGCAACGGACATAAATCTTCCTAGAAAATCTTCCTATTCATGAAAATCACAAGTGAAATATATTGGAACACAGCTTAGCCTTTTGTTAATCACCCTTTCATCTCAGATTTTCAAAATATGCTTTACAGCCAATGCTAGACAAGCGTTTGTGTAAATTTATCATAGCCTAGCATAGCATTATGCCTTGCTAGCAGCAGGCAACCTTGTCACGGAAATCAGAAAAGCAATCAAATTAAATCGTTTACCTTTGATGAACTTCGGATGTTTTCACTCACGAGACTCCCAGGTAGACAGCCAAAGTTCATTTTTTCCCAAAATATTATTTTTGTAGGCGAAATAGCTCCGTTTGTTCTTCACGTTTGGCTGAGAAATCGCCGGAAATTGCGGTCACCACAAATATTCCAAATTAGCTCCATAATATCGACAGAAACATGGCAAACGTTGTTTAGAATCCATCCTCAAGGTGTTTTTGTAATATCTATTCGATAATATATCCGTTGGGACAATTCGTTTTTCACTAGGACCGATTGGAATAATGGCTACCTCTGTATTTTACGCGAGCATTTCTCTCGGAGCCACCATGTGACTACTTACGCAATGTGGCCGCCTATGGCTATTCTTCAACAGAAATGCGTAAAACTACACCACAATGCTGTAGACACCTTGGGGAATACGTAGAACGCGTAAGCTCGTTGATGGTACATTCACAGCTGAATAGGGAGTCATTGGAACGCAGCGCTTTCAAAACCTGGGGCACTTCCGGATTGGATTTTACTCAGGCTTTCGCCTGCAACATCAGTTCTGTTATACTCACAGACAATATCTTTACAGTTTTGGAAACGTTAGAGTGTTTTCTATCCAAAGCTGTCAATTATATGCATATTCTAGCATCTTTTCCTGACAAAATACCCCGTTTAAAACGGGAACTTTTTCTCCCAAAAATGAAAATACTGCCCCCTAACACCAAGAGGTTTTTTAAACAGGTCAACATTCACAAGGCCACAGGGCCAGACGGACTACCAGGACGTGTTCTCCGAGCATGCGCTGACCAATTGGCAAGTGTCCTTACTGATACTTTCAACCTCTTCCAGTCTGTAATACCAACATGTTTCAAGCAAACCACCATAGTCCCTGTGTCCAAAAATACTAAGGTAACCTGCCTAATTGACTACCGATCCGTAGTACTGTGCTTTGAAAGGCTGGCCATGGCTCACATCAACACCATTATCCCAGAAACCCTAGACCGACTCCAATTTGCATACCGCCCCAACAGATCCACAGATGATGCAATTATGTTTCACTCCACACTGCCCATTCACGCCTGGACAAAAGGAACACCTATGTGAGAATGCGATTCATTGACTACAGCTCAGCGTTCAACACCCTAGTGCCCTCAAAGCTCATCACTAAGCTAAGGACCCTGGGACTAAACACCTATGCAACTGGATCCTGGACTTCCTGACGGGCCACACCCAGGTGGTAAGGGTAGGTAACAACATATCTGCCACGCTGATCCTCAACACGGAGGCCCCTCGGGGGTGCGTGCCCAGTCCCCTCCTGTGCTCCCTGTCACACTCATGACTGCTCCTCCAGGCATGACTCCAACACCATCATTAAGTTAGCAGATGACACAACAGTGGTAGGCCTGATATACGACAATGACAAGACAGCCTGTAGGGAGGAGGTCAGAGACCTGGCCGTGTGGTACAAGGACAACAACCTCTCCCTAAAAGTGATCAAGACAAACAAGTTTATTGTGGACTACAGGAAAAGGAGGACCGAGCACGCCCCCATTCTCATCAATGGGGCTATATTAGAGCAGGTTGTGAACTTCAAGTTCCTTGGCGTTGACATCACCAACAAACTAACATGGTCCAAGCACACTAGGACAGTCGTGAAGACGGTACGACAAAACCTATTCCCCCTCAGGAGACTGAAAATATTTGGCATGGGTCCTCAGATCCTCAAAAGGTTCTACAGCTACACCATCGAGAGCCTGCCTGGTATGGAAACTGCTCGGCCTCCGACCGCAAGGCACTACAGAGGGTAGTGTGTACGGCCCAGTACATCACTGGGGCAAAGCTTCCTGCCATCCATGACCTCCATACCAGGCGGTGTCAGAGGAATACCCTAAAAATTGTCAAAGACTCCAGCCACCCTAGTCATAGACTGTTCTCTCTGCTACCGCATGGCAAGCGGTAACAGAGCTCCAAGTCTAGGTCCAAGAGGCTTCTAAACAGCTTCTACCCCAAAGCCATAAGACTCCTGAACAGCTAATCAAATCACTACTTGCATTGCCCCCCCCCCCTCCCCCACTCTTCTACGCTGCTGCTACTTTCTGTTTATTATCTATGCATAGTCACTTTATTAACTCTACATGTGCTTTTTACCTGAATTACCTTGACTAACCTGTGCCCTCGCACATTAACTCTGTACCGGTACGCCCTGTACAAAGCCTCGCCATTGTTATTTTACAGCTGCTCTTTAATTATTTGTTACTTTTATTTCTTCATTTTTGGGGGTATTTTCTTAACTGCCTTCTTTTTTTTTAAGTGTGGATCAGCTTAATATTGAGGAAAGAATATTGCTTCCAATGTAATTGTCTGCATCATTTCCAATCTCCCATATTTTTGGGGTAAATATATCCATACACACATGCATACATATACACATATATACATACATACTTTTTTAAAAGAATATACCTTTATTATTATTCCCCGCAAACCCTACCGCCGATCCCCCAATTGGAGTAAACAAATAAATACTTTGGCTTTGACCTTCAATTTCTACATCTTATACACATTTTACAGACAGTCTACTTTACAATAGTTCTCTCTTGTTTGTTCTTAGTCCTTCCTCTATTTCTGATGTCCATCCAGTTTGATTTCTATTTGTAACTATGCTATTTCACAAAAGTTCCAAACCTATATACATTTTACAAATCCCGTATGCTTTACATTGTTTATCTTGTTATTAGTCCCACCCTTCAACTCCTCCCATCTATCTCTCAACATCATCCATTTTGGATTTCTATTTGCCATATATTTTTCAACTGTGCTGTGATGCTTCACAAAATAATTGAACCTTCCTATTCTCATAGCTTCTACAGATTATTTTTAATTTACAAACATTTTTGCTAAAATAATTATTATATTATTGATTGATTGACTATGGCTTTTCAAATCACCCAGTATTGCTATCTGTAGCATTAGTTCTAGGCAAATGTTGCAATTCTTCAGCCATTCCTGGACCTGTGACCAAAAACGAGCTACATGTGGACAATACCAAAATAAATGATCTAATGACTGCCTCCTCACAGCATAATCTGCAGAGCTGGGAAGATTGTATGCCCCATATATATAACATACTATTAGTTGCAAGAATTTTGTATAGTCATTTAAATTGAAAAATTTGAAGTTTGAATCTGGCGTTGTTTTACATATCAATTCATAAACCATGTGCCATGGAATGGGTACATCAAAAATCTCTTCCCAACTATTTTGCAATTTATATGGCACAGCTGTCCGTTTTTTGGTCCTTAAATGAAATTGGTATATGTTTTTATTTATCACACTTTTCTTTAACCAATTTATGTTCTTTAATACAGGGCCGACATACATTTTTCCCCTTCTACTTGCCTCTTCCATTTTTGTGGTAATGCTGCAATTAATTGGTTGTAATTTTGGGTAGAGCAGACATTTCCATGTCTGTGTTCGCTGCATGTGTGACATAACTCCACTAGTCATATTTATGATATCATTCACTAAAATCATACTTTTTTTTTTTTTCTTCGATAAATACAGTTTTTTTTAATCAATTAGTATATTTGAATTTAACTACAATACTTGTTGTACTATTTGTTCCGTCCTTTCAGGTGGATTAAACTGAAATTGCAACCAACTTTCTAAGGCTTGTTTAAAAAATAAAGATATTTTGGAGATGATTTCCTTTTCAAACAACCGAAAGTGAGCAGGTGTAATCTGAATAAAGGGTTAAAGGCCCTTCCTAAATATAGGATGAGACATTCCTACCAATTGACTAGAGAACCAGTTTGGATTTAAGTATAACTTTTGTATAACTGATGTCTTCAGTGAGAGGTCTAATGCTTTAATATTTAATCATTTCTGCCCACCGAATTCATATTCATTATATAAATAGGCCCTTTTAATTTTATCTGGCTTGCTGTTCCAAATAGAATTGAATATTTTTTGTTCATATAATTTAAAAAGCAGGTCACTAGGTGTAGGCAAAACCATAAGCAAATAGGTAAACTGTGATAGAACTTCACTGCCTTGTTAGTCTATACCTGTTGTAGTCGGCGCATGTGACAAATAACATTTGATTTGATTAGATTTTCTAAAAAGTGATACAAATGTGAAAGGAATGTCAAACATTCTTCCTCCCGTTGAAGTTTCTATATGAGAATTGAATCTGAGATATCAAAAATATTTTAAGTCCACACTCACATGGAATCGCCCTATTGGGCCCTGGTCAAAAGTAGTGCACTATTTAGGGAATAGGGTGCCATTTGGGATGTCGCCGCTGTTTTCTCCCTCCAATCTGTGTCGTGGTGTTGGCCGCCGAGCCGGATCCAACAGGGCCCCTTTCATAGCTGCTAGTAGCCAGTCTCGGTCAGCTGTTCTGGGGAGGGCAGGCAGCCCTGCAGCTGTTCCTCCAGGGTGGAGGAGGGAAGGGGGTAGGGGCAGTGAATGAGGAGATCTCCCCAGCTAGGTCCCAAATTACACCCTATTCCCTGTATAATGCACTACTTAAATGTAGTGCACTATACTGCATAGGGAATAGGGTGACATTTGGAACACAACCCTCCTATTCAGCTGCATGTCCAATCAGCAAGCTCACTGTGATCAACTACACTAGGGGCATAAAACAACAAAGATTGGTCTATGCCAATAGTAGACTTTTCCCTTGGCTTGTGATGCTTTGATGTTGTTTTCTTGCATCTGTACTGTAGGTTGATGCTAGAAAGTGGCTGGTCATGTAGTCTACAGTGTATTTGTGGATGATGAACTAACTGCAAAGGCATGGTTGTGTTCTGCGCTATGTGATCTCATTCACACGGACTTATTGATGACACAACAGGGGAAACAGAGTAGGGAAACTGTCAATAATGGATGTTTGAGGCAGGTCATAAATGGTTGAGAATCTTAGGCATCAGCATCCTGCCAAACAGAGGCTTTGAATCAAATTAGGAACTGGTGCCTTTTTTTGTTCCATTTGTTATATTATTTATTTGCTTTGGATGGTCCCATGTGGATCAGTTGGCAGAGCATGTTGCGTGCAATGCATTGGTTGTGGGTTTGATTCCTACCACTGAGAAAGTACAACAATATATTCACTCACTACTATATGTTGCTCTGGATAAGAGTGTCTGCTCAAATGTAAAAATGTAGACCAACTTTCATCTGGACTGACATACTTCCCTAACTCATTCATCGATTCAGTCTCTTGAAACACATTTTAGCATAGCAACCTAGATAATAGGGAGACTTTTTTCCTGTTTCTACAGCACAATAACCCATAAGCAGGCCTTCATGACTTGAGAACTGTTTTATTAGATTGTTGTTTCAACGTGTGTTTATTATATAACCTTCTTTGGGAAATATGAGCTGCCTGTCAACACTTTCTGTCTGTCTGTCTGTCTGTCTGTCTGTCTGTCTGTCTGTGTCTGTCTGTCTGTCCTCATCACAACAGAATAGTGTGACAGCAGGTCGGACCTCATAACAACAACAGGAAGTGAGTGACACAACACAACACTCTTCAATCATTCAGTCAGTCATCACCACAGAGGAAGTCATGATGAATCCATGTCTCATCTCAGCCGCAAATGCCCACAATGGCCAGAAGCCATCTAATAACCCATGGCTGTGCTGCTTCCAATAGACCCTAACCAATAGGGTCTATTCAGTTTACACTCTTAAGGCCGGTTTCCAGGACACAGATTCAGTTTAGTAGGTAGTCCTGGACTAAAAAGCATTCTAAATGGAGAATCTCTATTGAAAGTATTTTTTTTAGTCCAGGACTAGGCTTCATCCATGTCTGGGAAACTACCCTTTAGAGAGTTCAATTATATTTATGTTGATGGCCTTCCCACTGGGCACAAACTTTTTGAATCAACATTGTTTCAGTGTAATTTGTCAATGTATTGTGGTGTGTAATCTACATAGAAAATACACTGGATTTGAAAAAAGTAATCAACTGTTGTTTTGAGGATGAAATTTCAACCACAGGATTATGTCATCATAACCAAATTTGAACATAGACAAACCTTGTACGAAAAAAGCAGAACTTTTAGGCTGGGCAGCACCTTATACTAGAGAATAGGATGCCACCTTTCCAACAAGTCGGTATGTCAACTTTCTGCCCTGCTAGAGCTGCCCCGGTCAACTGTAAGTGCTGTTCTTGTGAAGTGGAAACGTCTAACAGCAACAACAGCTAGGCGTGAAGTGGTGGGCCACACAAGCTCACAGAACGGGAC
The DNA here is from genome assembly GCF_034236695.1 of Oncorhynchus nerka. Lineage (NCBI taxonomy): Eukaryota > Metazoa > Chordata > Actinopteri > Salmoniformes > Salmonidae > Oncorhynchus > Oncorhynchus nerka. The sequence continues at coordinate 26,417,733 of NC_088402.1, forward strand.
CACCGAGTGCTGAAGCACGTAGCGCATAAAAATCATCTGTCCTCATTTGCAACGCTCACTACCGAGTTCCAAACTGCTTATGGAAGCAACATCAGCACAACAACTGTTCGCCGGGAGCTTCATGAAATGGGTTTCCATGGCTGAGCAGCCATACACAAGCCTAAGATCACCATGCGCAATGCCACGGGTCAGCTGGAGTGGTGTAAAGCTTGCCGCCATTGGAGTCTAGAGCAGTGGAAACACGTCCTCTGGAGTGATGAATCACGCTTTACCATCTGATAGTCCGATTGACAAATCTGGGTTTGGTGGATGCCAGAAGAACGCTAACTGCCTGAATGCATAGTGCCAACTGTAAAGTTAGGCAGAGGAGGAATAATGGGGCTGTTTTTCATGTTTCGTGCTAAGCCCCTTAGTTCCAGCGTGGGGAAATCTTAACGCTATAGCATGTAATGACATTCTAGATTATTCTGTGCTTCCAACTTTGTGGCAACAGTTTGGGAAAGGCCCTTTCCAGTTTCAGCATGACAGTGCCCCTTTGCACAAAGTGAGGTCCACACAGAAATGGTTTGTTGTGATCGGTGTGGAAGAACTTGACTGGCCTGCACAGAGCCCTGACCTCAACCCCATCGAACACCTTTGGCATGGAACGCGGACTGCGAGCCAGGTCTAATCGCCCAACATCAGTGGCCGACCTCACTAATGCTCTTGTGGCTGAATCGAAGAAAAGTCCCTGCAGCAAAGTTCCAACATCTAGTGGAAAGCCTTCCCAGAATAGTGGAGTCTGTGATAGCAGCAAAGGGGGGGAGGGGGACTATCTCCATATTAATGCCCATGATTTTGGAATGAGATGTTCGACGAGCAGGGGTCCACATCCTTTTGGTCATGTAGTGTATTTGTCACTAACTATTACCAATGTGCTATCGTGAGAATTATTGTTGAGAGGTCTCCACTTAAAAGCTAAATAGATTCACTGTTGCTATTGAAGCCATTCCAAAGGCTAGGTTTAACAGAGCAAATTAAATGTGACCATACATTATCCTCACATATCATCAATGTTGCTATTTAGGCCTACATAGCATTTGCAAAGTCACCAACAGCTATTGTTTCAATTTAACCCAGAATTTAAAAAAAAATGGACAATACAATCAAATTGTATTTGTCAAATGTGCCAAATACAACAGCATTTCACCTTAAAGTGAAAGGGCCTTCCTCTTATACTACCTGGTATAGAGGTCCTGGATGGCAGGAAGTTTGGCCCCAGTGATGTACTGGGCCGTACACACTACCCTCTGTAGTGCCTTGCGATCGGAGGCCGAGCAGTTGCCATACCAGGCAGTGATGCAACCAATCAGGATGCTCTCGATGGTGCAGCTGTACAACTTTGAGGATCTGAGGATCAATGCCAAAACTTTTCAGTCTCCTGAGGGGGAATAGGCTTTGTCGTGCCCTCTTCACAACTGTCTTTGAGTGTTTTGACCATGATACAGTAGTTTGTTGGTGATGAGGACACCAAGAAACTTGAAGCTCTCAACCTGCTCCACTGCAGCCCCGTCAATGAGAATGGGGTGTGCTCGGTCCTCCTTTGCCTGTAGTCCACAAACATCTCCTTTGTCTTGATCACATTGAGGGAGAGGTTGTTATCCTGGCACCTGACGGCCAGGTCACTGACCTCCTCCCTATAGGCTCATCATTGTCGGTGATCAGGCCTACCACTGTTGTGTCATCTGCTAACTTAATGATGGTGTTGGAGTCATGCCTGGCCTTGCAGTCATGGCCTTGCAGTGGCCTTGCAGTCATGAGTGAACAAGGAGTACAGGAGGGGACAGAGCACGCACCCCTGAGGGGCCCCCGTGTTGAGGATCAGTGTGGCAAATGTGCTGTTACCTGCCCTTACCACCTGGGGGAAGCCCATCAAAAAGTATAGGATCCAGTCGCAGAGGGAGGTGTTAAGTCCAAGGGTTAAGTCCAAGCTTTGAGGGCACTATGGGTGTTGAATGCTGAGCTGTAGTCAATGAATAGCATTCTCACATAGGTGTTACTATTGTCCAGGTGTGAAAGGACAGTGTGGAGTGCAATACAGATTGCATTATTTGTGGATCTGTTGGGGCGGAATGCAAATTGTAGTGGATCTATAGTTTCTGGGATAATGGTGTTGAAGACCAGCCTTTCAAAGCACTTCATGGCTACAGACGTGAGAGCTACGGGTCAGTAGTCATTTAGGCAGGTTAACTTAGTGTTCTTGGGCACAGGGACTATGGTGGTCTGCTTGAAACATATTATTACAGACTCAGTCAGGGACAAGTTGAAAATGTCAATGAAGACATTTGCAAGTTGGTCAGCGCATGCTCGCAGTACACGTCCTGGTTATCTGTCTGGTAATGCAATAGGCCGAGGCTTTAGTGATATTGAATTGTGTTTGGTTGTCAATGCAACCAAATATCAACATTTGAAGGACATTTGTATTCTGCTTGAATAGTTCCATCTGTGCCACTGGCTTTAATTTCCGTTTATCTACAAATAAATCATTGACATGTTGGATTGACGTCTCCATCTCAACCAAAAATCAAGGTTAAAGAATAGTACTAAATGAAATTAAAATGTAATTTAAAGTGCATTTAAAGTTAGATTTTGTCCTATTTTGTCCCCGGTGCGCAGGCATAGCCCGGTGCGATACATAGCAGCGCCTCGTATCGGCCGGGCTAGAGTGGGCATCGAGCCACGTGCCATGAAGCCGGCCCAGCGCATCTGGTCTCCAGTGCGTCTCACAGCCCAGTGCGGTCTATTCCACCTCGCCGTACTGGCCTGGCTACGGGGAGCATTCAACCAGGTAAGGTTGGGCAGGCTCAGTGCTCGAGAGCTCTAGTGCGCCTTCACGGTCCGGTCTATCCAGTGCCACCTCACACCAGCCCTCCGGTGAAAGGCCCCCGCATCAGGCTGTCTCTCTGTCTCCTTCCTACAGGTGCTCCCGCCTGCTCAGCGCTGTCAGAGTCTTTCTCCTGCCCAGCGCTGCCAGAGTCGCCCGTCTGTCCTGAGCTGCCAGAGTCTCCCGTCTGTCCTGAGCTGCCAGAGTCTCCCGTCTGTCCTGAGCTGCCAGAGTCTCCCGTCTGTCCTGAGCTGCCAGAGTCTCCCGTCTGTCCTGAGCTGTCCCGTCTGTCCTGAGCTCTCCCGTCTGTCCTGAGCTGCCAGAGTCTCCCGTCTGTGCTGAGCTGCCAGAGTCTCCCGTCTGTCCTGAGCTGCCAGAGTCGCCCGTCTGTCCTGAGCTGCCAGAGTCGCCCGTCTGTCCTGAGCTGCCAGAGTCGCCCGTCTGTCCTGAGCTGCCAGAGCCGCCCGTCAGCCAGGAGCTGCCAGAGCCGCCCGTCAGCCAGGAGCTGCCAGAGCCGCCCGTCAGCCAGGAGCTGCCAGAGCCGCCCGTCAGCCAGGAGCTGCCAGAGCCGCCAGTCAGCCAGGAGCAGCCAGAGACGTCAGTCAGCCAGGAGCTGCCAGAGCCGTCCGTCAGCCAGGAGCTGCCAGAGCCGCCAGTCAGCCAGGAGCAGCCAGAGACGTCAGTCAGCCAGGAGCTGTCAGAGCCGTCCGTCAGCCAGGAGCTGCCAGAATCGCCCTTCACTCCGGAGCTGCCGGAGTCTCCCGCCTGTCCTGTGCTGCCGGAATCTCCCGTCCATTCGGGACCCGTGGCTAGGGTCCCCAGTCCGAGGTCAGCGGTGAGGGTCGCCGCTCTCTTAAGAGGCCACAGAGGCGGGCTAAGAGGCGGACAAGGACTATGGTGGACTAAATGACAAGGACTACAAGGACTAAATGTTTTAAAAATAAAAAAAAACAGGGAACCTTATTTACATAAGTATTCTGACCCTTTGCTATAAGGCTGAAGATGTTGCTCAGGTGCATCCTGTTTCCACTGATCATCTTTGAGATGTTTCTACAACTTGATTGGAGTCCACCTGTGGTAAATTCAATTGACTGGACATGATTTTGAAAGGTACACACCTGTCTGCATAAGGTCCCACAGTTGACAGTGCATGTCTGAGCAAGAAGCTATGAGGTCGAAGGAATTGTCCATAGAGCTCTGAGACAGGATTGTGTCGAGGCACAGATCTGGGGAAGGGTACAAAAAATATCTGAAGCATTGATGGTATCCCATGAACACAGTGGCCTCCATCATCCTTAAATGGAAGGGGTTTGGAACCACCTGGACTCTTCCTAGAGCCAGCCAAACTGAGCAATCGGGGGAGAAGGGGGAGAGCTCCAGATTTCCTCTGTGGGGATGGGAAAACCTTCCAGAAGGACAGCCATCTCTGCAGCACTCCACCAATCAGGCTTTTATGGTAGAGTGGCCAGACAAAAGCCACTCCTCAGTAAAAGGAACATGGCAATCTCCATGCAGGCTTTCAAAAGGAACCTAAAGACTCTCAGACCACGAAAAACAAGATTCTCTGGTCTGATGATACCAATATTGAACTCTTTGGCCTGAATTCCAAGTGTCACGTCTGGAGGAAACCTGGCACCTCCCTTCGGTGAAGTATGGTGGTGGCAGCATCATGCTGCGGTGATGTTTTTCAGCGGCAGGGACTGAGAGACCAGGATCGAGGGAAAGATGAATGGAGCAAAGTACAGAGAGATACTTGATGAAAATCTGCTCCAGAGCTCTCAGGACCTCAGACTGTCTGAGTCTCTGAATGTCCTTGAGTGGCCCAGCCAGAGCCCGAACTTGAACCCAATCGAACATCTCTGGAGAGACCTGAAAATAGCTGTGCAACAACACTCCCCAACCAACCTGACCGAGATTGAGAGGATCTGCAGAAAAGAATGGGAGAAACTCCCCAAATAAAGGTGTGCCAAGCTTGTAGCATCATACCCAAGAATACTCTAGGCTAAAATCGCTGCCAAAGGTGCTTCAGCAAAGTACAGAGGAAAGGGTCTGAATACTTATGTATGTGAGAATGCTATTCATTGACTACAGCGCAGCGTTCAAGGCCATAGTGCCCTCAAAGCTCATCACTAAGCTAAGGACCCTGGGATGAAACTCCTCCCTCTAGAACTGGATCCTGAACTTCCTGACGGGCCGCCCCCAGGTGGTAACGGTAGGTAACAACACATCCACCACGCTGACCTTCAACAAGTGCTCAGCCCCCTCCTGTGCTCCCTGTTCACTCATGACTGCATCGGCCAGGCACAACTCCAACACCATCATTAAGTTTGCAGATGACACAACAGTGGTAGGCCTGATCACAAAACAAATATGAGACAGCCTATAGGGAGGAGGTCAGAGACCTGGCCGTGTGGTGCCAGGACAACAACTTCACCCTCAACGTGATCAAGACAAAGTAGAAGATTGTGGACTACAGGAAAAGGAGGACCGAGCACGCCCCCATTCTCATTGACGGGGCTGTAGTGGAGCAGATTGAGCTTCAAGTTCCTTGGTGTGTACATCACCAACAAACTAACATGGTCCAAACACACCAAGAAAATCGTGAAGAGGGCACACTGAAAATGTTTGTCATGTGTCCTCAGATCCTCAAAAGGTTCTACAGCTGCACCATCAAGAGCATCCTGACTGGTTGCATCACTGCCTGGTATGGCAACTGCTCGGCCTCCGACAGCAAAGCACTACAGAGGGTAGTGCGTACCGGCCAGTAAATCACTGGGGCCAAGCTTCCTGCCATCCAGGACCTCCATACCAGGCGGTGTCAAAGACTCCAGCCACCCTAGTCATGGACTGTTCTCTCTGCTACTGCATGGCAAGCGGTGCCGGTGTGCCGAGTCTAGGTCCAAAACAGCTTCTACCTGTAGGCCTCTACAAATCTGGTTCATCCTTGGGAGGAATTTCCAAATGCCTGAAGGTACCACGTTCATCTGTACAAGCAATAGCATACTAGAATAAACACCATGGGACCACGCTGCCGTCATACCGCTCAGGAAGGAGACGCGTTCTGTCTCCTAGAGATTAACGTACTTTGGTGCGAAAAGTTTAAAAACTGTAAAAACTGACCACCAGTTAGGAGACACACTGAAGCCACTTACCCGTTATCCCACTCCAAACAAACACATGATAAAACAAGCAAAATATCGTAATCTACAGCCACATTTCAAAAAATGTACAATATCACTCGAATGCGAGAAGGATAGTCTTGTGATCTAGCAATGTAGTGTCGAACAACACATTGCCATCAGTGAGTGAGTGTGTTTGTGCGCGCGTCAGGCAGCTGAGCAGTACACGCACCCCTGCTAGGAGGAGTCAGTAAACGATTTGATTATCCGCCTCGCTCAACTCTGTGCGCTCAGTGGTTTACGGGGACCGATTTGAAGGGTTGACAAGGAGAATCGCTTCCCCGGTACCCTGTCCCTCTTCACCGGGTAGCCTAGAAGCATAGTATGCTATCCCTGTCCCTCCGCTCGTTCCACGTTGAACAGAATGGCCAGAGACGCATAGAGAACTGTCTGGATTTTGAAGGTGAAGGACTTTGTATTTACATAAAGTTCTGTAGGCTATAAATACTGCGTATTTGATCGCGAGGATGGCTGCGAATATGGAATTAATCGAAAGGACAGTAAGGTCCGATATCAGAGTGAAAGTTTGCACAGCACTCCCTCTGAGATGGAGACGCGAATAACATAATAATTTATTCACTTTTTCTCATAACGGAGCGGCCTTTTGGATTTATTGTCTGCAGCTATTACGCGGCGCCGGACACCTGCACCCGACTTGGCCGAGACGGCTTCTACGCGGCTCTCCGCGCAATAACAAATTGCTCAGAAGCGCTTCTTGAACTGAATCGATCATTTCTACTCGTATCTGAATTGTTGTCAATGGTAGGCTACTTCCACACAGGCAGTTCATTTGTTGCGCTTTGTTGTGCAGTTCTGTAAATCACTGAATGCGACGGATAGGTGACAGTGGACATCCGATAATAAATTGGTGAGCACCTCTCCTCTCTTCATATTGATTATTATACATCCTCTTTGTAGTTACATGCAGGTATTTTATAAATGTTACATTATCCTGGTAATTATTTTCTGTGTTTGAGGGGATTCATTCATTGTGTGATGTTATTGTCTGAGGTTGGGGTTTGCGGCTTTATGCTCTTGTTATAGTGCGCACTGTGACATGTTGTTGTAACCTGTCCTAGAATATCATTGTGTTTTGTGAGGGGAAAAAAGTTATTGATTTATCCCACTGCAGTAGCCTAGGTTACAATATGTTGCATTGATTAGACAACTATTGCTGCATGTACAGGCTGTCTGAGTCAGTCTAGTGACTAAAGAGACAGGCGCATGAGGAACAGTCCTCACTAGGCTAGGGAATTAATTGTCTGTACTAGCTCTGGTCCAGGGCGTTAGTTCGCGGTCGTAGATGTTAGTAGAAGAACACGCACTAACGTCCTGGACCAGAGCTTTGTCTTTGATATGCATGTGGGAATAATGTAGCGTCGCTGCTTGACCGGATTTTTTTATATAACATTATAAAACGTTATTACAAATGTATTATTTTAAATGTTAAAGTATTACCTTGTTTATTCTCAAAATCATACGTTTGCCTGTTCTTATGTGTTGCAGATACTGGATGTGTCTTCATGGGCATTTGAATAGTGTCAGCATCAACTGAAAAGTAACAAAGCTCAACTAAGCTTTATAAATGTCTTCCTCAGTCATCTCTTCATATCGCTTCTCCGTCCAGTATTCACTGCCTGAATTGTAATAGCTAAAACAGGAGAGAACTGTGCCTCCACCTCGCCCCTGTCCAAATTCAAAGCCAGTGTAATATTCTTTACAGCACTGACTCACAATGGGCACAGTACTATCCCTTTCCCCTGCATTCAGGAAGAACAGCTACTATGACACGCGGCCTGGCTCACTCAACCACTACCCGAGCCTGAGCAGCCGTTCGCTCAACACTCAGAAAGACCGCGCCAGTGGCCTGAAACGGGGACAGTCAATCTTTCTCCCAGCCCTCACCTGGAAACGCCTTGTCGCCTCCACCAAGAAACGAGGGGGCTCTAAGAAATGTCCTGGGGGTCCGGGGTCACTTGGAGACCCCCTCAACAACAACAACAACATCTACCAGAAGGATCCGGTGTTGCACCTCAACCGTGAGAATGTCAAGAAGTCTCTGTCGTGTGCCAACCTCTCAAGCTACGACGGGCCAACGGGACTGGGTCTGGGGATAGGCTTCGGCCAGGGGCACTACAGCTATGGCATGGGCATGAAGCCCCAGCAGCTGTCCTCTGTCAAGAAGGTGCCCCACCACGGAACGGCTGCCTCATCCCCCAAGCGCATCATTGTCCAGGCGTCCACCAGTGAACTTCTCCGGTGCCTGGGTGAGTTCCTGTGTGGCCGCTGCTACCGGCTGAAACACCTCTCCCCTGCGGACCCGGTGCTGTGGCTGCGGGCGGTGGACCGCTCTCTGCTCCTCCAGGGCTGGCAGGATCAGGCCTTCGTGACTCCGGCCAACGTGGTGTTTGTCTACATGCTGTGTCGTGATGTGGTGGATGGAGACCTGGTGGCGTCAGAGCACGAGCTTCAGGCCACACTACTCACCTGTCTCTACCTGTCCTATTCCTACATGGGCAATGAGATATCCTACCCACTGAAACCTTTTCTGGTGGAGGCTGGCAAGGAGGCCTTCTGGGACCGCTGCCTAGCCATCATCGACGCCACCAGCGCCAAGATGTTGCGTATCAACGCCGACCCGCACTTCTTCACCCAGGTGTTTGCTGAGCTGAAGAGTGAAGGGGGCTGCAGCCCACAGGACTACAGCCGCGTGCTGGACCGGTGAGAGGAGGGGTAGTGGGGTACAACCTCCCCCCCCCCCCGTCTAATGGTACATCCCGAGACCCTGCCATTAACCATCAGTGAGCGATCCACATTAAGACAATGGGGAAACTTGTCCCCCTAAGACTAGATCAGAAATTTGCATGTGTCATCAATAGGGTTGAGTGCTTATGTTGTTAGCACAAGCCCTTTTGTGTTATGTAATACTCACCTGATTTTACTTGAATGGTGGAACCATTTGGTCCACCTGTCCTTCGTGACCCCATTCTCACCTCTTGTGTCTCAGTGAGCTGGGGGAACAGAAACAGTCATCTCAGCTGTTCCCCCCTCCAGTCTCTCCCAACTCTCCTCCCTTCCCTCTCCCCACTCTCCTCCCTTCCCTCTCCCCACTCGCCCCCTTTCTCCCCTCTCCCCTATCTCCTCCCTCCCATTTCCTCTATCTCCTCTCTCCCCTCTCCTCTCTCCCGTCTCTTCCCTCACTTCTCCCCTCTCCTCTCTATCTTCTCTCCCCTCTCCCCCTCTCTCCTTTCTCCTCTTTCCTTTGCCCTCTCTCCCCTTCCATCTTCCCTATGCTCTCTCCCCTCTCCTCTCTCTCCTCCTTCCCCTCTCTCCTCTCCCCTCTCCTCGCTTTCCTCCCTCTACTCTCTCCTCCCCTCTCCCACCTCTACCACAGCCAATAATCCCTGTCTGAATGTGATAGCAACATCCGTTGCATGGAACAGTTTTTTTGTCAGAAAAAAAGGCATTCACTATTACAACCACATACAGAGCCGGGTCAGGCGTTCTAAACAGTGATTGGTTGGGTCATAAGCAACCCAAGGGAATGGCATTTCAATAACAACATTTTTACCTAGAAGATCATGGACATCATTACCTATAAATGACTTTGCGCTAAGTCAACAGACCTAACTGAAGACATAACAGGACGTTACAATAGGACATACAGGCATATATTATGGTAGTGTACTAAATTCCTTATCTAAGTAACAAAACCCCATGTTGCCTAGGTCCCATGTTATCTAGGTCCCATGTTGCCAAGGTCCCATATTATCTAGGTCCCATGTCATCTAGGTCCACTTGATTCTGTCTGTCGTGTGCTTGGTCATCAGTAAAACAAAACAAACAGTGTTTTGCAGGATTCTTTTTTCAACAGAGGGGCATCTGACCTGAGGGAAAAGCTAGAACAGCTACCAACCCATTAAGACCATTCACTCAGTTTACGTCCCAAATGGCACCCTATTTCTTAAATAATGCACTACTTTAGACCAGAGTCCTTTGGACCCTGGTCAAAAGTATTGCACTATATAAGGACTATGGTGCCATTTAGGACAGAGCGTAAAAAAACATCTGTAGGGTGCAGGGCCGTTTGTGTCTCTCTCCAGCTATCATTTAATCTAAGGGTCTCCTGGTGGAAGCAAAATACGACCTTATTTTGCATGTGTGTGTGTGCTTTTGTGTATGTGGGTATGTTATTGGCAGATAGCGAGGTTCATCAGCTGTTTACCCCATCAGTCCTTTGTTCCCTGGCTGTGCCTGTCATCAGGGCACCCGGCCGCTGCTACTGTGGCATTAATGAGACTACACCCCCCACCTCCTCCTCCACCACTCCTCCAGTCTTACTCTGGCCCCATACCCTCCATCCACCTCTGTCCCCCTCTAGGCTACTCTACAGGACTAGAGGTTCAGTCACTGGCTAATCCAGGCTTGCCTGGAATTTAGTCACGCACGCAAGCACACACACACACACACACACACACACACACACACACACACACACACACACACACACACACACACACACACACACACACACACACACACACACACACACACACTTAAATACCTAGTCTCCTGCGCCGGGAGTCCCCTGAAACAATGTATGAGAGGGAGAGAGGAGGGGTGTAGATATGAGTCTCACGTGCCCTGTAAAAGAGGTAGCTGAAGGTGGTCCTTAGTCCCAGTGCAAGGCTGGCCTGGAATGGCAAGATGTGTGCAGTTGTGGTTAAATGCTGCTGTTATTGTTGTTAGCCTCGCTGTCTCATTCTAGGGATTACATCTGTGTCACAAATGGCTCCTTATTCTGTTTATAGTGCACTACTTTTGACCAGGACCCATAGGCCTTGTTGTTCTCCTCTTTATAAAATGTTTTTAATGAAACCTTGGAATTTCTGGTTCACACGTTTTGATCTAAGTCACATGTGCTCTAATGTGTGTTTGTGTCTGTCAGGAATAGACCACAGATGTACCTCAGGGCCAGAGGGCGGGATTTTTTCTGTGTGCAAGCTGTGCTCATAAAAATATATTTATCATGGTTGCCAAGGCATTAAAAAAATCTGATTTGAAATATGAACAGAGAGCGCGAGAGGCTTTGGATCCTCTCATTCCCTTCTGGCCATGGCAGACTGTTAGCCTGCTAATGAGCAAAACTACAATAGCTACAATATGAAAACGAGGTGTGTAGAATGTAGAAACACACCTAAGGTGAGACATGGGAATTGTCCCAAATGGCCCATAGCGCTCATAAGATCCATAGGCCCCTGGTCAAAATTAGTGCACTATGTAGGGAATAGGGTGCTATTTTGGGATGCACCCATACAATAGGATCACAAAGATAGTTACTCCCGGTATGAGAGGGTGAGGACGTTCTTCTATCGCCTTCTATGCAGACAGGTCTTGCTGCCAAACCAATTGTATTTCTGTTGATGCTAAAGCAACATAACAGCCTCTCAGTCTCTCTTCACTCTGATTCTGGATGAGAGTGCTATAGGTTGCAATGGGTTGCTATGGGTTTGTTGAACCAAGGCAACTGGTCTACTGTCCTAGACCTAGAAGACATGTTTCAGGGTCTGGAACCTTGGCGCTCAATGCTCCTCTTTCGCCCAGACGGGTGGTGGGTGGCACATTCAGGAACAGTATATGGCAGTACTGTGCTGTGCCACCCTAACCGTCCCCTCCCCCTCCCCCATGCCAGGCAAAATGCATTTACACACTTATGTTATGTGGGCTGAGCATACTGTACTGGAATACCCCCCCACACACACCTATCTATGGATTTACACTCCACTCTCTGACTGACAAACCCTCACGCTAGATCCGCCCCTTGACACGTGCATACAGTACATACACACACACTCAAGCAGACACACACACCGTGGTAATCCACGATTAATCCTCCCATCCAATCAAATAGAGCAAGGGGGAATAAGTAAATGCCAAAAGGTTCAAAATCTGATGAGATTTGGTCTTGCCACTTCCATCCTTCCCTCTGCGTTGGCCCTCCGCTCAGCCTTCCAATTCATGACACACTCCTTATAACAACTTGGAGGTCCCCCAAGACCAATGGACAAACCTCATGTTCACTCCTTCCGCTCAGACCGAGGCTTATTGGTGTTGGAGGCAGTCCAGTCCAGTGGTTCCTGCCTGCCTGCCCAGAGGCCTTGTATTTCTATATAAGAAGTGGGAGACTAGAGCTGGGCGAGGTTAGCAAGGATGTCTCATTGCTGGGGACCACCGTCTCTGTTTCAGGAACCTTGGTCGACGGCCATCTTGGAAGACAGCCGGTCACTCCTATTGTTGTGGACGTTGTTGTGCATTCAGTACGACACTGGCCACTGTCCAGCACTCAAGGCCTCTAGTGTGTTGACAGCAATGAACCCTATCCCCCTCCTCTTACCCGCTCCTCCTTTCTCCTCCTCTCCCTTATCCCCGTCTCGCTTTCCACACACTCGGCTGTTGTTCCCCTGCCTGTTGCCATTTGATTGGATGTTCCACCACATTGTGGAGAGAGGAGCAGATAGAATGGTGGTGTTTGTTGGCCAACAGTCAGTCACAGACACAGCCTTAGTAATGGGGCTCTATGGCCTCTATCTATACCGTGTGTTGTATGCTATCCTGTCTATAGGGGTGATAGCGATTGCACGTGGGTCATATTATTGGGAGGATTTTGCTTACACCAGGAGTCTCCTAGTCAAGTCCTGTTCTCCTCTTATGTTATATTATTGCATCTTTTAGGGAAATCGTAAGATGTTGCATGTCTATGTGTGTGACCTTTTAGGCATCATAACGTTAAAACGCGTACACGCTACATGTAACTGGCAGTTTTGTTGGAAATCATCATTCAATTGATGTCAGTGGGAGATAGGCATGAAGATTTCAGTTATGTGTATGGATCTCAAGTTAAGATGTGGCCCATACAGGTTACAGCTATGGGACTACGCTGTAGTCCATGTGAACAAGAGTATTTCTTACTGTAAAGTACGTGTAGTCCATGGAGATATAGAGAGAGACACAGGCCCTGCAGATGGTATATTTATTATTAGCATGTTATTGTAATGTGACATCCATCAACCTTGAGTCCACCCTCACCTTCAACTTAAGCAGATTACCCCTTTATCTCTTTACCTCCACCCACCCAAACAAAACCTTGAGCTGGATCCCTGTTTATCCAATCGTATGCCTATACCTTACCTGTTTCTCTGTTTCCAACCAATCATATGCTACTCAACAGGAACTGTGACTCTACCTGTCCAATCAAACACCTCAGCAGAACCCTGGAACTCGGTTTGACTGTTGGATGAAACTACTGATTGGCCGACAGGATATTCTTTGCAACCCCATTGGTCAAGAGATTCTCCTTCACTACAAATGGACTAAATATGGAGAGTCAACCAGGAATAAAACAAAAGACTGTTGGATCCTATTCTATGAAGTACATGGGTAGGACTCAAGCAAAGACTATTGCACATCAACCATCCAGGATATTTCAAATGGATCTCAGGCCCTAGTTTGGCATAGTGGGAGACTGTGGTTTGGCGGGAATATCAGGCGTAGGCTGTTTAAGTCACCATTGCTCTGTGAGTTCTGGTGAACTTGTTTTCTCAGTGTGTTTTTCTGCTGTGTTGGAGTAGAATTTCAATGGCACACCGATAACAGTCTCAGTGCAGACTTAAAGGGATAGTTACAATTACAAAATGACATATTGGTTTGAAATATCCCTTTAAAAGAAGTAGAGAATTGTGCAGCTTAAATATGTTGCTGTGTGACAAAATAAACTGACGACAGGAAAAACCAAACAATAGGTCCTATCTTGTTACTGTGGTGGTGAGCATGCCAGATAGACTAGCATTTTTAGTTTTGTTTTACGTTTGCTTTTTTGTTTTGATTAGCTTTTGCTTTAATGCCGTAAATGTGTTTTGAATTAAATGTTATTTCCTTAACTTAAAAAATGTAATCAGTTCATCCCTAGTCGTGGGAGAAGATCTGATGTCAAACAGTATTAGTATGTAATTCAAGGGGTAATTCAAGTCATGATGACTGTTATGATTATAACTGCACATTTGAAGTGTTATTGTCATTGTGGATGTTATGTTATTGAATGACAGAGATAGAGAATCTACAGTACCTGTATTCTCATTTTATTTTGATGAACCTTTGTCTTTAACATCTCGAAGAATGTGAAATCACGTAAACAATGATAACATAGTTTCTCCCATTTCTCCACCGCTATGTCTTAGTGTTCAAAGATGTCAACACTGCGATTTCAGACACAGCTTTTGACACAACACTGTTCAGACATGGTAGATCTGGTGGTATAATTGGCATCATTGGGATGGGTGGTGGGTCAGGAGGCTGGGTACGTAGGGTCGCATCCCAAACGGTACCCTATATAGGGCACTACTTTTAACCAGAGCCCTATAGACTATATAGGGAATAGAGTAATATTTGGGACACACCCCTAGCTTTCTGTTAGAAGGAAGTGTTTCAGTTTGTGCTTGTCTCACATCCTCTGAGGATGTTGTGAAATGGGCGGATGATTGATTTTCATGAAAACATCAACAATTTTGTAATGGCTGCTGTGTGTATAGCAAATGCATAATCAATGGAATCAATGGCGAGGCCTCATCAATGCGACAACAGACGGTGAATTGATGCACAATGGAAGACATTGTAGTGATCAGATCACAGACAGGCGTCCCCACACAAGCACCTCCGGTCCTTACCCTCATTGTAGCTATGTCTTAACCCACAGCACTGCATATAACTGAGGCCTCTGCTTCTTTTCAAGGCTACATAGCACTCCTATTTATATGAAAGGAAAATACTTAAACAAAATCCTGAACAAAACATCAATAAAGAACTGTCTGAATGATCAGTGCTTTGAGTTAGACACTTACCTGTTGCCAACCCTCTCATAAGACCTGTACCCTTCAGTCTCCTCTCACCGTTGCTGCCAACTCAACCCTTACCCCAGGTTTCCATGGTTACCTGGCACTGACTGACAATGTCATTGTGATAAAACTCAGTTGAAATGGAGAGACCAGAGTTACTTTTATAAAGCCACCTCATATGTGTGTACAGATGTAGGATCTTACTTTGATCACCCTAGTGTGGGGACTTACCCGCCATGCAGGACATTTAAAACTTGTAGTGTATTTGAGGTTTAAAAAGGATTCTGAAGTTTGTAATTTACACTTTGAAATTTCAGACTTAATTTCTTCCCTTTTGAAAAATGTAACAACCTTACAAAAATGTCCATTAATTATAATCCACATAATAATCCACATTTCCTGTTGCTGCAGGATTATTTTCCTGTTGTAGCAAACTGGCTCAAATGAAGATCCTACATCTGTATGCAACTCGATGTGTCTAATATTGTTGTTGGGGAACACTTGAAGATGAAAACAATGTGACTTTGTTTTTCATGTTAAAATGCAATTTTGTTTCCTTTTTTCATTACGATGTTGATGATTATTACTATTATTATTCAATAAAGTATTGAGGTGAAATTCCTCTCCTGTGGTGTTAACGTTATTTGGGTGATGGCTTAAGAGCTTTATATTGTATGCTCTCTCTCTCCTGTCACACACACTCACTCACACACTCACTCACTCACTCACTCACTCACTCTCTCACACACACACACACACACACACACACACACACACACACACACACACACACACACACACACACACACACACACACACACACACACACACACACACACTCACACACCACTCACTCACACACTCACACTCACACACACACACACACACACACACACACACACTCACTCACTCACTCACACCATCTATCCATGCACACACACACCCTCCTCCGGTATTTGCAAGGCCCACAAGCTACCATTGTATTCTCCCAGTGCATATGGTATACTCTGCCTGTCTGGGCCCAGCAATGCAGCACCTGGCTGGCCGACAGTAAAACAGCATAATGTATGTCACCCACAATAGCCTGGCTGTGCAGATAGCACATTGGGTTTTAGTTAGTGGGCTGTTCTGTGCTCTCTATTGGAGCATGTCTCTGTAGTCAATCAATTTCCCACTGGTGTGATCCACAGGAGGGACTGGTCTCTCAGCTCACAGGTGGGTGTGGGTGGCATGCTGGGTCTATGTATCTAAGAAAACAGCAACCCCTGGATTCAACCAGAGGAGAGTTCTCGCACTACCACAAGCCATCATGGTAAACCCTGTAGATGTCGGTTCAAGCAGAAATGACCTTCTCTACAATGCACCTTTGATTGAGTCGCAGCCTTGGTCAGGATGTGTCTGCAGCATGATGTGTTATGTACTAGCCTGGCTGCTTGTACTAGCCTGGCTGCTTGTACTAGCCTGGCTGCTTGTACTAGCCTGGCTGCTTGTACTAGTCTGGCTGCTTGTACTAGCCTGGCTGCTTGTACTAGCCTGGCTGCTTGTACTAGCAGCTAGCCTGGCTGCTTGCACTAGCCTGGCTGCTTGTACTAGCCTGGCTGCTTGTACTAGCCTGGCTGCTTGTACTAGTCTGGCTGCTTGCACTAGCCTGGCTGCTTGTACTAGCCTGGCTGCTTGTACTAGCAGCTAGCCTGGCTGCTTGCACTAGCCTGGCTGCTTGTACTAGCCTGGCTGCTTGTACTAGCCTGGCTGCTTGCACTAGCCTGGCTGCTTGCAGCATGCTGTGTTATGTACTAGCCTGGCTGCTTGTACTAGCCTGGCTGCTTGCAGCATGCTGTGTTATGTACTAGCCTGGCTGCTTGTACTAGCCTGGTATGTACTAGCCTGGCTGCTTGTACTAGCCTGGCTGCTTGCAGCATGCTGTTTTATGTACTAGCCTGGCTGCTTGTACTAGCCTTGCTGCTTGCAGCATGCTGTGTTATGTACTAGTCTGGCTGCTTGCACTAGCCTGGCTGCTTGTACTAGCCTGGCTGCTTGCACTAGCCTGTCTGCTTGTACTAGCCTGGCTGCTTGTACTAGCCTGGCTGCTTGTACTAGCCTGGCTGCTTGCACTAGCCTGGCTGCTTGTACTAGCCTGGCTGCTTGTACTAGCCTGGCTGTTGCAGCATGCTGTGTTATGCACTAGCCTGGCTGCTTGCACTGGCCTGGCTGCTTGTACTAGCCTGGCTGTTGCAGAATGCTGTGTTATGCACTAGCCTGGCTGCTTGTACTAGCCTGGCTGCTTGTACTAGCCTGGCTGTTGCAGCATGCTGTGTTATGTACTAGCCTGGCTGCTTGCACTAGCCTGGCTGTTGCAGCATGCTGTGTTATGTACTAGCCTGGCTGCTTGTACTAGCCTGGCTGTTGCAGCATGCTGTTTGTACTAGCCTGGCTGCTTGCACTAGCCTGGCTGTTGCAGCATGCTGTGTTATGTACTAGCCTGGCTGCTTGTACTAGCCTGGCTGTTGCAGCATGCTGTGTTATGTACTAGCCTGGCTGCTTGTACTAGCCTGGCTGCTTGTACTAGCCTGGCTGTGTTATGTACTAGCCTGGCTGTTGCAGCATGCTGTGTTATGTACTAGCCTGGCTGCTTGTACTAGCCTGGCTGTTGCAGCATGCTGTGTTATGTACTAGCCTGGCTGCTTGCACTAGCCTGGCTGTTGCAGCATGCTGTGTTATGTACTAGCCTGGCTGCTTGTACTAGCCTGGCTGTTGCAGCATGCTGTGTTATGTACTAGCCTGGCTGCTTGTACTAGCCTGGCTGTTGCAGCATGCTGTGTTATGTACTAGCCTGGCTGCTTGTACTAGCCTGGCTGCTTGTACTAGCCTGGCTGTGTTATGTACTAGCCTGGCTGCTTGTACTAGCCTGGCTGCTTGTACTAGCCTGGCTGCTTGCACTAGCCTGGCTGCTTGTACTAGTCTGGCTGTTGCAGCATGCTGTGTTATGTACTAGCCTGGCTGCTTGTACTAGCCTGGCTGTTGCAGCATGCTGTGTTATGTACTAGCCTGGCTGCTTGTACTAGCCTGGCTGTTGCAGCATGCTGTGTTATGTACTAGCCTGGCTGCTTGTACTAGCCTGGCTGTTGCAGCATGCTGTGTTATGTACTAGCCTGGCTGCTTGTACTAGCCTGGCTGCTTGTACTAGCCTGGCTGCTTGTACTAGCCTGGCTGTTGCAGCATGCTGTGTTATGTACTAGCCTGGCTGCTTGTACTAGCCTGGCTGCTTGTACTAGCCTGGCTGTTGCAGCATGATCTGTTATGCACTAGCCTGGCTGCTTGTACTAGCCTGGCTGCTTGTACTAGCCTGGCTGCTTGTACTAGTCTGGCTGCTTGTACTAGCCTGGCTGCTTGTACTAGCCTGTCTGCTTGTACTAGTCTGGCTGTTTGTACTAGCCTGGCTGCTTGTACTAGTCTGGCTGCTTGTACTAGCCTGGCTGCTTGTACTAGTCTGGCTGCTTGCACTAGCCTGGCTGCTTGTACTAGCCTGGCTGTTGCAGCATGATGTGTTATGCACTAGCCTGGCTGCTTGTACTAGCCTGGCTGCTTGTACTAGCCTGGCTGTTGCAGCATGCTGTGTTATGCACTAGCCTGGCTGCTTGTACTAGCCTGGCTGTTGCAGCATGCTGTGTTATGCACTAGCCATGCACTAGCCTGGCTGCTTGCACTAGCCTGGCTGCTTGCACTAGCCTGGCTGCTTGTACTAGTCTGGCTGCTTGTACTAGTCTGGCTGCTTGTACTAGCCTGGCTGCTTGTACTAGTCTGGCTGCTTGTACTAGCCTGGCTGCTTGTACTAGTCTGGCTGCTTGTACTAGCCTGGCTGCTTGTACTAGTCTGGCTGCTTGTACTAGCCTGGCTGCTTGTACTAGTCTGGCTGCTTGCACTAGCCTGGCTGCTTGTACTAGTCTGGCTGCTTGCACTAGCCTGGCTGCTTGTACTAGCCTGGCTGTTGCAGCATGATGTGTTATGCACTAGCCTGGCTGCTTGTACTAGCCTGGCTGCTTGTACTAGCCTGGCTGTTGCAGCATGCTGTGTTATGCACTAGCCTGGCTGCTTGTACTAGCCTGGCTGTTGCAGCATGCTGTGTTATGCACTAGCCTGGCTGCTTGTACTAGCCTGGCTGTTGCAGCATGATGTGTTATGTACTAGCCTGGCTGCTTGCACTAGCCTGGCTGCTTGCACTAGCCTGGCTGCTTGTACTAGCCTGGCTGCTTGTACTAGCCTGGCTGTTGCAGCATGATGTGTTATGCACTAGCCTGGCTGCTTGTACTAGCCTGGCTGTTGCAGCATGCTGTGTTATGTACTAGCCTGGCTGTTTGCAGGATGTGTGTGTGTGCATGTGTGTGTTTATGAGAGGGAGATGTAGAGAGCACAACAGGTTGTATGTGTAGTTTGAGTACCAGCTAGCAAGCACTGGACTGTGGGTCTACCTCAGGCCACCTCTGGCTGCCTGTCACTATATATTATGGTGATACAGAGTACCCCTGTAGAGGGACTGGATACAAACACTGATGTGCCCTTGTTGTCTTCTTGCTGGTTAGCTTAAATCTGTGCATAAACAATTAGAATCCCTGCAACAAAGCAAACACATAGATATGCTTTAAAACAACACAGTAAAGCACATTATCCATGACACGGACACACACTGTCTCTCTCTTCTGCAGATTGACAGGAACAGCGTAGTGGGCAATGCTGAGTAAAAGAAAAACACAATAATGAAACTAGTAACTAGAGGATTTAGGGTGTTTCATTTTGTTTCATTTTGAATAGACATTACATCCTCCTATAACGTTCATACAACTAAATGAAAATAACTTTTTGGCAGTGAAGGCAGTTTACTTATTTTGGTAGAGTATTGTATTTGACAATTCATTTTAAATGGCCATTCATGATCTGGGCACAATGCTTAGAGCAGGGTGAAGCCATATGGTATTAGGGATGGGGCCGGGTTAGTGACCGTGTCCAGGGACCCTGCACTTGGTCACTGGGGGCACAGAGGTTACCGAAGCCAGCCCAGGACACAAGGATGGAGGGATGGAGGGAGGGATAGAACAAGATGGAGAAGAGAGGGGGGTCAAAAGGAGTGGATGCCGAAGACACAAATCACCCTGCTCACTCGCTTCCTCCCATCTCTCCCTCCCTCTTCCCTCCATCACTCCTTCCCTCCCTCCCTCTCTCCCATCTCTCTCTCCCTATTTCCCTCCTTCCCAGTGTTGTGGTCCTTTGTGCCTCTGTGAGAGCCTCTACTGCTGTTCTCAGTCTTTTATCGGTCCTCTGCTATTAGTTCCCTATGGGGACAGCCGAAGAACCCTTTGAAACCGTTTTTTTCTAAGAGTGTAGCAGCATTTCATAGAAGCGTGTGTCCCAAATACCAACCTATTGCCTTTATATTGAACTACTTTGACCAGGGCCCTTACGGTTCTGATCACAAGTAGTGCACTTTTAAGGGAATAGGGTGCCATTTGAGACTCAACCACAGGCTGTGCTCTGCCTCTCCAGAAACGATTACCATTGGTAATTGATATTTTTGACTGGTATACAATAATCCACATAGGTTACACCGCACTTTAAAGAGTAACTTTGTTAATTTAGAATGATTAAAGCCAACCTAAATTGCTCTCATCTTAATAAATAATAATGCATAATAGGATATACCATACGTCTAAATAGCTTGAATTAATATCATATAATTTACTCTAGGAAGATCATGTCCAAGTCTAACTCAAACCATATAGTCAGAATTAAGGAAATAGTCTAATTCTACTATGGGGAGTCTCTAACTAAAAACATAAATATTGGGTCAGTTTCTACAGTGCATTGGTTTGTAGATCACAGTACAGTTCATACTTAAAGCATCAATATGGGGTCAGTTTCTTTCTACAGAACATTGGTTTAAATAGATCATTGTACAGTTGGGACCTTGAAAAGAGGCCACCTGCTGGCCTGGCAGCCTCCAACTGGGAGAACAGATGGTTGGTGAGGTAGTAGCTGTACCAAGTTCCAGAGCCATGTTGCACCCAAAAGGCATCGAGCCTAGGTCAGTGCCAGGGGCAACACCAGTCCAGAAGAGCCCAAGGGAACACCAGAAGACACATGGGCCCTGGCCAAAAGTAGTGCACTAACTAGGGAATAGGGTTCCATTTAGGACGCATACAATGAACACAAAGTACAGCAGAACTGAGATTTGTTATCTTTTCGTAAAACAACTGGTTGCAGTAAAGAGCCATCTAGAAGAAAAAGATACGCACACCTATTAAGACGAGGTGCAGGCTAGTGGAGTAGAAAACTTGAAAATAAAAGAGAGCTGCACACTCTAGGAGCTCAGATGCAAAAATGTAATTACCAACGTTTCGACAGCCAAGCTGTCTTCATCAGGGTATGCAGTAAAGAGCCAACCTGGATACTAAGGAGATCCTGAGGGAAATCGACGAGTACCAACAGCTTTACGCTATGGAGGAACAACATAGTACATCGTGGAAAGATCCGACTACCTCACAAAACAACTTTAAACCGACAAAAAAAAGAAAAACAGACTCATCTACAGACACGGACGATTGCTGGAATCCATGCAACACTGGAAAGGTTGTGTGAGGAGGTAGCAGGGCTGAGGGGGAGTTTGGAGTTTAACCAGAGTTAAATTCTCACGCTCCAATGAGAGAACAAGGCACCCACAGCCAAGGTAAAAATCAACGATTCCAACATGGATTGTCTACTCAGGGAAAACAGGGTGCAGAAGTCACTACTAGACATACAAAGTCATAGCATTTTTATCTGGGATTCCTGAGGACGCATCCAATAATCCAGAGGGCGCGATCAGAGAATTCATGCAATCCGCCTTGAAACTTCCTATAGAGACTGTAAACAACGTGGCTTTCCACCGAGTACACAGACTTGGAGCTCGGAGCGGCAAGACCAAGTGTCTCTGACCGATCATCGCAAAATTTGAACACTACCAACAAAAGGAGCTGATCAAAAGCAGGGGAAGGGAGCTTAAAGGGACCAAATTCCAAGGAGATAAACTAACTGGCTGTACTAAATTCTACAGGGACTTCAGGTTACGAAAAAAAGAAAATATGGGAACTGTAAAAATATCTGAACACTATGAATTGGATATAAACACACAAGTACTCAATTACATACTCACTTACACATACGGACTTATACATACTCACACACACCTGATCTCGCTCTCTCACTCTCCCCTTCTCTCTTTTCTTTTCTCTTCTCTCACTCTCTCTATTGTCGAGAACTGTTTTATAATTTAATATGTTTCTTGTTTGTCTATCTTTATTATGTATTTGTCTACAAGTTTATATATGTTTATAACAAGCAAGGTTTACAACAAGCAACAATATCAGAGTAGGGGCATTGGGGAATAATAGCCTTTTGTACTGTAGTGAAGCCATCTCTAGAGTAATGTAAGGTCGCTTTTATGATCATGTGAAACGTCAATTGCTATGGAAAACTGGGATGTGTTTTTCAATGACCTTAAAGGTAATTATGATGCAACTATGTTGATATGATATGGATTACAATTATCATCATGAATATTAAGGCTATAAGCACTACATGTTACACACATAGACACTCAACCATGCAAATTGGCGGAGTTACTATTTATTTGGACAGGATACATTGTAGTCTTACTCTTATTTAGACATCGTACACACTCTCACTAAATCACATCCATTATCAAACACATCAACCTACTCAGATTTACTACACACATAATATCTTGTATCAATTTTTCTAACATCTGTGGCATTGGCTCACAGGCAAACAGGCAAGGGAATAAAACAAATATTGCTAGAACCTATTTCTTGAATTCTAAATATCAGACATTTGAAAGCTCTAATTGTGACCTTCATAATATCTCCGATGGCAGCAACTTTACAAGTACTAATTATTGTAATGAATTTCCTCCTCCGAAGAGGAGAGGCGAAACGGATCTGAGGACCAATATGCGTCGTGGTAAGTGTCCATGGTTCTTTTTAATGCGTTAAGGTACACATGAACAACTGACTACAAAAAACAAGAAATGTGAAAACTCAAAACAGTCCTATCTGGTGCAAACACAGAGACAGGAACAATCACCCACAAACACACAGTGAAACCCAGGCTACCTAAGTATGATTCTCAATCAGAGACAACTAATGACACCTGCCTCTGATTGAGAACCATACTAGGCCGAAACATAGAAATACTCAAATCATAGAAAAACAAACATAGACTGCCCACCCAACTCACGCCCTGACCATACTAACTAATTACAAAACACAGGAAATAAAGGTCAGAACGTGACAATTATGGTCAATTTAGACTGAGAATAGTATCTAGTTATATAAGTATAGCCAGTTATAATTGTAACGGTTTAGCAGATTATTTAAAAAAGAAGATCAGTCTTTACATGGGTGAAAGAAAAGGAATATAACATATACTGTTTGCAGGAAACTCACTCTACATCCTTAGATGAAGTTGAGTGGAAAAGGGAATGGGGTGGTGAAATAGTTTTCTGTCATGGACAAAGAAACTCAAAAGAGGTGATGATATTAATTAACACAAATGTTGATCTGAATGTGCAAATAGTCAGGAATGATTCTCAAGGAAGGTGGATCTTTTTGAATATGAAAGTGGAGGAAAAAGAGATTTGTCTCATTAATCTATATGGTCCAAATCAGGATGATCCATACTTCTTCGAAAACATTTATACCGATTTATTGACAATGATCATATCATTATGTTAGGAGACTATAACACAGTGTTAAGTACCTCAGTGGACCGTAAAGGTCATCACTCTACAAACTATCATTACCGTGCCCTTAAGGAAATCACAAATATTATGGACACATTAGAAATAGTGGATATTTGTTGACTAAAAAACCCCGACAGAGTGAGATATACATGCAGGAGACTTAATCAAGCTAGTCATCTTGACTACTTTCTTGTCTCTTTCTATCTTGCATCAAAGGTTAAAAAAAGTTTTAATAGGAGACAGAATGGAATCGGATCACCATCTAATTGGCATTCACATAACTCTTATAGATTTTCCACGTGGACATTGGAAATTGAATCAAAGTTTACAGTTTACTGTCTTTTAACTAAGACAAAATAATTTATAACTGCATTTTAGGTATAATATAGGTTCAGCAAATCCCCTTATTGTTTTGGATACATTTAAATGTAAAATTTTGGTAACTTTTCTGTACTCTCTGGACTAAAACCTAATTATGATAAATGTACAATATTACGTATTGGATCTTTAAAAAACACAACTTTTACATTACCCTTTGGTTTATCTATATAATGGGCTGATGGTGAAGTAGACATTCTTGCTATTCATGTCACAAAATATATAAATAAGCTCTCCACATTGAATTTCAATAGAAAAAATAGACAAGATCCTGCAACCATGGAGAGGTAAATACCTGTCTATTTATGGAAAAATTGCCCTGATTAACTCCTTAGTCAGATCTCAGTTTACTCACTTACTTATGGCGCTGCCTACTCCTGATGATTCGTTTTTCAAATCACATGTGCAAAAAATATTTAGCTTTATCTGGGACGCTAAACCAGACAAAATAAAGTGTTCCTATCTATATAATGAATATGAATTGTGTGGGTTGAGATTATTAAATATAAAAGAACTAATCCTCTCGCTAAAAGCTTCAATTATTAAAAGTTTTATTTGAACCCTAAATGGTTCTAAAGTAGATTACTCAGAAAAACTCATCCATTGTTTAAAAATTGCCTTTTGCCTTTGTGCAGATTGCCATGTCTCATTTTCGATTAATTGAAAATGATACTTTTTTAAAAGTATCTCTCTTTTTCAAACAAGCATTGCAGAGCTGGCTACAATTTCAATTTCATCCCCCTGAAAAGATAGAACCAATATTCTAACAAATATTATGGTGAACTCAAATGTCCTGGTTGATAAAATGCCTGTATTTATGGGAAAGATATTTGAAAATTGTATTTTGTTCTTAAATTATATTCTAAATTGGAATGGTGGAGTTGTGTCCTTCATTGAGTTATCAGAATTGTATGGGGAGGTCTGCTCAATCCAAAGAGTACAACTAATTGATTATAGCATTACCCCAAAAATGGAGGAGGCAGGTGGCAGTGGTAGGAGGTAGGGAACTAGTCTGTCTGCCCAATATAAAGGATCAAAACTGGCGGAGGAATATAAATAGCATAACTAGGAAAGTATACCAGTTTAATTTGAGAACCAGGATGTTGACAACTGTGCCATACAGATTTTTAAATAGTTGGGAAGAGATTTTTGATGTACCGATTCCATGGTACAGTGTGTATGAGTTGAAATATAAAACAACGCGAGATTCAAGACTTTGTGCTTTTACGCTAACATTATTATATAGAATTCTTGTCACCAACAAAATGTTGAATGTTTGGGGCATAAAATCATCGAAGCTCTGCAGATTTTGTTGTGAGGATACAGAATCATTAGACCATTTATTTTGGTATTGCCATCAGGTCTGGTCTCAGGTTCAGGAATGGCTGAAAAAGCATAGCATTAATCTAGAAATAGTACTGTTAGGAGATCTGGAGAGACCGGGTCAGTCAGTTACTAATATACTAATACTGTTAGTAAAAGTGTTTATCTTCAACTCACACTCTGTGGATTCTATGAGATTAGATAGATTGAAATTGTACGTTAAACATCACAGCATAGTTGAAAGATATATGTTGCATAGAAATCCAAAGAGGGTGGCCTTTAGAGACAGGTGGCATGGGCTGAGGGAAGCTGAGGGTTGGGATGGGCTGAGGGACGCTGAGGGGTGGGATGGGCTGAGGGAAGCTGAGGGTTGGGATGGGCTGAGGGACGCTGAGGGGTGGGATGGGCTGAGGGAAGCTGAGGGTTGGGATGGGCTGAGGAAGCTGAGGGGTGGGATGGGCTGAGGGAAGCTGAGGGGTGGGATGGGCTGAGGGAAGCTGAGGGGTGGGATGGGCTGAGGAAGCTGAGGGTTGGGATGGGCTGAGGGAAGCTGAGGGTTGGGATGGGCTGAGGGAAGCTGAGGGGTGGGATGGGCTGAGGGAAGCTGAGGGGTGGGATGGGCTGAGGGAAGCTGAGGGTTGGGATGGGCTGAGGGAGCTGAGGGGTGGGATGGGCTGAGGGAAGCTGAGGGGTGGGATGGGCTGAGGGAAGCTGAGGGGTGGGATGGGCTGAGGGAAGCTGAGGGGTGGGATGGGCTGAGGGAAGCTGAGGGGTGGGATGGGCTGAGGGAAGCTGAGGGTTGGGATGGGCTGAGGAAGCTGAGGGGTGGGATGGGCTGAGGGGAGCTGAGGGTTGGGATGGGCTGAGGAAGCTGAGGGGTGGGATGGGCTGAGGAAGCTGAGGGTGGGATGGGCTGAGGGAAGCTGAGGGGTGGGATGGGCTGAGGGAAGCTGAGGGTTGGGATGGGCTGAGGAAGCTGAGGGTGGGATGGGCTGAGGGAAGCTGAGGGTTGGGATGGGCTGAGGGAAGCTGAGGGGTGGGATGGGCTGAAGGGAGCTGAGGGTTGGGATGGGCTGAGGGAAGCTGAGGGTTGGGATGGGCTGAGGGAAGCTGAGGGGTGGGATGGGCTGAGGGAAGCTGAGGGGTGGGATGGGCTGAGGGAAGCTGAGGGGTGGGATGTGGAATTGGAGACAAGTGGTAGTGGAGTTGCTGTGCAGGAGATAGAATGATGGTCAAAGATCAAAGTAAAAATAAATAAAGTCTAAATAAAATATAATAAGAATAAGTTTGAATGACAGAGGGGCAGTATTTTTACAGCTAATGCCGGTTTGCCTGAGGCTGATGTCGTGCAGGTGTTTGTACACATGTATATACACACACTCTCATTCAAATACACACATACAAGAACACACATATACATGTAATAGTGCCAGACATGCACACAAACATATACAGTTGGCATTGATGTTATGATTTTAGTTGTCCTTGATGTCCTTGATGTTTTTTTTTTTTTTTTTGCATTGTTCTTTGTTGTTTTCTTCTGTCTTTTCCTTTTTTCTCTTTAGTTCTTTCTCTTGGTTGTTGGTGCATTGGGGGGTTCTTGGGGGTGGGGAATGGAATTAATTGTATTTTTAATTTTAATTTTTATTCTTGGGGGGACTGAGGGAAGGGTCTCAAATGGTTGAGGGACAGCTATTGGGAACTGTGGGGGATCTTGGAGGGTTCGGTTTACGTTTTCTGGCCTGGTGGGAGATCGGTCAATGTACCCTTGAGCAGGTTGTTGCTTCTGTGTGTCACTCTGAATGGGAGTCTGTTGGATGACTGGTATGGTGTATATATATATATATATATATATATATATATATATATATATATATATATATATATATACACCATACCACCATATATACACCAAAAATATATACACACAAAAAAAACATATACATATATATATATATATATATATATATATATATGTTTTTTTAAAGAACAGCAGAACTCCAAGAAGTCACATGGGTCCTGAACAGACTGGTAAGTGTATGAGAATATCACCCTCTCTCATACAGACTGGACTCTCTCATACAATCACATGCCTTGCAATTGACTAGCGTCCTGTCCAGCAAGCTGCCTTGAGCTACAGAAACAGGAGATAGGCTCCTGCCCTATGGGCCTTTCTGGCTTGGACAAGGCTTACTTACATACAATCACATAGTACAAATATTCATTATCATTATCATTATACAACATTCAAATAGTATCAGAGTTCTCAGTGTAGGCGACAGGTTTGGTCTGTTAAACGTTTCCTGATTAGTTGTTATTACCACTGATGGCATGTTGATTCAGCTCAACCAAGCAGAAAGCAATCTCCCCCTCACATTAAAGTAATCTTTCCCATGTGACCTTCCTCTGCTCAGCCTAAAGGGGAGACATACAAGATATGTCCCAAATTGCACCCTATTCCCTATATAGTGGCATAGGGCTCTGGTCAAAAGTATTGCATTATGTAGGGGAATAGGGTGCCATTTGGAACTCAGGATTAGAAAACCTGCAGTGCTTACCAAACCGGTGGCGGAGGCCTAGCCTGAGAGGATTTAGGTCCTAAATCTTAGGAGAATAAAAACCTGCATGGTAGACTACAGTAGCTGCTCCTGGACCATGCTATATAATCCCAAATGGCACCCTATTTCCTATGTAGTGCACTACTTTTGATCAGTGGGGGGCTCTGGTCAAACGTAGTGCACTACATAGGGAATAGGATGTCATTTGGGACACAGCGGTATTATATTCCCATTGACAAATCCTCCCCAACTGATTAACAAACTGTGGTGGGTTCTAATCTCTAAGTAGAGATAGAACCAGGTGCCAGATCCATCACGAATGGCACCCTATCACCTATTTAGTGCACTACTTTTGATCAAGGACCACATGGTTCTGGTCAAAATTATTGCACTATATAGGGAATAGGGTGCCATGTGGGACAGATCCTTTTCAGTAATGGAATTTAATTGAACACCCCCTCTAGAGATAATGCATTAACAATGACCAATCCCAATAGATTAGTTTAGAATAAGACTTTGGATCCAATTAGTTGATAATACACTGAAGTACAATAGCCTAACTGTAACATCAACCAATGGGCCGGATTGCATCATCATCATCATCATCATCACAAAACAAACAGAACAGGATTTAGAAAATGCCTTCTTCAGACTTGTTGAGTATCTGGAGCATCAGCGTTTGTTGGTTAGATTACAGGCTCAAAATGGCCAGAAACAAAGAACCTTCTTCTGAAACTCATCAGTCTATTCTTGTTCTGAGAAATAAAGGCTATTCCATGCAAGAAATACCAAAGCTTTGTACTACTCCCCTCAAAGAACAGCGCAAACTGGCCCTAACCGCAAACTGGCCCTAACCAGAATAGAAATAGGAGTGGGAGGCCAAAGTGCACAACTGAGCAAGATTACAAGTACATTAGAGTGTCTAGTTTCAGAAAAAGACGCCTTTTTATTTCTATTCTGGTTAGAGTCAGTTTGCGCTGTTCTGTGAAGGGAGTAGTACACAGCGCTGTACCAGATCTTCAGTTTCTTGGCAATTTCTCACATGGAATACCCTTAATTTCTTAAAACAAGAATAGACTGATGAGTTCCAGAAGAAAGTGATTTGTTTCTGGCCATTTTGAGCCTGTAATCGAACCTACAAATGCTGATGCTCCAGATACTCAACTAGTCTGAAGAAGGCCAGTTTTCAGCTGTGCTAACATACTTGCAAAAGGGTTTTCTAATGATCAATTAACCTTTTAAAATTATAAACTTGGATTAACTAACACAACGTGCCATTGGAACACAAGAGTGATGGTTGCTGATAATGGCCCTCTGTACGGCTATGCAGATATTCCATAAAAATCTGCCGTTTTCGGCTACAAAAGTAATTTACAACATCAACAATGTCTACACTGTACTTCTGATCAATTTGCTGTTATTTTAATGGACAAAACATGTTTTTTTTCTCAAAAACAAGGACATTTCTAAGTGACCCCAAACTTTTGAAAGGTAGTGTATGTCAACACTAACTTTCGTGCAGCAGTAGTCTGCAGTTGTGTGTGTGTGTACGTGGTTTGGTAGCTAATTAACAAAAGGAACACGGGCTCTGTTATCAGGAGTAAAGAGCAGGCCTGTCACAGATGGAAGCATGTGATTGGAGGTGCTATCATTGAGTCTAGCAGCTGATAGGAGGAACTGTCACAGAGATGAGTGCCTGACCTTGGAAGCCATGAGTGATGGTTGAGGTGATTGGAGGAGGAATTGTGGCTCTCTCTGTATAATGATTGGACCAACTGTCTTCAAACCTCATCCCATTGGAGTTTGAGTTTCCTCCATACAATGTAAAGTGCTTCGAGCATCTGAAAAAGCACTATATAAATCCAATCCAGTTGTTTGTTTCAAGCTTGAGCTCGGATAAACTGCCACAGGTACTGAATAAACTGTTGATGAAGGGCCACAATTCTAGGGTGGCAGGTAGCCTAGGGGTTTAGAGCATTGAGCCAGTAACTGAAAGGTCGCTGATTTGACTCCCTGAGCCGACTAGGTGAAAACTCTTGACAATGTGCCCTTGAGCAAGGCACTTAACCCTAATCGTGCCTGTAAGTCGACACTGGATAAGAGTGTCTGCTAAATGACTATTGAGGTGTAGTGGAGCTGCAGCCTATAAAGTTCATTACTTTTGAGCACAGCCCATAGGGTTCTTCATTCACCAGGGCCAATAGGACTCTCTATTCAACTTAGTGCACCATAGGGAATAGGGTTTCATTCAGGACACGTAGAATTGTACCTTATACCTCTACCTCGTTCCTAACTGTAGAAGGCCGAAAGCATCCCAAATACCAAACTACACACAGAGGCAACAGTCAATCAATACCCAGTTAGAATTATCTACTGTACTCTAACCTTAAAACATTATACGGGAAAAGCTTGACTGTCCTATAGATCAATGATTAAGGGAAGTTACATAGACTTTTTGAATAAATGACCACTGTACGTGATAGCTACAGTAGCTGTCTCTAAGCAAGTTTGTGATTGGTGTATGTATTAGTAAGAACAGATGTTTATCTCAGCAGGAGAGACTGCTATGTCCCAAATGGCACGCTATCTATTTAGTGCACTACTTTTAACCAGAGCCCTATAGGCCCTGGTCAAAACTAGTGCACTATATAAAGAGTAGGGTGCCATTTAGGACACCACCAATAGATTACCACAGAGAGTTGTCAAGTAATCTGTTTTGGCCAAAGAACACACAACTATCAGCAAGAGAGCTCTGTCTCACTCAGGTTGGCAAAGGATAAGACACTGTTCAAAATATGTTTTGAAATTATCCTGAAAAAAGTTTCTGAGAAAAAAGTTGTGTTTTAACAACTTCATATTCATCCAGTCCAGTTTAGATTACATCTAAGTCAAATGTTTTGGACCTAAATGGAAAAAAGAAACATCCTCTCACTGTCAACTGCATTTATTTTCAGAAAACTTAACATGTGTAAATATTTGTATGAACATAACAAGATTCAACAACTGAGACATAAACTGAACAAGTTCCACAGACATGTGACTAACAGAAATGGAATAATGTGTCCCTGAACAAAGGGGAGGTCAAAATCAAAAATAACAGTCAGTATCTAGTGTGGCCACCAGCTGCATTAAGTACTGCAGTGCATCTCCTCCTCGTGGATTGCACCAGATTTGCCAGTTCTTGCTGTGAGATGTTACCCCATTCTTCCACCAAGGCACCTGCAAGTTCCTGGACATTTCTGGAGGGAATGGCCCTAGCCCTCACGCTCCGATCCAACAGGTCCCAGGCGTGCTCAATAGGATTGAGATCCGGGCTCCTCAGAACACTGACATTCCTGTGTTGCAGGAAGTCGCACACAGAACGAGCAGTATGGCTGGTGGCATTGTCATGCTGGACGGTCATGTCAGGATGAGCCTGCAGTAAGGGTACCACATGAGGGAGGAGGATGTCTTCCCTGTAAAGCACATCATTGAGATTGCCTGCAATGACAACAAGCTCAGTCTGATGATGCTGTGACACACTGCCCCAGACGATGACAGACCCTCTGGCTCCAAATCGATCCCGCTCCAGAGTACAGGCGCTCATTCATTCGACAATAAACGCAAATCTGACCATCACCCCTGGTGAGACAAAACTGCGACTCGTCAGTGAAGAGCACTTTTTGCCAGTCCTGTCTGGCCCAGCGACGGTGGGTTTGTGCCCATAGGCGACGTTGTTGCCGGTGATGTCTGGTGAGGACCTGCCTAACAACAGGCCTACAAGCCCTCAGTCCAGCCTCTCTCAGCCTATTGCTGTTTTCATAACTGTAACCTTAATTGCCTACCATCTGTAAGCTGTTGATGTCTTAATGACCGTTCCACAGGTGCATGTTCATTAATTGTTTATGGTTCATTGAACAGGCATGGGAAACAGTGTTTAAACCCTTTACAATGAAGGTCTGTGAAGTTATTCAGATTTTTACGAATTGGGCGATTTGGGCGAGGGAGAGGGTAGCGGGAGAAGACAGCTATTTCTGCTCGGTATTAATTCGCACTATATCATCATTAATGAGATCTGACGCTTGGCTGCCGAGGCTTCTAACTTGTAGCATGGTTGAAGTGATTTACAACGCAGGGAGCGCTGTACCACTCTGGTCTGGAAAGGAGAACGTTTGTTATTGCACTATTCGCTCAGAAATTGTGCAAGGGTTTTATCGGTTCTCTTAAATATTGTAATGAAACAGCAGGGAGCAGGTCTCGAACCCTCGACCTTCTAGCCTGAGATCCGGAGCGCTATCGACTGTCCCGCAAAAGCATGCTCAAACGGCAGAGTCGATTTCTGCGCTTATAAACCCAGGGTCGTTACACTACTCCCTCCTTTCAAAGAGCGAGTCCGGCCAAGCACACGCACTGTCATGGATGAAAGGTCCGATCACTTCCAACACCAATGTAATGAAACAGCAGGGAGCAGGGAGCAGGTCTCGAACCCTCAACCTTCTAGCCTGAGGTGCGGCACGCTATCGACTGTGCCGCAAAAGCATGTTCGTGCAGCAGGGTCGATTTCCACGCTTATAAACCCAGGGTCGTTACAATATATATTTTGCTCTTCTGGGGTTGAAAATCCAACCATTTTATTGGAAGGGGGCGGCGCTCGGGGGATATGTGTGGTGTGGCTGTTTGAGAGAAAGACACAGATGTAGTAGAGTTAAAATGGTTATTCCATCAAACTTCAAATGATTAGAATAGTTCACAATGCAGAACAGAACAACCAGGTTGAGGGTCAGTGGCCAAAGCCCGCGAACAGGAATATTCTAAGTTCAGACAGAAGGGGGAGTCAGATCGCTATGATCGCCAGGAACTTTACTTTTGGTGTCTATTTTTAATTGTTGCTCTACTAGTGCTGCCAGTTGACGTTAGGTAGGCAGCTACAGTAGCTGAATGATGTTAACATATTCGGGTTTTGTTTCATTAAATTAATTTTTTTAAATCTGGGTGCTTGCGTCACCTACTAACACCCTGGTACTACCCGTAGCTCCCGTTCTCCTCTGTCCAAGAAAACACTGCGAGAGAAAGGTATATGTTGCAGATTACTCCTCTGTAGAAGTCCATAACGTGAAATAAATAAAACATCCCAAGGTTAATGCTGTAGATATTGTTATAAGGGAGTGTGAGACTATTGCAACATGTAACTTTCAGAGTTGTTATTAATATAGTTTACAGAGTGCTAAAAGTGCTGCGGTTGCTAGCTAGCATGCCTTTCTGTGATGCAGACGGTTAGCTGAGCTGCCGACTGGTGCTGGCGTTGTATTATGGGAGATGTAGTTTTGGCCCTACAGGTCTGAATGGGATAGAGGCAATTTCACGTTGTTGCCGTGTATTTGTACATAAGTTGTTGTATTCTGGTACTGTCAACACTGAAAGCACCTAGCAATGTATTGGGGATGTGAGACAGGCTATGTGGTTTACCTTTCTTCATGCTCCTGTGTAGAACAACTTGTCAGATGGTGCATTGGAGACTGATGTGTTCCTGTCCTGTCTTTTCACAACACTATTGCAGATCAACATAAAAGCCAAAAAGACAGCCTTGGTGTCGCTCTTCATTTCTTGGTTCTCCTGTGGTACATACCAAACCCGCTACACAGAGAAGAGCCAAACAGTAAAAGCACAGCCCCCTTCATTATACACACATTGTGCCAACAACATGAAAGAGCCATTACAGACTCCAAGATATTAAGTGTTATCCATACTAGCTGATTTAAGTTAGCAGGTTAAATAACACTCTGAGGAGAGAGGTGTCATGGGAGATATTAGGCACTGTGTCTGTGTTGCAGCCTTGATGCAGGCCTATCATCTCCTAATGTCACGGAAAGTGGAGAGAGTACTTGACATCTCAAGAGGCTCAGCTTGAAAGAACAGAAGAAAGTGAAGATTAAGGGAGAGAGGGGAAAGATAGAGAGGAATGCTTTTCCGGTTGTCCAGTAAGATGAGAGACATGCTCAGACACATGCAATCACAAAGAAATACATACAACCACACAAGAGGATGTTGACACTAACCACGTTTCTATCCAACCATTCCATGAGGATGAATTATCTGAAGCATGAAAAAAGTCACAACCAAGTTATTATGGAAACATGAAATCCGGTACAATTTTAGAAATGCTGACAGACAAGACAAATTGTTTGTTCAACCTGGTGTGATCTTTTTGTTTCTGTAAAATTAATTATGCGAGAAATGGCAGTGGAAATACAGTGCCTTGCGAAAGTATTCACCCCCTTGGCATTTTTTCTATTTTGTTGCCTTACAACCTGGAATTAAAATAGATTTTGGGGGGAATTGTATCTTCTGAATTACACAACATGCCTACCACTTTGATGATACAAAATATGTTTTTTTTGTGAAGCAAACAAGAAATAGGACAAAAAAAAACAGAAAACTTGAGCGTGCATAACTATTCACCCCCCCCCAAAGTCAATACTTTGTAGAGCCACCTTTTGCAGCAATTACAGCTGCAAATCTCTTTGGATATGTCTCTATAAACTTGTCACATCTAGGCAATGGGATTTTTGCCCATTCTTCAAGGCAAAACTGCTCGAGCTCTTTCAAGTTGGATGGGTTCCTGCTGGGGTACAGAAACCTTTAAGTCATGCCACAGATTCTCAATTGAATTGAGGTCTGGGCATTGACTAGGCCATTCCAAAACATTTAAATGTTTCCCCTTAAA